>NC_134862.1:41117530-41487530 GCF_049852395.1 Peromyscus maniculatus bairdii | reverse complement strand
AAGACAGCAGTCCTGGAAATCCTCCAATCAGAGCAAAGCAAGAGTTTCTTTTTATGTAGATACATACAGACTGGGATATGTAAAAATGAAGTATCACATTAGACCATCACACAATTCTACCAATGCATGTTGCACCTATAATTCACAAACATGGTTAACAAATTCATGTTCACTTCAACTTGGTTTCATTTAAATTAAAGGAAAAAAGCTTTAAATAAAGTGGTTACATTCAAACTTTAACTTCCTTAGTACCATGCTGCACTTTTCAGCACTGCTAAGGTATTGCAAGAATGCCCAACCCTCTGATGTCTGATCATGTGTCTAGCCACACTGCAATATGAACAAAAGGATGCCTGGCTTTCCGCCCATAGTCTAGGATACAGTTAGGCTAGTTCTCTGACCCCTCCTGCTCAGAACATGAAAGATTAAGGACTAAAATCAAGGAAGACTGGGAGGTTTTAGAACTGGCAAATGAAGTCTAAAAGATGAATCAAGGCAAACAATTACTGAGATTGTGGCTGCTGCGTAACCTGGCAAGTCATGCCTTGCAGGAATTAAGCATGTAAGGTTTGCTGCAACATGTCCATGGTAAACTGACTATGTAGAGCTCTTATTTACAAATCTTGTAACAAATACTTCCAGAGGAAAAAGGAAAAAAATTCACTAACTTCCAGAAGACAAAGGTTTAATCGCCAGACATTTACAAACACACACTCACACATACCCACACCCACACCACACTTCAGGGTTTTATACATGTTATTTTTAGGGCATGACTGAGTACTATACTCCCCAACCCATCAAAAAAGGAAAAAAAGATCCCAATTTACCCTCCCCCCCAAATCTAGAAAACCCTCCCTCACCCGATATACAAAGTGTCTGCACAACTGTGGTGCTCTACAGCCACATAGAGCATGCTCAAACAGATGTCACCGGTTCAGTTACTCATTGGCTTGGCAACAGATAGGCATATGGGACCCCCCTCCCCAATAGTGGTTATTACAATCAGCACCACTGTGAATTAGGCTTTAAACCAAAGTATAATTAATGGATTTGATATTCAGAATCATGTATTTTGTTTCCTAAGACAAAGGGAAAACGAGGTTGAAATAAGAACATGGCTATTGATAGCCTGACATCCCAATACTAAAAAAAAAAAAAAATCAACTCCCCATCTTCAAGTAACTCAGCAGCTTCCTCTGGAGAGAAAATGACAATACTCCACCCTCAGGAGCAGCCAGTGGCGTTCAGTTCCCTCTGGCGGAAGTGCTCACTGCCTGTTTTTGACCTCCCTCTAAACACCATGAAGAGCCTACCTTGGATTTCTTCCTACCCATTCACAGGTGGCAACGTATTCAGTGTAGCTTCCGGTGCTACAGGTAAAAAGAACTGTTCTAACAGACACTCCACACTGCCAACAAGGCTTTCCGTTGCTTCTAAATTCTGCTCTTGCAGCAGTCCCTGAACCTGAGTTTGTTTACACTACTCCCCTCTCCAACCTGTAGGCTGGAAGTCCACCTGCCACCTGCACGTTCATGGTCATAAAAATAAAAACCTATCTTAAAAAAGTGTCCCCTGTCATGGTGGCATTATTCCCAGCAGTATTAAGAGTGGAGGGGGAAGGACTCCCAGCCAGGCTACACAGTAAACCATGTTAAAAAAAAAGTCAAGTTCAGCTGACTACATCCACCAAAAATCTTACTAGATTATAACCTCAAATTTTACTACTGATTTGTTATCTGGAAGAAAACGCTATTTGAACTAGTACCAAATAGAAATATTTTAAGACTGAAATAAAACAGTTGTTTAAGAAAAACAAAAAACAGGAGTTTAAATGAGGCAGCCTAGAGTACACAAAATGCTGTGTTTTGTTTTACTTTTTAAAGAAAAGGTGTTTGGCGGGGGATTGATTCTCTTACCATTCTAGAAGAAACATCCTACTATTAATTTTTTCTTTGTAAGGTTAACTCTGAGTGGGAGGTATTTAAAATATATCCATCTGAGGTGGAGGGTTAAAAGCAGCAGTAAGTTACCACTGGGGGAGACAGAGGCTTCCATTTCCGGACGGGGAGAGAAAGGCTTTAAACAGAGCCTTGAGAACTCGAATGTAGTGTTAGCCAGCAGAGCTGCAATCTGTTAGAGGTAAACCTAGCAGAGACTGGATAACAGACAGGCACCTTCAAATGAACACCCCACTTCCTGAGCACTGCAAAGCAGACAGTGAATGCATTACCACCTCACTATAGGCACACAGGGGGGGAAAGGCGGACAGTGAGCCATGGAGGTGCCCAGCGCCAGTCATTACGAGCCTACAGCTGTGACCTATCTGCTGTCGTTATTAGACCTAACTGCTAAGCACCTGTTTCCAGTTGAGTCACATTAAACGTCTTCCTATTTGCATGCATGATTTGAAGGAAGACAGTGTTACAAACAATGAAGTGAAAGCAAAGGTCATTCATTCAGAGCCCGTGTGCTCACTTGAGACACCAATCAATCTAACAGCCTGTGATTAGAAAATACACTTTTCAAGCTAATGAATTAGTTTTAAAAGGGCCTCTAAACAAGAAGCCCAATCAGACATAAGTAACCTTCAAGACAGTATTATTTCTCAATTACAGGTAGATAAAATCAGAGGTTAGTGCAGATTAATATATTAAAGAGACTTTAAAAACCGAGGCTAAAGTTGAAAGACGCCCTACCAACAAATTCTCATGAAGCATGACCTAAGAGAAGCCCAAACGTCACTAGGAATGTAAGACTGAGTTGTAAACCCCTAAAAGGGAGAGATGCCTGGTGGAAACAACGGTGAGTCTCCTCTTTGCTTAAGGATGAGTACCTGAGCAAGCCCACTAAACAAACAGATAATCTGTAATACCCCACTACACAGCTCACAACTCTACTTCCATTCCATAATACAATAATCCAACCACTTATGTTCAAGTTTCTAGTTTTGGCCATATTTAATACTCATTTATTAACAGTGCAGGGTTGAAATGACTCTGCCACTAGGTGTTTTATTTATTTATTTTATTTATTTTAAAGCAGATCTAAGAATGTTTTTAAAGTGTCTTAAAAACTTGAGTAAAAATATTTCTTAAATAACCCTTTGTCCTATGAACACCTATAAGAAATGACATTGTCTGAGACAAACATGTCACTTAAAAACACAAAAGCAGAATACTGAGGGAGCAAATTTAGCTTAAGTGCAGAAAAATATACAGAAATGAATTCCACTAAATCTTTAATAGGACCCCTAAACTTTGCTTCTATTGGTGCATGAGATCTGAATGTGGAGGATCAAACCTATAGATCTATGTCCTGATGCTCTGCTAAGGTGTCTAGACTGTTATCAATGGCACAAAGGCACCCTAAAATGGTTCACTAATCCTGCTGAGGCTCAGGCTCTTGCTTTAAGAAACATGAACAGAAAGGAGGGGCTCAGAACAACTAAGAAACAAAACAATTCCACAGTATGGAAGCAGCATTTAACATACTCCCATGCTGTCAGTAAATGAAAATAATATTCCATGGTAGAACCTCGAGAATTTGAAGTAGCAGGACAAAGTTGTGAGATGTGTTATCATAGTATGTTACTATGAAGAAAAGATTTAAATATCAAAAGGAAACTGTTTCTATCCCCAAATAAAACTGGCATGGTTCATGGGCCCTTGAAAACATTTATAGCATAAAAGAATTTCAATTATCTGTATTCATAAAGGATAAATCTCAATCCTTTACATCTGAGCTTCACATTAACTCAAACTTTATTGGCTTAAAACTTTAACATCATCAGCCTGTAAAGAAATGCACTATGAAGTATACACTCATCTTGTCATCAAAATTCTAGAGAATCTTTTTAATTTTTTTGATCAGTGGTAAAATTTTATCCAAAAAAACAGGATATATATTATATATATATTTTAAAAAACATGAATCGATGAAAACATGAATGAAATATGAAATTAATGATGATTCTGGGTTCTGGTGGCCCCTTTTTTAAAAAGACTGTTATTGGGACAGAAGGACCACTGGCTCTGAGTCTCTCTCTGAGAATAACAAGTATAAAATAAGAAAGCCCACACGTGCAGACAAGCTCCAGGAAGTCTACTCCCTCCACACCCAGAGGATAATGTGAGTACTCCGAGTTAACAACCCAGAATTCATGTTCATCTCCAACTGCCTCATCAGCCTAAGTTTAGAGTCATGATTCTTTTTGACATTTACACTTTAGACATAGAAGCTCATGTTAAATGACAACTGGTCTGTCAAAAGTACAGGAAAAGGAAGAACAATAATTTTCAACTAAAACCTTCTTAGTTTTTCTGATTACTGTTCAAGTTGCTACTCTTTAGCAAAAGCAGTTTCCATAGCGTCCATCTCAAATCTTATTGCTTTACAGCCGTGGGATTCCTAACTTCCATTAAAAATACAAAGACAAGCAGTCAACCCAGTGATTAATTGACATGGCTTTCATTGGGAGAGGGGAGGGAGGGGTTGGCAAAGAAAGAAGACCATTAGACAAAATGGCAACTTAAACATTTCAACATACAATGGTTTTGGGAGTGAAAGAGAGAGATAGAAACATTATTTCAGACAAAGGAAACAGCACTGAAAGCCCATGAGTCAAGCCATAGCCAACCGTGTCCTATGCAGGTTTCCTTTTTTTTTTTTTTAATAAAATCTCTCCCCAAACATCACTTTTAATCTTCCCCAGATGGGGCTTCATCTTCAGACCCTTCATCTCCAGACTTCTCAAGTGGAGGGCTTGCAGAGGTCTTCTTTTCTGGAGGGCTTTCTGCTTCCTCATCCTCTTCTTTGGGAGAAGGAGTTTTTTCCTTTGATGCCTTTGAAGCCGTGGGACGACCCACTTTTCCTTTGCCTTTCACTGGACTGGGCGTCACTGAAATACAGAAAGTAACAATTTGGAGATGGAAAGAGAAAAAAAAATCAGCGACAAAAATAAAAGTTGGTAAGTATAAAAAGTAATTCCATCTCACTAAAAAAAAAAAAAAAAAACCAAAAAACAAAAAAAAAAAAAAAACAAAAACCACAGTCCACAGAAAAAGCATATTACTCCTAATGAGGATAATGTAATGTTCTCAGCAGAAACTGGAGCCAAACAGTTTTTGGAGCTCCATCATCCTTCAAGGTATGAGGAGATGAGTCAAAGTTTAAAACAGTAAGAAACTCATGAATTGTATTTGCCAGAATAAAACTATAAGCAAATCTAGACTTCTGGTTTAACAAACTAGCTCCAACTAGGAAAGTACCTGGCAGAAAAACGCTTGAAGACCCAAAAATGATTCCTTCTTGTCAAGGGTGGTTTTGTTTTTACTGTCAGGATTGTTTTATCTGAGAGAACAGAGAGCCCTCCCTAGCTGCTGGGAACAACCACAGAGCAGTCAGTACTACATGAGCACAGTGAGGCCACTATGCCTGATCTGTGTCATTCCCACATTCAGGAATCCAAGTCCACAGTTTTTCTTTTTCTTTTATTTTCTTAAATATTTATTTCTGTTGGGCGGTGGTGGCGCACGCCTTTAATCCCAGCACTCGGGAGGCAGAGCCAGGCGGATCTCTGTGAGTTCCAGGCCAGCCTGGGCTACCAAGTGAGTTCCAGGAAAGGCGCAAAGCTGCACAGAGAAACCCTGTCTTGGAAAAAAAAAAAAAAAAATTATTTCTATGTGTACTGGTGTTTTGTCTGCATGCATGTCTATGTAAGGGTGCCAGATCCTCTGGAACTGGTGTTGTAGACAGTTGTGAGCTACCATATGGATGCTAGGAATTGAACTGAGGTCCTCTGGAGGAACAGCCAGTGCTCTTTATCACTGAGCCATTTGCCAGCCCTTTCTTTTTACGTTTTTCAAGATTTTATTATTTTTAATTATGTGAATATGTGTGCGCCTGTGTGTGGGTATGCACATGTGTGCAGGTGCCTATTAGCTGTGGACATGAACTTGGGTCCTCTGGAAGACCAGCCATCATCTTAATCAGCAAGCCATCTCTCCAGCCCCCAGCAGTCTTGAAGGGACCAAAGGCAAATGTGAAAGCCTTTTGGATTTCTTGTACTTCTTCCAAATCCCAGGCCAATGCCGAATTCTCAACCATGAACAATCTGTGTTGAGAAGCTTAGTTCTTAAAACGTTTAAAGGCAGAAATGTGGTTTTACTTTCACAGGCCTTACCTGTAGCCTTTAGTCTGGGCTTGGGCATTTTCTTTTCTTTTCTCTCGGGTCTGGACTTCTTGACTATCTTTCTGTTTTTCTTCTTTGAACTGCCGTAGTCACTGTCGTCATCGTCCTCCATTAGGAAGTCTTCATCGCTGCCAGAGTCTTCTGAGAGGAAAGAAGAATTTCAACGTCCAACTTAAATGCATACATCCTTCCAAGTGACCAGAGAAGAGCGCTGAGAAAGACTGGACTCCGTAACAGGGAGGTCCGCTATCAATGGGGCTGGAGCTGCCCTGGGCCCACTGGAGAATGAGTACAGTGTGGACACAGTATCTTGGAGTAGGAAGAAACTTTTTACTGCCAAATTCTGATTTGTTAAAAAAATTTAATTTTTCACTTATATAAATATACAAGTGTGAGGGATGCTCTAGAAGAGGATATTGGATCCTTTGGAGGAGAAAAAGCTAAGCCATGTCTCTCTCTAGCCTTATAGTTTTATCTTTTTGTTTTGTTTTAGAGAAAGGATCTCACGATGTAGCTCTGACTGTCCTGGAACTCACCACTCTAAACCAGAGACCCGCCTGCCTCTGCCTCCTGAGTGCTGGGATTATAGGTGTGTCCCACCACACCAAGCTGCACAGTTCTACCTTTTAACTAATTAAGCAGATTTTAAGAATCTGCTTAATGCAAGGGACTGAGTGAAACATTTAGCATCTCAGAAAACACCAAGGTCATAACTACAACTGCAAAGGAGGACAGAACCGAAGCTGAAGCTCCTCCATCCAGTACTTGCCTAGCACGCACAGAGCCCTGGGTCAGACCCTCACTTCTCCATAAAACTAGGAGTGGTGCAGGCAGACCAGCAGTTCAAGGTCATCCTTAGCTATACAATAAAGTAAGGCCAACATGGGCTACAGGAGAGCCTGTCTAAACAAACAGAACAGTTGGTAGCTTCACGTACTCTCCTGGAATGGTGCCTCATCGTCTTCTTCTGGCTCTTCCTCACTGCCGACATCTTCCAAGAGCATCTCTCTCTGTTTAGAAGCGGCTTTTGACGCTGCCTGTCGTTGCTGGCGAACATTCTTATGATCATCTTTTTCATCTTCGCTGTCATCTGTGATAGAAAAGTTACTGTGATACAACAGTCTGCTGACAGGACAGAGTAACAGCTTAACTTCATTAAAAAAGGAATAAAATCTATCCTTAAAAACTCCTTAAAGTAGCTGGGTAGTGGTGCACTCATTTGATCCCAGCACTCGGGAGGCAGAGGAAGGCAGATCTCTGTGAGTTCGAGGCCAGTCTGGTCTACAGAGTGAGTTCCAGAATAGCCAGAGCTACACAGAGAAACCCTGTCTTAAAAAAACCAAAAAACAAACAAAAATCCTTAAAGCCAGGCATGGTGGTATATACATCTATAGTCCCACCTAGAGAATGAAGAGTACAAGATCTATCTGCACTATATAGAGACCAGTTTAAAAAAAAAAAAAAAAAAAAAGGAAAAAGAAAAATCCAGCAGGGTCTGTGGGGGCCACCATCAAGCAGGAGGCCCTGGCTGGAGGGAAGACATCCATGGGGCCCCTGGCAACTTGCAGCATCAGTCAGGTGGGCCTCATTATGATAAGCCATTATGTGGTGGAGAAATGGGAGATAAAGAGGAACAGAATGGTCCGTGTGTTATGAAAAGACGCATAAAGCAAAAAAAGGCAGATGGTGAGGAGTAGGCTGATGTTGGAGGCCTGTTTGCCACCTGGGACCCTAGTGAAAGTAGTGAGCAGGCTGAGGGCCATGGTGATGTCCCTGCTGGGCTGCTGCCAAGGGCCATATCTGGGTTCCTGTTGCCAACAAGTGCCATGTTGATTCCACTGGTCTGGGCCGCCTCCTCGGGCTGTGTTGGGGTTGTGTGCTGGACATTACAGCAAGAGAGAGATGGCTGAACCCCAGCCAGGGTGAACCGACCTTGAGGGCATGGATGTAGGGGAGCTGACTCCGCCCCCTCGCCTGAGGTGGGTAGCCCAAGTGGCCAAGGACTGACCAGCTCAGCTACCACCCAGGCCCATAGCTGGGCCTTGGGGTGGCCCACCCTAGCATCTACCCCATCTAGGACCTGCTGGAGCCTGTGAAGGGACCGATTCTGTGGAACAATACCCTCAGGATCTCCTAAGACTGGGGGCGGCCACAGGATATCCCAGAGGAGTTCAGGTGAGAATCCAGTGATTATGTACCAGAAACCAGAGGCCTTGAACCAGACTAGTGACTCATTGTAATAACATTTGCTAGTAAAGCTGATTGGACAAAAGGGTGTACCATGCGAGACACCAAGGCCCTCAATGCCATCAGGACAAATCAAGAGGTGTTGGAGAGTCGGGAAAGAAGAAGAAGCAAAGGTTTGTTGTTTGTTTTGTTCTTATGTTTGCTTGCTTGTTTACTGTGTTTTGTTTTCTTTGGTGTGGGGCACTGCAGGGGTGAGGGAGGGATTAAGGGGGGACTGGGAGTGAGCAGAATTGGGGTGCATGATGTGAAATTTTCAAAGAATCAATAAAGAAGTTAAATTTAAAAAAACAATAAAAAGAAAAAACTTGCAAAATAGAGTGCTAATGTTAAGAACCAACTTAAATTAAAAATACATGTACTTGTAATATATAAAGACCTGGGTGGCCTCAAAATTACAGAGAACCACCTGCCTCTATCTATCATGCCTGACATAGGCATGTAGTTTTCAAAAACTGCAAAGCTGAATTAAACTATGAACACTTAAATTTACAACTGTATAATCCTAAAATTATCAATTATATGTCAATCTACATTTACTGGTTTTAGAAGTTAAAGTAAGAAAAGTATTTTAAAATAGAAGCAGTAAGGAGGCCTTTCTAATTATCTCTATCCCAAGATATAAAACACATAAAAACAATGCTAAATTATTACTCCTTACAATGGATTGGATGACCTTTCTAATTTAGAGACAGGCAAAGGGAAATCTTTAAAAACACATTCAGATGAGCTAGATAAAAGTCTGAGGAGGACAAGTTTATAAAAATATACTACAATGAATTAATTAGTGTTTCATTAGTACAGTTATTTAGTCTGCTAAGTGAAGGCCAAGATGCTAGCCTCCCAGCTCTAGACTAAGCTTTATCTTAGCAGTCTCTACTTAGGCTCTTGACTGAACTTTTGGCTTCCCTACTCTATTAAGGTTTAGCTATCATACTTCTAAAACAGTCCCATAAGCTGTTTTTCTTCTGAAAAAACAAACAACAACCCCAACCCCAACCAAACATAAAAAACCCCAGGGTGCTGGAGAGTTGGCTCTTCAAATAAGAGGACTTGTTGCTTTTGAAGAGGACCCAGATTCAGTTCCTAGCACCTACATGATGGCTTACAACCATCTTTAACTCCAGCTCCAGAGGATCCAACACCCTCTTCTGTTCTCTGTGGACAGAAGGCAACCTATACATACATGTAGCAAACACTCATACACATAAAAAAAAAAAAAAACCACAAAAAAACAAAAACAGAGGCCAGACAGTGGTGGCACACAACTTTAATCCTAGCACTCAGGAGACAGAGGCAGGTGGATCTCGGAGTTTGAGTCCAGCCTGGTCTTCAGAGCTAGTTCTAGGAGCAAGGCTACGAAAAGAAACCCTGTTTCAAAATGCCAAAAACAAAAACTAAAAACAACCCCCAAACCAAAACCATAGCATCTTTTATTTACTCTTTGAGAATAAAAACATATACATAATGCATTTTGATTTTTCTTTCTTTCTTTTTTTTTGAGACAGGGTTTCTCTGTGTACTCTGGCTGTCCTGGAACTCTCAATCTGTTCAAATCTGTTCACCTGCCTCTGCCTCCCTGCTGGATTAAAGGGGTGTGCCACCACTGCCCAGCATGCATTTTGATCTCATCTAACGCCTACTACAGCGCCCCGCGGCCCCCCCAGCCCCCGTCACACATCCATACTAATTTCATGGTGTGTGGCCCATTTCCAGTAACCATTATGGTTGGGGCCTTATAAGGCTCTCACCCACTTCATGGTCAATGTTTAACCATTTCTAGTGCCAAAGATCTCATCTAGAGACACTTAGAGAATAAAGCTGACTATGGCAGACCCTAAACTAAAATTGAGTTGGCAAAAGTTGTGCTTAATACAAGCACAGAGTCACGAATTTTGAAGTATTAGAAATCTTAAAGGTAAGAAATTCAAATTAGGGCTCACAAAGCAAATGAATGCCAAAGCACATTACATTGGTCAAAATTAAAATAGCCAGAAGCAACAAGGAATACACAAAGTGGTAAGCCACCAGACACGGGTTCTGTAAAAGCAGCCAGCACTCTAACTGCTGAGTCATTTCTAGTCCTTCTATAATTTTTTGACAGGATCTCCTTATGTAACTCCTGGCTGGCTTTGTACTTTACAGCCATTCTCCTGTCTCAGCATCCAGAATGTTGGTATTAAAGGCATATTCCACCATACCTGGTCCACATGAATTCTTTTAATTAAATTTTTTACAAAATATTTTTTTTCTATGGCTATTATTTCAAATGACATTTACTTGGTTTGCTGTAATTTCTTTATTCATATAAAAGTTGAATAGCAGCTGGGTATGGTGGCACACATCTTTAATCCCAGCACTGAAGAAACTGAGGCAGTTGGATCTCTGAGTTTGAGGCCAGCCTGGTCTATTTGAGTTCCAGGACAGCCACGGTCACATAGTGAGACCCTATCTCAAATAACAAAACAAAATATTTTTTTATGTGCATTGGTGTTTTGTCTACATGTATGTCTGTATGAGGATGTCCAGTTTCCTGGAACTGGAGCTATAGACAGATTAAACTGCCATGTGAGCAGTGAACCCCAGTTCCCTGGAAGAGCAGCCAGTGCTCTACTGCTGAGTCATTTCTCCAGCCACCAGAAAAAGGTCTTAATCTCAATTTTGCATGAAAATAACCTGTACATATTACCTGTGTGAAAACAGAAACATTCCTGTAATTCTAGTATTTGAAAGTATTTGACATACAAAACCGTTTGTTAATAAATGAGTATATGAATCATTCCTACTGCAATAAATATAGTTTACCTGCTGAGTGAGAATCATCCTTCTTAGTCTTCACATCTTTTTCTTCTGAGTCTTCACTGTAAGGACAAAAGAAAGAAAAAATACTTGTAAGTCTTACATCCAAGTCTAAATGATCGATGGGCAGGGTGGTTACACTTGTAATTCCAGCAGTAGGACTGACATAGTGCAGACCCATCCTGGACTTTGTTGTTTGTTTTTTGGTTAGGGGTCAGGCAGAATCTCAATTAGCTTTAGGCCAGGCTAAACTAAAGAACAGAACCTAAGTTGGGTATAGTGTCACATGCCTTTAATTTCAGCACTTGGGAGGCAGAGGCAGATGGATTTCTGTACATTCAATGACAGCCTGGTATACAGGAGGCTTTGTCTTTAAAAAAGTTAAGACCCAGCCAAGGATACACAGAGAAACCCTGTCGCAAAAAAACAAAACAAAACAAAACAACAACAACAAAAGACTCTTGTCTTGAAAAAAAAAATGCAATCAGATTTCCAATATCAGAATTGAAAAGTACCCCTCTTATATATAAATTGTTCAAACAGGGCCGGGGCGGTGGTGGCGCACACCTTTAATTCCAGGACACAGGAGGCAGATCTCTTGTGAGTTGGAGGCCTGCCTGATCTGCAGGGCAAGTTCCAGGACACCCACAGCTGGTTACATAGAGAAACCCTGCCTCGAAAAACCAAAAAAGTTCAAACAGATGCTGAGGAATGAAACTGCTTTATTATTCCCTTACTTTACAGGGATGCTTAGTGAATAGGTGTAATTTTACTCCTCATGGAAAAATAAACTGAGTCCCAAGACTCAACAGGAAAGGGAGTATCTTGATCAAACAAAAACTGAAAGGCCAAAGGCCCAGTTTAATCCTTCTTTTCAGGGACACAACAAACAAAATTAAAAACAAAAAACAATAAAGGAAAGTTTATAAATCGAACTTATGATCAAGTGTGTGACTTTTCTCTGACTATTTCAATAAGCAAAGTCAGAGAAAAACCCAATTTTTAAGTAGAAATTAATAGAAAACTCAATAAAACATTGGCTTATAGATTTAAGATCAGCCTAAAGGCTAGCCTGAGCTAACTGAGATTCTGCCTGACCCCTGACCAAAACACAAACAACAAAAAAAAAATTCAGGCCAGATATAGACACTGATGAGACAATGTAACAGACCATAAATAGTTCATATTTAGGAGAAATATAAGTGAATATAATTAAAAAAAAGTTTCTAAGTTGGGCTATTTATTTTTTTCCTGGAGCTGAGGACCGAACCCAGGGCCTTGAGCTTGCAAGCGCTCTACCACTGAGCTAAATCCCCAACCCCAAGTTGGGCTATTTACAACTATGTAAGAGAGATATACTCTAAACTTGAGAAGATCTGTCTCCCAGTGGCATAATATTGATTTTCTCAAAAATCACATTTCTGAAATTCTCTACTAAAAACATTAGAAGTTAGGTATATAAACAAAATAAAAACTATTCAGTAAATGAATACATTTATAGTGATTTTTAATATTCTAGGAGTCTTAATTTTGTTTTAAAATTATTATTTCATGTATATGGATACTTTGCATGTGTCTGTCTGTGCACCAAATGTGTGCTGGTGTCCATCAAGTCCAGAAGATGGCATTGGATTCCCTGAATCTAGGATTACAGAGTTATGAGCTGTTATGTGGATATTGACAATAGACCCTGGGTTCTCTAGAACAGCCAATGTTCTTAACCACTGAGCCGTCTCTCCAGCCACCATAAGTCTTAGAATGATTGAGAAATATTATTTCATTCTTTGAACTGCTTATCTGTATGTAATAGGAGCACCTGGAAGTGGTATAAGCCTGATGGTTAAAGTGGAATTTGAGGTCCACCAGGTATGGTTTCAAAATCTGCTGGTCTATTTGCTTATTAATACTCTGCCTTCTTTCTTTTTTTCTGCCCCCCCCCCCCCCAAGTGCTGGGATTAAAAGTGTGCACCACCACCACCGGCCCCTGCTTCTTTCACTGAACCTCTCAACCTAACAGATGTGTTATGAGAACTAAGTAGCAATGTACATTAAGCAGCACAATACAGTCTGACACTAATATTCTTCCATCACCATCATCATCATGTCTTAAAGTTATACACTCTGAAAAGTGTTCACTTTGAAAACCAGGAGAAAAATTCTATCATCCTGCTCTCAATGTAGAAGATCTCAATGTAGTTATGTTACAGTTAAATTGCAATTCATGTGAACATATTTGTAAAACTAAAGGAAGAGGTTTGGAGAATGTTTGTCCAGGACATGTAAGGAAGGTCCTGGTTCCATTCTTAGCACTACAACAAGGAAAAAAAAAAAAAAACAATGAAAAAAATCAGGGAGAGTCAAGTATCTAAAATGATTTCTTGAACAAGAAAGACTCATTTTGAGAGTAAAATTCAACAGGGTACAGAGCTTAGAATTCCACAAGCTTTAGTAATGGTTCTGCTATTGATCACCACAATGAAGTGTCAATACCAACCTTGGATAACAAATTACAAATTTAAAACATTCTTTTGGCTCATGATCCTAAGTTTGAGGAAACAGCAAAAAACATTCTTAGAGATCACTTCTATCAAAAGCTCAGACCAAGTTGCTTCTGGGGATGAGGCGGACCTGCAGACCTACAAGCACAGCCTACACAAGGTGAAACAGACTACATACAGAAACTTCACCCAGTTACAGCTTACAAACTGCCTTCATTTCAGAGTTCTGACAATGTAACCAGGAAGATAAAAACAATAATGCCTCTTACCTGTCTTCTTGTGAATTCTTTCCAGATCGCCTCTTATTTTTAGCTTCTCGAGGAGATGATCGAATTTTCTTAGCAGGAGGGCCTGAATCTCTTCCATAATCTTCATCTAAACAAGCAATTTTTCCAATTCAGTTAATTATGACATTTACATGCTGAAATCACACATTACTGCTCATACTATTTAAATAAATGGGACCAGATTTCCCTCATGGTTTCTTTAATTAAAAAGGGGAGGGGGAGCTGGAGAGATGGCTCAGTGGTTAAGAGCACATGCTGTTTTTCCAGAAGACCCAGGGTTTAACTCCCAGCACCCACATGGAGGCTCTCAACTCTAGTTCCAGAGAATCTAATGTCCTCTTCTGGCCTCTACAGGCACCAGACATGCATGTACACGAAGGCAAAACAAGCAATAACGTACTCTAGAAAATTCGGACTAGGAGTATTTATTACCTAATATGCAGGAGGCTAAGCTCTATCTCCAGTACCACAAAAATAAATAATTTTAAAATGGCCAGCGAGATGGCTCAGCAGTTAATAGCACTTGGCTGTGCAAACCTGAAACCTGATTTAGATACCCAGAAGAAAATTTTCTTCTAATCTCCATATGTCCACACTCATACATACATATCACAGGCAAGCACATACAATTAAAAATAGAACTTTAAAATTCCTCCCCAGTCGCACCTATTTTAATCCCATTTTACACATTATTGTCTGGTCCTTATATACATACATCTTATACATTTACACCACAGCTTATCATTTTATACCATTCCTATTTATGGTTTTCCTATATTGCAACATCTTCATATTTACTCAAACTTCCAGTAATACGGGTTTTATTACAAGTGTCTTAGGAAAAAACCTAAAATCTACAATCTTAGATCAAGTAAATTAGTAAATTACTTTTTTTTTTTTTAAAGTTTTTTGAGAAAGGATTTTTCTGTGTACAGTCCTGGCTGTCCTGGAACTTGCTCTGTAGACCAGGCTAGACTCAAACTCACAGAGATTCACCTACCTCTGCTTCCCAAGTGCTGGGATTAAAGGCGTGCAGCAGCAGCAGCACCACCACCACCACCACCACCGCCGCCCAGGTATACATTACTCTTAAACTTAAGTATTAAATATATAATGCACTCTGGATACTTATAACTTTAAGAAAATACCTCCAATTGTAAAAGCCCATAAGAAAACCTCACCTTAAAACACCACTCCCACATACAATGGTGAGAAACTAGTAGTGTGGGACTTCAGTGATTATTAAATTGCTGGATTCACTATGAATTCCTTAATAGAATATCCTAAGCATTATCAGCAATATTTATTTTAATTATATGTGTGTAGGGTGTATGTGGTTATGTGTATGAGCTCATGCATGCTAAGAACTGAACTTAAGTCCTCTGCAACAGTAGCATATGCTCTTAACTCGTGTACCATATTCTGCTGCTTAAAAATAACTAAAAGAAGAAAAGAAAAATAGACCTAAGTGAGTGTGATAAGAGCAGTGCCCAAAATTCTACAGCATGACCCTTAACCATGCCGGGTAGTAAGGTGCACACCTTTAATCCCAGCACATAGGAGGCAGAGGCATGCAGATCTCTGTGAGTTTGAGGCCAATATGGTCTACAGAGTGAGTTCCAGGACAGTCTAGGATACACAGAGAAACCCTGTCTTGAAAAATCAAAAACGACCCCTAGCCACATTTAAAAACAAAACAAAAACCAACCAAACATTGATTTGTGTGTGTGAGCATGCCTGCCAAGTTGTACATGTAAAAGACAGGAGAACTTGCAAGAATCGGTTCTTTTCTTCCATCGTGTTCATTCTGGAGATCAAATTCAAGTTGTCAGGCTGGGCACCAAGGCCTTTGCCTGCTGAGCCATATTGCAGGCCCTTAACTACATTTTTAAAAATCAAAAAGAAAACGGTCAAAACAGCTACATGCCAGCTAAGGGACGTAAGTATCAACTCTGCTTCAGTTTCCTTAACTGTAAAATGAAATATTTCCATAACAGTATGCTCTAAAAATCAACCTATTAAACACAAACATTTATAACAGTTCCCAGCATGCAGTACAATTTAATTATCTTCCAAGCTTTCTCAAAGGGCACATTATCTTTATAAAGCAAAATTAGGAACTCAGCAGTTAAAGCCACTGGTTGGTCTTCCAAATGACCAGGGTTCAATTCTTAGCACCCACACAGTAGCTCACAATGGCAGTAACTCCAGTTCCAGGATCTGATGCCCTCTCATGTCCTCCGGAGCACTGCACACACTTGGTACACAGGCATAAATGCAGGCAAACACTCAAAAACATAAAATAATATTAAAAATTTAATAAAGTAAAATAAGATAATAAAAAGACCCATCTTAGTTCATTATGAAAAAAGCATAACTTCTCTAGGCATAGATTTTTCTGTGATAATAGCTGCAACAATAGCACAATTTTCTTGTTTTTTATTATTTAATTTTATTTATTTATATTTTATGTATGAGTGCTCTACATGTATGCCTACATGCCAGAAGAGGTCATCAGATTCTATTATAGATGGTTGTGAGCCATATGCGGTTGCTGGGAATTGAACTCAGGTCCTCAGGAAGAGCAGCCATGCTCTTAACCATTAAGCCCTCAATTTTCTTGTTTTTTAATCAGCGTCTTGCTCTGATGTCACTGCTGGTCTGCAATTCCTGGGCTCATGTGCTCCATCCATCTCAGGTTCCCTAATAGATGAATTATCGGCTCATACTACTGTGCTTAACTAGCAGTAGGTATTTTACATAAATAAACATTGCATCATAAATTACTGGACATTTAACCTTTGGATCCTAAAACCAGATAAGAAAAAAAAAAAAAAACAAACAAAAAACAGGTGTTTTTTTTTTCAATGATTTACAGAAAAAGCTAAATGCCAGGCATAGCGGCACATACCTGCAATCCAGCAATTGTGAGGTTAAGGCAAGAGCATTTTGAGTTCAAGGACAATCTAAGCTATATAATAGACCTTATCTCAAAGAAAATGGGTAAGTTCATGTTTTGTTTTCTTTGACACCGTTAACTGGGTACTTTTAAAACCATGACAAGAAGCACATAAGCTCACAGTTCTGTCAATACAACACATGACTTGTAAAAATCACAAACATACCTGCATCATCTGATTCCTGAAACTGTGAGTAATCAACGACCTTCCTATTTCTGCAGAAAGAGACAAATTTCATAATTAAAAAAAAGTATGACTTTTAGAACATCAAGAATACACATTTTAGTTTTACAAACAGAATAGTTCTCAGGCCAGGTGTAATGATGCATGCCTTTAATTCCAGTTCTTGGGAGAGAAAGGCAGGCAGATCTAAGAGTTTGAAGCCAGCCTGGTCTGCCTACATGGTGAAATAGTGAGACCCTGCTTCAAAACAATAACAACAAACAACAAAAAATAAAACAGACAAAACCAATTCTCAAACTTATACCACTTATCTCAGTGACAGCTGAACACTGTTCTTCCCCAGGTTTACACTTCCCACCTCCCCAGAACAGAACAGGCAAGAGTTCACCACACATACATATTCACTATGAATAGACATTCCATACACATTGCTGTGGGACAATCTTTGTACAATGTAAGTATGTATTGCTCTCACTGGTTAATAAAGAGCTGACTGGCCTATATCTGGGCAGGAAGAGATTGGGCTGGAGAGTCAAACTAGGAGGACACTGGGAAGAAGGGCGGAGTCTGAGGAGTCACCAAGAGGCAAAGAAGCAGCATGGGACGTACATACATAAGGTAAGTGAGCCTCAGGGCAGCATACAGATTAACAGAAACAGGTTATAAGCGCTAGCTAAAAAACAAGCCTAAGCTACTGGCTGAAAATTCATAATTAGTATTAAGTCTCTGTGTGGTTATTTTGGAGAGTGGCTGGTGGGGCAGAAAAGTCTGCCTACAACACATAGACATTCATGGACAAAAATTTTAAGTGTTATTTTACACCCCACCCCACCTTCTTTCTGTATTATACAGCCCTGGCTGTGGGAACCTGGTTATATACACTCAAGAGATTCTCTTGCCTCTGCCTCCCCAGTATTAGGATTAAAGGTGTTTGACACCATGCCTGGCTGTTATTTTATTCTTTTTTAATTAATTAATTAATTAATTATTTTATTTTAGTTTTTTGAGACATGGTTTCACCACATAGCCCTGGCTATCCTGGAACTCTGTAGATCAGGCTGGTGTAGAATTCAGAGATCCGCCTACCCTGCCTCCTGAATACTGGGATTAAAGGGTGCCTTACCACCTGCCAGCCTTTGGGGAGGGATTTTATTTTTACTGTTACATACACAATCACTTATACTTGATAAAACAAGATTACTGCTAGGCAAAAAAAGTTTTTAAGATATAATATAGTTGTAACACTCCCAAATCATAAGACTAAGCCTTAGAAGAAAAAACTTTGCTGTAGTCAAAAGATGCTTAGAAAAAGGATGTGGGGTGTGTGTGTGTGTTATCTATGCATGTGCATGCATGCCGTATGTGTTCTGGTACCCACGGAGGACAGAAGGCCTCAGATCCTCTGGAGCTGGAGTTAGGTGGTTGTGGGGGTGCCTAACTTGGGTGTTTGCTTTTTGTTTTGAGACAGGATCTCACTATGTAAAAAAAGCTGACTTCAAACTCAGGATCCTCCTGCCTCCTCTGCTCCAATTGTAGATGTGTACCATCACACATAACCAATGAATTCTGCCTTCTGTTTTGTTCTACGAAAATTATGAAATCTGGAGATGATTTTGAAGTATACAGGAGAAGGCACACAGGTCACATATAGCATTCTATATAAGGAACTTGAGAAGTGTACTTGGATGCTTGTATAAGGGCTAAAGTACATTTTTTGTTTTTGTTTTTTAATGAACTCGTTCTTGTCAAACTAGAAGCTGAAAATCTACCATGATCAAAACCTAACATTTAAGAGGAGGATTACTAAAGCACAAGGGCATGAGACAGTCTATTTATTCCTAGCCAAAACAACAGAAAAGTCTTGTCAAAATCCTACTAGAGTCAGAAATGGTGACACACACACCTGTCATCCCAGCCCCCAGGAAGTGAAGGCAGTTAAGGTCAAGAGTCTGAGGTGGACTAAGCTGCAGAGTCCTAGTTTCAAACTATTTAAACGCCAAATGGAACTAACTCTCCTGTTGAACAATAACTACCAGAAACGTGAACAAATACACCATTTCAACATAGCACAGATGACTGAACTAAAACTCAATCAGGGCTTTGCCACAAACTAGCTCTCTGTCCTTGAGTAAGGGATTCCCCTCACTGACCACATTTTTCAACTGTAAAGCAGGAGGAATACAAACTGCTCGAGTGGGGCTGGAGACATGGCCCAGGGGCTAAAGTGGCTCACAACTCTTCTAACTCTAGCTTGGGAGAATCCTCCTTACTATTCTGGACTCCACATGCACATACCCACACATAATTATAAAGATACATTTGCCTTAAATACAAAGGGAAGAATGTACCCTTTGGGCCAGAGTATAAGTCATTGTAGAATGTCTTATTAGTGGCTCCCTACCCTAGATATAATGGGGTGGGGGATGCTTGTTTACAATGAACTATTCCGTCCTGAACATGGGTAAATAGTTCAAAGGTAACAGGATTTTAAAAGTGGGGCACGGCGGTACAAATTTGTAATCCCAGCACTTGGGAGGTAAAGAGGCAGGAGAATCACGGCAATATCTTTAGGTACACAGGTGAGCTGAAGGGCAGCCTGAGCTACATAAGATGCTGCCTCAACACCCCCCCCCCAAACAATAGGATTTTAATTATAATTATCAATTTCTTTCTACTAAATAGTGACAGAAATGGGTAAAATGGGTAAGTACTTGTCACCAACTCTGATGACCTGAATTCAATCTCTAGGACCAGCATGGTGGAAAAGGAGATGGCTCCTAGTTGTCCTCTGGCCTCCACAAGCACAATATGACATGTGCACACCCACATACGTATCACACAAATAAATACATGTAATAATTTTTTTTAAAGAATGAGAATGTTGGTTTCACATACCAGGAATATCATTTTTGTCTGCTCTAAGAAAAAAGTATTCTGTCTGAAGAATGAAGGAGTACATTGTTTTAGAGTTAGAAATTGCCGTGTTTTGAAATTATTTCACTAAACTCCCTTAATTTTACAAGAAAAATGGAACTGAGGCCATAGAACTTAGCTCTGTTTTGTTTTCACAGACAGGGTCTCACTATGAAGCTCTGACTAGCCTGGAACTCACCACATAGACCAGGCTGGCCTTGAACTCATAGAGAACCACCTGCCTCTGCTTCCTGAGGGCTGGAATTAAAATTGTGTGCCACAATACCAAGCCTAGAATTTAATGTTTTGTAACAAGTCTGCACATCTGTCTGAAATCTTCGTATGGAAAGCTGAATTAACACAGTCAATTACAAGTCCTATCTAATTATCAGGACCTTAAACTTTACACCATGGAGAACATAGCCTTCCTTTTTAAAATTAAGTCTAAGTAAGAGACTTTAAAACAACCTACAGTTCAACCAATGTTTTACTGCACTGCTACTTCCATCCTAAAGTTAATTATTATAAAAAAACTGACTTTTCTGGGGGCTGGAGAGGTGGCTCAGCAATCAATAGCACTGGTTGAGTTCAGATCCCAGCACCCAAGTCACATGGCTCACAACCACTTGTAACTCCAGTTCTAGAGGGTCCAACACTCTCTTTTGGCACAAGACACTCAAATAGCACACATATATACATGCTGGTGGTCAACATCTCATTTATCAGATCAATGAGATCCTGCAGAGCAATGCTTTTCAACTGATAGGCCACAAACCTGTTACTGGGCCTTGGAGTCATTTATCAGTGCATAAACAGCATTTTAACAGAAAAACAGCAAATAGAAAATAACAGAGAAAACTGTATTCTAACACATCTAAGCTCACAATCTTTCAGGCATTTATAGTCTTGTACAAAGCTGATTATAATCTACACATATTTCAACTGGAATTCTACCAAAGTAGTTCAAGAGCCAGATTTTTGCTTTTACCTTTACAAGAAAAACTGTTGATGACCTATGGCCACAAAAGTGGTATTTTTGTTTGTGGGAGTAAATGTCACATGTATGCAGGTACTCAAGCAAGAGCCCAGGAGGTCTGGGTGTCTACTCCCCTAGTGCTAGAGTTTCTGATGGTTGTGGGGAGCAGGGTCCTCTGGGAGAACAGCAAACTCTCTTAATTTCTGAGACATCTCGTCAACCCTTCCTCTTCTATTTTGGTCTAAAACTGGTGATCTTTCTACTTTAATGTAGAGGAAATATGGAGCACACCATCAAACCTGGCTCAGTATATTTTTCGTTTGCGACAGCAAGCTTCTTAAAGTTTAAACATTGTTAGCCAGGTGTGGCTGCCCATGCCTTTAATCCCAGCATGTAGGAGGCAGAGAGGCAGGCCTGAGTTCTGAGGCTAGTCTGGTCTACATAGCAGGTTTCAGGACAGCTAGGGCTACGAGAGACCCAGTCTCAAAAAATAAATAAGTAAAAATAAAGACCTACCAGACTTTGGTAGTAGTGATTAGGGAGACACAGAGATGGATACTCAGCAGATTCTGTTATCGATACTGAATTCTAAACAATCTTATCCAACCTTGAATCTTGTCAACAAAATCCCAAAAGAGAACTAAGAACCACTCATGATCCAAGGTAAAATTCCATTCATTAAATGGTTCTTCCTAGGGAGTCCAAACCTGTCTCTACCATCTACTGACTAGGTCACGTAGTCTCACCTGCCACAATTACTCTGTCTAACCCTATCCCTTCATCTCAGAGCAGCCCTTAACATTTATGTTAACCTCACTTGTCTCTTTCATAGTAAATACTATGTTTTTGTGCGGTTGGCTGCATTTGTCTTCCTGAGACAGTCTCTACAAAGCCCCTCTGTTGTAACTCATTACGTAGACAAGGCTGAACACAAACTCCCATATCTGTCTGCCTGCCTCCCCAGTGCTAGGATTAAAAGGATGTGCCACCATGCCCAGCCCCTAAACACTATAGCTTTAACAACTCATCACGTATTTGAAGTACCTTCTTGATACTCTAGTTGATTTCCTCCAAACACAATAGATGAAGTAAAATCTGTCCAGTAATGCCCACAGTAAATCTAACAATGTAGTTCATAAAAGATAGAGAGGGGAATAAATAAGGGCTACACCCTTCCTCTACTAATTCTGCTTTATGTTGCTAACACAATCCAAGATCTCAGTTGTCCCTCACACCATTTCAACATATTTCTCCCAACTTCCTATCCTTGCAAATGTCATCAACCTTCCATCAGTCCTCACCTATGTTACCAAGAATAAAACAGCTCCTCCTCCCCTAAAAAAAAAAAAAAAAAAAAAAAAAAAAAGACAAGAACATGATGATAGGCCAAGAACAGAAAGATTACAACACTTGCCCATCCGTCTGAGAATTCATTCTGTTTGGGTTTCTCCATCTTCCAAGATCCTGATGTGAAACTGAAAACCCTTGTTAAACTAAAAACTCAGCATTTTCACAGAATTCTTTTGCTCTAATAAACCTTTTATGTTTCCCTTCTGTGATGCTGGGGTAGAATTTAGGGCTTCGTGCACACTAGCCAAGCACTCTACCAGTAAGCTACGTCTGCCTCATTTAAAAAAACAAAACAGCAAAGAGTTTACTTAAATCAGTGAACTTTTTAGTGCATAAAATTGTCCATCTAAAAGTAAGATCAGAGCTGGGGATAGCTCACTTGGTAGAGTGCTTGCCCAGCATGCATGAAGCCCCGGGTTTAAACCTCAGCACAATACAAATAAATTAGACCTGGCATAGGTTTGTAATCCCAGAAAGTAGAAGAAACAGAAACCCAAGGCCAGCCTTGACTACATGTTAAGTTATAAACCAGCCTGTCAGAAACAGTAAAATGAACATTTTAAGAGCAGACATTTGGGTGTAAAGGTGTAACTCAGCAGCAGAAAACCAGACAGTAAAATTTCTCTTGTAATTCATATTTTAAAAATTTTGTCTCATAGGTTGGAGAGATGGCACATACATCTGGAAGTAAAGAACAAAGAATAAAAGGAAACAGGCTCATCTATAAGCACATTTAACGGGATACTAAATTTAAGTATGTCCTTGTACTCGTTTGTTAAATTCCAAAATCTCTCCAATTTTCAAATTTCCGCTTTAACTAGGGTCTTCTTTAAACTACTTTTTTGCTAAGAAAGAATATTAAGTTTTAGAATTCAGACATTATTTCAATTTTCCTTGAAAAGACAACAATCCTGAAAAACTTAATTTTAACCACAACTACAACCAAAAGTAACATCCTATCAATTTATAAGAGTCTATACTTTTTCATTTAAGTAATGGCAAAGAAGTGTGTGTGTGTGTGTGTGTGTGTGTGTAGTCTATGGGAGAGCAGGGAATAGAGAACTTGACAACAAAACCCAAAACCAAACGTGCCAGCATTTGGGAGGTTAAGGGCAGGATTTAAGGTCATCTTCAGCTACACAAGTCTGAGGCCAGCCTGAAGTTACTACGTAGAACACCAATTCAAAAAACAAAATACCCCAAAACGAACAACAACAAAACACTCTAAGAGTGGTCTGCCTCAGTGGGTAGGAGTGTTTGCTGCACAATTATGGGGACAAGAGTTTGGATGCGAGCGCTCACATAAGCCAGATGTCCCAGAGCATGCCTGCAACTCCAGCTCCAAGAGACGTGGAGCCTGAGGGTCCCAGTGCTGTGTCTAACCAATATAGAAAATGTGAGCATGAGGTCTAGGTAGAGACCCTACCTCAGAGGGATGGAAAACACAACATGTCTGCTTTTGGCCTCTTTGCACACATGTATGTGTACATACCCATATCTCAGAGGGAAAAATTAAAACAAAAAACACCAAGGCCAATGAGATAGCTCAGAGGCTAAAGGCACTTGTGCCAAGACTAGGTTCAGTCCCCAGAACCCACAAGAATGGAACTGACTTCCATAAGTTGTCCTCTGACCTCAACCAGACAGGTGGTATGTATATCCACACACATATACTCAAGTAAATGTAATTTTAAAAAAAATTAAAATTGAGTTTTTAAAAGGCAATAAAAAGTGATAAATCAGCTAGGTTACAAAGGAGTCCTAAGTGCTGATCTGAGTGACTTCCTTCAGTAGACAGGACGTATACTTACTATACTAGATCAAGAAACCTGCGTGAACCAGTAACTCTGAGCCTTCTCATCTTTTCTTCTTCTTTTTAAGATTTATTTATTTTTTTTATGTGCATTAGTGTTTTTGTCTGCATGTATGTCTGTGTGAGGGTGTCAGGTACCCTGGAACTAGAGTTACATACAGACACTTGTGAGCTGCCATGTGGGTGCTGGGAATTGAACCAGAGCCCTCTGGAAGAGCAGCCAGTGCGATGAAACCCTGAGCCATCTCTCCATACTCCTTTTCTCTTCTTCTTCTTCTTTTTTTTTTTTTTTTGGATCTTATTATATAGCCCTGACTAGCCTAGAACTCAGGCACCCGCTTTCTGCCTCAGTGCTAAAATTGAAGGTGTGTGTCACCATGCTGGGCCAGTTCTCATCTCTTACAAGCAACATCTTCCTTCTGTCTTTTCAAGGTTTAAGAGTCATAAAAGCACTCTGAAAGTTTAAAAAAAAGGGCATGCTATATGCTTTAATTTTTTTCTTCCCTTTGAGTAAAAAAACAAAAAAAAGCCATTTCAGAAAACAATACTATTGTTTTGTGGAATAAGGGGTCACTTTTGATGAGTTCCACTGTCATCTGGAGTTGTTTAGCATTAAAACAAGCTCATGCCCCCACCCTATCTGCAAGCACAATGTGAACTGGGAAAGAGAAGTTTCATTCCAGGTATCTTTACTTAATTTAACTTTCAATAGCCACTCAGACTAGCAGGACAGGTGGTTGGTTACAAAGTTAAGTTGGGAGTGGTGTCTCAGATGTGAGTTTGAAGCCAGCCTGGTCTTGGTAGAGTTCTATGCTTGCCAAGGCTATACAGAGAGCCCCCACCCCAACAAATAAACAAATACATCTGTTTAACAAAGGGAAAAAAATAAAGCAACCCGTGTTCTAGTCCCAACTAATGTACCATACAAGGGACCTCACCTGTATCCAGGTTCCAGTTAAGCTGCCAGTAAGCACCCCCCCCCCCGAGTTTACCTCACTTTCTTCCTAACATCTGGACTATATATGTTATACAATTAACTTGAATCTAAGGCCTAAAGTAATTGTCCTGCAGATCTAAATTCAGACAGATATGTCAACTCACGAAAATAAAAGCATCCAAAACACAGCGTGCTTAAATTAAAAGGGAGTAAACTACTATAGTAATTACTTCCAAGTGACAAGAAAAGCTTAATACCGTCTGTGTTCTAATCTTAAAATATCTTGAGTAGATGGTACTCAGTTTTATGTCCCCAAAGTACTCACTATAACCTGAAAGATACCAACTACTTCTCCAAACGGCAGCAAAGCTCACAGAAGAGATGGTAATTTGGAGGTACGGGTTCAAACAAACTGGAAAAAGCAAGTAGGTAGGTAACTGCTTCTCGGCATTCCCACCCCGCGCGTGGGAGGAGTATGCAGTCCCAAACTACCACCAATAGGAGATCATCTTGTCAGGAGACACAACGGTGGAGCACAAAACCGTTGCCAGATCCAAACCTCTTTGGTATTAAGATACTTCTGATATCGAAACTTGGAACTGACAACTGTAAAGACTCAAGGACTACATCTTTACCTATTTAGAAGACACTAGGCAAAGGAGCCATTCCTTTATGAGTAACAGGTATTGACTTCGGTGTCCCCCCCCCCCCATCCCGCCATCTCAGGCCTCAACAGATTGGACTAAACCACACCCCCTCCACCCAAGGCACATTCCATACAACAGCCCTGGAAGACATTAAAGGGGCGCCCACCGAGCGAGGGGAAACTGAAAACTTCTTGGAACCATGTGGATAAAAGTCTGATCGCTAGCGGAGCGTAGTCCCTTTACGACTAACGTCACTCGGGAGACGAGAGGGTCGGCTACAAGAAGGATCCGGAACGTGTACGCGGGTGAAGGGGCAACGAGAACCACACGGGATTTGGGTCGCGCGGCGAACGCGCACGTCCCCGGAGGAAGGGCATTTGCAGGCGCAGGAGAGAGAAAACTTGGGGTTAACTCGTCCAGAGCTCCTGGGTGGGGAGAGGCAGCGGCCCTTAGGTTCCGCGGCTCAGGGTCACAACTCACTCCTGCCCCCAGGGGGAAAAGAGCAAGCGCGGGTCCCGCCCAGGCCGGGCCAGGGGGCGGGGCCTGCCGCGACCCCGGAGGACGGAGGCGGGGCCGGGCGGCCAGGCGCAGGCGAAGCCGCTCGGCCGCCCGCAAGCCTCGGGAGGGGACGGGGTCGCGCGTGGCGGCCCCTGGCTCGGGCCGGGCCCAGGGGTGCGGCCTGCGGGGGCGCGGATTTGCGCGCTGCGCCCGCAGGGCCAGGGCCAGAGCCAGGGCCGGGGCGGAGGTCGGGACGGCCGCGAAGCCGACCCGGGGCCCCGAGGGGTGGAGGCGGCGCGCCCCCGCCCGCCACCCCGCGCGCGCCCCCGCCGAGCTCCCCCCCACGCGCAGGGGCGGGAGGGCGCGCGCGCAGGGGGGGGCCCCGCCGCGAGAAGGCCGCGCGTGGCCGCCAGGCGCACGGCTCCAGGCCTCTCCACCCCCACACACCCCGCCGCCCCGGCGGCCCAGCGCCTTCGCCCTCGCCCCAGCCCGGCCCAGCCCGGCCGCCCCGGGGCCCCGGGACGCCACACTGACCTGACAGGCCGGGACATGTTCGCTGTCGAGGCGGCACGGCCGAGTCGCGGAGCCGCCGAGGACCAGGATTTTCCCCCCCCCCTCCCCGCGCGCTCGCGCGGCGCCCCACCCCCCACCCCCGCTCCGGCCGGCCGGCGGGGGCCGCTGCTGCCGAGGCCCGAGCTGCCTGGCTCCTCCCGAGTCGGCGGCGGCTGGTGTCGGGCCCCCCGGATCCGACGAGCCCCCCGCTCCCCCGTCTCCTCAAAATGGATGAATCAAACCAGCCGAAAATGCGCCAAAGCCGCGGCGCCACCAAACCCGCTAGGGCCCGCGCGCCCCGCCCCGGCGCGCCCGCTCATTGGTGGCTCCTGCCAGGCGCGCCCCGGCCATTGGTCCGTTTGAATCATCACGCCTCCCAGGCCCCGCCCCGCTCCCCGGCCGGCCCCGCCTCCTCCGTGGGGTCCTGCTAGTCAAGGTGCGCTGAGAGCGCAGGGACGCAAAAACAAAAATGGTCGCCCATGGCCCGCCCCCCTGGCTTCCACGCCAGAGCTGCAGATTCGGCTTGGGTTGTATCTTGAGCCACCCCCACCCCCCACCCCCCGCCAAAGAACCTGATTGATATAGAGTTCAGGGTGGACCAGGTGTCCGTGAAATCGGTTTAATTTCTCCTGGCGTGATTTTTTTTTTTTTTTTTTGCAAATCAGCTCATTGCAAGACTCGTGGGATAGGCAGCAGATTCGTCACGAAGGGACTACTTCAGAATTGGAGGGAAATTTCTTAGGTTCAAAAATTTGACCTTAGTCTTAGAAACCCTGTACTCTGGCTCCAGCGTTAACCTCCCAGGGCTCAGCCACACTGCTGGAGATGAGAGTTTTGCTCACAATCAAGGGATATCTTCGATCCCATTCTTCATTCTCCATTCTGATCTTGGAGAACTATTTCATACTCATTAAAATCCCATTTCCGACATTACCATTTCAAAGAGAAAGGGGTGGATGATTAAGAGTGGGAGTGGTGAGGAAATACTTGCTTCAGAATTACACCACTTAGTTATTGAATAGGTTCCCCTCTCCACACCTCAGTTTTATGATAAATAGAATAGAAAACAACACTACCTTATTATTAGAATTAGACGAGATGCTGTGTTGAAAGGCCTTTACTCTGGGTTTAAGTGCTAGTTCGGTTTTTAATAGAAGTAGTTGAGGCTGCTTCCAGACTTTCGAATCATAACTAAGGACAACTCAGATTATCTAGTTAAAATACATGAACATTTAACTGAATGCCTAGATCTCTCAGAAGTAGAGCTCAGTATCCCTGTAGGAAAGGCTAGAATTTACTTCATATTATAGTTTGGATTATGTGTCCCCCAAGGCTCCATGTGCCATAGTCCCCAGTGGTAGAGTGTTTATGAGGCAGGACGTTAGGTGGAAGTTGGGATTTTAGAAGTGTGTTCTTAAAGATATCGGGCACATGGCTTGACCACCCTTTGTCTCTCCTTGTTTCCCTGTGGCTACATTATGTTCAGTTTTACTTTACTGACATGCTTTTCACCATGATCTACCTATTTATTTATTTATTTATTTATTTATTTATTTATTTATTTTTATTTTATGTGCATCAGTCTTTTGCCATGGGTGTTGGATCCCCTGGAACTTGAATTATAGACAGGTGTGAGCTGCCATGTGGTTGACTGGGAATTGAACCTGGGTCCTCTTGAAGAACAATCAGTGCTCCTAACCACTGACCCAACTCTCCAACCTCCCATGATCTACCTCTTAATGGACCCAAAGCCATAGGACCAAGCAGCCCTCGATGGAAACATCTGAAACTATAGCAAAATGAACCTATTCTTATAAGTTGGTATTTCAAGTCACAGTGATAGAAAACTAACACTTTACTGTTATAAATAGGCTACAGTCCTTACCACGGCAGTATTAATAACCAACTGAATGGTAGGGCTGTTGCTTGGTTGATAGCATTTGCCCTGAGTTCAGTCTTCAGTACCAACTAAAACTGGGCATGGTAGCACACACCAGTAAAGCTGTTAGTTAAGAAGGTAGAGGCAGGAGGACCAAGAGGAGGTAGAAATTCAAGGTCATCTCTGACTATATAGGGAGTGTGAGGACAGTTTGGACTATGAGACCAAATGAAGACCACTTCAACCAAGTGCAGATATAGTCCCCAAGCAACAAACCACACCACTATCTGCTTCCTGAAAGTCTCTATTGTAAAACTGGACTTCTCTAAGTGAAGAAAACAGTATAATACAACAAAGAAATATTTTAAAAGTTATCCTTGATCCTTTCCATTCAACATCATTTCCTCTTCACTTAAAAAAACAATAATGTGGGGGGTGGAAAGAAATCTCCAACGTACCTGGCTTGTGTTGGCGCACGCCTTTAGTCCCAGTACTCAGGAGGTAGAAGCAGGCAGATCTCTGAGTTTAAGGTCAGCCTGGTCTACAGAGTAAGTTCCAGGACAGCCAGGGCTAATCACAGAAATCCCATCTTGAAAAACAAAACAAATCTGTGACATAGAATGTACCAGCTTAGCCATTTTTAAGTGTACATTCCTGTGGCATTAAGGTCATTCATGTTGTGCAACCATCACCAAAATCCATCCCCAGAATTTATTTTTTTTTTATTACATTTCTCTCCCCATTCCCCGCAACCCTCCGTGTGTGTGTGTGTGTGTGTGTGTGTGTGTGTGTGTGTGTGTGTGTGTGTGTTTCACAGCATGAATGTAGAAGCCAGAGGAAAACTCTCAGGATCGGATTCTCTCCTTCCACTTTGTGGGTCCTAGGAATCAAAACAAATGCTTTTACCTGCTGAGGTCGGAGGGTCACCTGAGCCAGGAGTTCCAAACTAGTCTGAGGATCTGAGGAACAGAGTGAGACCCCCACCTCTACTAAAGAGGGGGGGCAGTGAGCTGACTTAGGAAGTAGACTCTTATTGCCACGCCTGCCAACCATCTCCTGGACCTACATGGTGGAAGATGTCTGCGTGCTACAAATTAACTTTTTAAACAAAGACAGTAGGGGCCTGGAGTGATGGCACAAATTGCCCTTCCATAAGAGTTAGGTTCCTAGCACCCATATGGAGTAGCTCAGGACCACCGGTAACTGCAACTCCCGGGAATCTGATACCCTTGTCTGGTCTCCATGGACACACACATAAACACAGAAATAAAAATAAAAATTAAAAACAGTAAGAGGTGGGTTTGGAACTCAACGGTACCTGCATGTGCTTAATATACAGGCCTGGGTTTATCTCCAGCAGTCCGCACCTGTACACACGTGCATGCGCATGCACACACACACACCGAAGCAACTAAGGCTGGGCAGTTCTGAGATGGCAGGACTGTTGAGTCTCCCATGACCTGGAAGGGAACCCAATCCGTTTCCTTCCAGGGCGGTGCTGTAATACTTAGGACCTTTTCCTTCACCCTTCTCTTTAATGAGGCAAACAATTTTATTGACCTTTTTTTCAAACTTGGTTCCCAGGCTTCTTCGGCTTAATTTACTACAAAGAATGAATTGTGTATAAACAACAACCGAAAAAAAAGCTGCAGTGTCCAAGGGACTTGGACTTAAAAATATTAGAGAGCTAGGTTTTGTCAGGTTCATAAACAAGAGATTTTCTGAAAGCAGTCGTGACCTGAAAGAGCGGCTCCAATAACTTCTCCAGGTTACGTCTGTCTCCCAAGCTGCCTCAATTCAGTTTACCCCATTCTTCCAAGCCTCATCTAAATTCTCCACATGACCCGCAACTTCCTCCTCCTCCTCCTCTCCAGTAGCAACTGATGCTTTGCCATTCCCCGTTGTTTGGACCATTCTCCTTAAACCGGTCAGGCCTTCTGCACCAAGCAGCTGGAGGACACTGGGAAGCATTTCTGCCGGCTGCTGTGTCTCAGCGTGGCCTGTAAAGGTGGAAGGAAGTGTTTTTGGCCTGAACGTTAGGGTGTTAAAATGGGTCACTGGTCCTCTTCCATACCAGAGATATTGTTTACACCGGACTTCTTTAAAGAGAGCTGAGGTTCTTCTTCATCTGCTGTGGCTGTACTGTGGACCACCTTCTCTCTGTGAACAGTTCCTTTTCCACCAATACGCACTTTTGCCCACAGTTTCTCGGGTTTTCCCTGGGTCATAATAGTTTTTTCACTTTGCTGGAGCAGAAAGGGAGCTGTGAGGGCCACTAGGGTTCATGCCCAGGGGGTCTCTGGCAGACCGGCTGAGGTTAGGTGCACACACGAAGGGATGCAAGAAGGCAGTTAGAGGGAGGCGGGTTGTCCTCGGAGCTTTTTAAAATGTTTTACAGTGTCTGCCTACCCCGGGCAGGGCATGTCTAGTTCTGTTCTCCTTCTAACTCTAGTTCTGTTTCTTTTCCTTGTCTCCAGTTGAGTGCAGGTCTGTTATTTAGTGCAGGTTAGGCTAAAACTCCTGATCCTCCTGCTCCCTTCTCCAGAGTGCTGGGATCGCAGGCATGTGCCACCACATCTGGTGTTCTTAAAATTTTCTATCTCCAGCCAGGTAGTGGTGGAGCATGCCTTTAATATCCCCACTCAGGAGGCAGAGCCCGGCAGATCTCTGTGAGTTTGAGGCCAGCCTGGTCTACAGAGCAAGATCCAAGACAGGCACCAAAAAACTACACAGAGAAATCCTGTTTCAAAAAAAAATTTTTTTTCTATCTCCAAGAACCAGGTTTGGTGGCACACATCTGTAATCCCAGCCCTGGGAAGTGGAGGCAGAAACATGAGAAGTTCAAGTTCAAGGCTGCATAGGTAGTTTGGATCTAGCCTGGGCTAGAGACTCTGTCCCATTAAAATAACTATTATTTTACTGTATTTTATGTGTGTGGGCATTTTGCCTGCATATGTGTGTGTGTGTACACCATGTGTGTGCACCATGTGTGTGCCTGGTGCCTGGGAGGCCAGAATAGGATACGAGTTACAGACAGTTTCGCGCTGTCATGTGGGTACTGGGAATCAAACCTGGGTCCTTTGGAAGAAAAGCCGGTGTTCTTCTCACTGAACCATTTCTCTAGCACTCCCCATCAGCAAAGCTTAAGTAAATAAAATCTTACCTCCAGTCTGCTGACTCTGCCACTCTAGATGGCTTCAAGCGACTGGAGGCTCTGTACCTTAGGTTAGCCCCTGTACAGCCCGAGGCTAGGATAGGACATGGCTACATGTCTTTTCAAGTGTTTCTTCCTTCCTTCCTTTCTTCCTCTGATCCTCCTCCTGCTCCTTCTGAAACAGGGACTCAGGCCCAGGGCAACCTTGAACTTGCTATGTAGCTGAGGATTACTTTGAACACTTCATCCTCCTGCCTCTGATTTCTGAGAGCTGAGACAAATATGTGTCACCACGACTGGGGACTGATCTTGGGACTTGGTTCACGATAGGAAGTACCCTGCCAAACGAGCCACATGGCCAGCCCACAAGTGTGTTTTGCTGTTGTTTGTTTGATCCCAGACAGCTAAGCTTTGGTGGCTGTCTGCTGCTAAAACAAGGGAGATGGACAACTCGACATTTATTTATTTATTTATTTATTTATTTATTTATTTATTTATTTATTTATTTATTTCGAGACAGGGTTTCTCTGTGTAGCTTTGCACCTTTCCTGGAACTCACTCTGTAGACCAGGCTGGCCTCGAACTCACAGAGATCCGCATGGCTCTGCCTCCCGAGGTGCTGGGATTAAAGGCGTGCGCCACCACCGCCTGGCTTGACATTTATTTTAAGCTGAAGGAAAAAAGCCACAGACTAGTCCTTGCTGTTTTACTAGACACCAATAAAATCCATAGAAAACTCCCCCATGGTTTTCTATATCTAACCCGCCAACAACACTGTGCTGTGAGTATCGCTGAGAAGACGCCCCGAGGTCTAACGAAAAGACGCTGAACTTGTAAACAAGAATGCCTGTATTGGGGCTGGAGAGATGGGTTAGCAGTTAAGAACATTGGCTTCTCTTCCGGAGGACCTGGATTCCACCGCTTGGAACCCCAGTTCCAGGGGAATCCAACACCCTCTCTTGACCTCCCTGGGTACCCACATGCACATACATAACATGCCCGTCTCCCTCTCCCACATACATGAAAAACAATAATATAGTAAATCTAAAAAATAAATAAATAAATAAAAGAATATCTGTCTCTGATACCCTAAAAAAAAATTCTAGGAATAGGGAGGCTGGAGAGATGGCTCAGAGGTTAAGAGCATTAGCTGTTCATCCAGAGGTCCTGAGTTCAATTCCCAGCAACCACATGGTGGCTCACAACCATCTGTAATGAGATCTGGTTCCCTCTTCTGGCCTGCAGGCATACACGCAGATAGAATACTGAATACATAGTAAATAAATAAATCTTAAAAAAATAAAAATAAAATTCTAGGAATAAACCTAACAAGAAAGTGGAAGTTCTGTCTTAGGGTGACTATTGCTATGATGGAATACCAAGTCACTCGGGGAGGAAAGGGTTGATTTGGCTTGTGTTTCCACATCATTGTTCACCACTGAAAGAAGTCAGGACAGGAATAAAACAGGGCAGGAACCTGGAGGCAGGAGCTGATGCAGAGGCCATGGAGGGGAGCTACTTGCTGGCTTGCTGCACATGACTTTGCTTAGCCTGCTTTCTTACAGACCCCAGTACCACCAGCCCAGGGGCGGTGCCATCCACAATGGACTGTACCCTCCTGTAGCTGAATTTTTCTTTGGGCCACCAGCTCACAAAAAATGGCACGGAGACTTATTACTAATTATGAAAGCTCGGCCCATAGCTTAGGCTTGTCCCACTACCTCTTATACCTTAAATTAACCCATTTATATTCATCTACATTTTGCCTCATGGCTTTTTACCTCACTTCATTCTTGCACCTCCTGTTTCCTCTCCATGTTCTCCGGCATCTCCCACAGCCTAGATTAATCTCCTCTTCTTCTCTCTTTCTGCCCGAAAGTCCCACCTAACCTCTTCCTGTCTAGCTATTGGCCATTCAGCTCTTTATTAAACCAATCAGAAGGTGCCTTGGCAAAGACACATCTTCACAGTGTACAAAAAGATTATTTTACAGCTCCCTCCACCACATCTATCACTCATTAAGAAAAATGCCCTATAAGCTTGCCTGAGGGGGCTGGAGAGATGGCTCAGGGGTTAAGAGCACCGACTGTTCTTCCAGAGGTCCTGAGTTCAATTCCCAGCAACCACATGGTGGCTCACAACCATCTGTAATGAGATCTGGTGTCCTCTTCTGACCTGTAGTCATACATGCTGTATACAAAATAAATAAATAAATCTTTAAAAAAAAAAAAAAAAAAAAAGCTTGCCTGAAGCCTGATCTTATGGAGACATTTTTTTCAGTTGGGATTCCCTCCTCTCAGAGGATTTTAGCCTGTGTCAAGTTGACATAAAATTAGCCAGCACAAATCTAAACAATGAAAACTTAAGACAATGAAGAAAGAAATTGAAGACGACATCAAAAGATGGAGAGCCCTCCCATGCACATGGATGAGAAGGATTGATGTTATGAAAACGGCCACCCCACCAAAGCTGTCTAATGATAGATTCAATGCAATCCTTAACAAAATTCTAAGACAACTCTTCCCAGAAACTAGTTAAAAACAACCTTAAAATTTGTGTGGAAAGCTCCACATAGCCAAATCTATCTTACACGATAAAAGCATTGCTGGATGTACCACCATTCATAATTTCAGGTTATAATACAGAGCCACAGTGGTAATAACACAACCAGCTACAGTCATCAATGAAATAGAATCGAGGACCCAGTGTAAGCCCAAGCACCTACAGCAACCTGATGTATGTATTACAATGCCCCCAACACTGGAGAAAAGAAAAGACAACACCTTCAGCAAATGGTGTTGGAAAAACTGGAGAACTATGTGTAGAAGAATAAAACTCGTTCCTTTTCTCTCATTCTGCACACAAATCAATTCCAAACAGATCAAAGATCTCAATGTTAGACCTAAAACTTCTAGAAGAAAGAGACCAGTTCAGGCTCAGTTAACAACGTTCTGAAGGTGTGGTGGCGCACACCTTCAATCCCAGCACTCAGGAGGCAGAGGCAAGCAGATCTTTGTGAGTTCAAGGCCAGCCTGGTCTACAGAGTGAGTTCCAGGACAGTCGGGGCTACACAGAGAAACCCTGTTATTGGTAAAATTATTAAGGCCACTCCACATAGTTAAAAGGGAGGTTTATTTTGTGGGGTAACTTACAAGTGAATGGATAGTTTACAGGGCCTGGGAAAGATGTAGCGCAGTCCAGCAGTGTTCTCTGGAGAACTCTGCTCAGTCTACCTCTAGTGTCTAGGGTCCAGGAACCAAGAGAGCTGGCGCATCTGGATCTCCGGTCTTCAGGGTCCTCTCTCAGACCCGCCTTTTAGGTGTGTCAGTCACTGAAGCCTCAGTGGGGGTGGTACTTTCAGATCAAAGCTGGAATGGCTACCCACTACACCCTGTCTCAAAGAAACTAAACCAAACCAAACCAAACAAAAAAGAGCTTTCTGAATGGAATTCCAGTTGTTCAGGAACGGGATCAACAGCCAACACGTGGGACTTCATAAAATTAAGGAGCTTCTGTGTTACAAGGGAAACAGTTTATCAACCGAAGAGGCAGATCGACAGAGTAGGAATGAATCTTTTCCTGCTGTACACGGGCAGAGGATTGGTGTTAGGGATAGCTAAGAAACTAAAAAACTAAACACCAAGAAAACAAACAACCAAGTTAAAAAGTGGGCTGTAGAGCCAAGACAGTGGTGGCGCACGCCTTTAATCCCAGCACTCGGGAGGCAGAGGCAGGCGGATCTCTGTGAATTCGAGGCCAGCCTGGTCTACAGAGTGAGTTCCAGGACCATCAGGGCTACACAGACAAAACCTGTCTTGAAAAACAACACATACAGAGAAGCGTGCACGCACGCGTGCGCGCACACACACACACATACACACACACACACACACCACACACCACACACCACACACCACACACCACACACCACACACCACACACCACACACACACACACACACACACACACACACACACACACACACACACACACACACACACACAAAGTGGGCTGTGGAACTGAAAAGTTCTCAGAACACAAATGGCTAAGAAATACTTCTTAAAAGCTAGCCATCAGGAAAATGCAAACAAGAGCTACTTTGAGATCTCCTCTTACCTTCATCAGAGTGATTAAGGTAACAAAAGACAGAGGCTGGCAGGATGGCTTAGAGATCAGGAGTGCTGTTATTGTCTCAAAGGAGCCAAGTTCGGTTCCCAGCACCCACACAGGGTGGCCCATAACCACCTGAAACTCCAGCTTCAGGAGACCTGATGCTTTCTTCTGGCCTCCTTGGGCACTTAGCCTCATGTACAAGTACCCACATAAGACAAATAGACAGACACACAAATTGGAAATAAAATAAATAAAAAAAAAAACCCAAAAAACCAAATGAACAAAGTCAAATCTACAACATGCTGGGAGGCTGTGGGGGAAATAGGGACTCCTCATGCATTGTTGTTAAGAATGCAAATTTGTGCAGCCACTATGGAAATCAGTAAGGTGGTTCTTCAGAAAAACTAGAAAAACTGTACAACTCCTGGGCATATGCCCAACGGACTCTATTTCCTACCACAACGACACATGCTCATCCATGTTCATAGCTATTCACAATAGCTATGCGAAACAGCCTAGCTATCCTATATACAGTAGAATCCTATCAGGCCGTAGAGAAAAATGAAATTTGCAGGTAAATAAATAGAGAGCTAGATAACATCATATTGAGTGAGGCAACCCAGACTCGGGAAGATAAATGTTGCATGTTCTCACTCATATGTGGATCTTAGGGTTAAATATTTACATTTATGTGTTTAATTTGGAGTACCTGGAGAATCCAGAAAACTAGAAAGGGACCGTTGGTGGGGAAAGGGAAGAGATACCTTGAGGCAGGAGAGGTAGAAGAACATAGGTGATATTAAGGGGAAATAGAAATAATGGGAAGGAGCCAGGTGTGGTAGTGCACGCCTTTAATCCCAGCACTGGGGAGGCAGAAGCAGGTGAACCTTTGTGAGTTCGAGGCCAGCCTGGTCAACACAGCGAGTTCCAGGACAGGCTTCAAAGCTACATAGAGAAATCCTGTCTTGAACAGCCAAAATAATAATAATAATAATAATAATAATAATAATAATAATAATAATAATAATAATAGGAAGGGCAATTAAGTGGGGAGAGGAACGGGATGGCAGAGCAGAGGAAGGCAAAGGGAGGAATAACTAACATTTAGGATGTCTGAAAAGGCCATATGTAAACCTACTGTTTTACATACTTCATAATTTTTTTTATTAAAAAGAGTTTAATTGGAGTTACCATACACAGAGGATTATGCTGTTCCTAGAAGCTGTGAGGTTGCCAAATAAAAAGTCCAGTGCCAAGTGTTCCAGACACCTCCAAAACAGTACAACCAGGACTCCGTGGAAAGGTCATATTGCTCAAGACGCCACACTCATTGGTCACAGACATGAAAAAATCAAGTTAGTACTGACCAGGAAGCGTCTATCCTGATGGGCAGCTTTCTTAGGACTGGAGGTGCTATGTAGGCTGCTGGAGGAAAAATGCCAGCTGTGAATTCTGGGAGCTTCAATAATGACCATCGTGGCATGATACACCCATGGGTGCAATGGTGGCATGAACGGTATGTGAGTAAGCAACAACTTTCTGATTGGATTTAAGGCCCACTTTACAAGAGGAAAGAGATGCCTGGTACTAAATCCAGCCAAGGACTCATGATCGGGGAGCTTACAGGCCCCAAGGGTGAGTCTACTCCTAGTGTTCTGTTAAGTGGGCACAGTGCCAAACGACACTCTAAATTTTATCTCTCTATCCACAGGTGAATACAGCTCTCAGAACTCATCACCAAGTTCCTTTGGTGTAGTGGACAACGGTTATCACGGAAACTCACAGCTAGTCAGAGTTCAGGTAATAAACGTTGGTGGAGTGTCAGCTACGAATGGGGTGTCTCTGTCAACCTCCCCGTAAGGCTTAGGGACCATTACAGAAGAGGGGGGACGGGATTTTCAGAGCCGGAAGCCAGGGACTACTGGAGTGAAACCGTGTCTCCAGGACATGACAAGCCCGCCACCACCCTCATGAGCTCACAACAGCCACGGCGGCCGGCACAAGGCCTGGACAACATCAAGCCTGTCAACATTCTAATATTGAGGGGGGAGGCATCCAAGAGTCCCCATCCCTAACTGAGTAGCTGTGGAGGGTTGATGGCTTCTCCAGAAAGGAACGCCGTTGTTTGTTTGTTTGTTTTGTTTTTTAAGGGTGTGGTTCCTGGCAGGTCCATCATTCTTCAGAGGATAGTCCCCTATCCAGGAGCATAGGAACAACACAGACAGGACTCAATGGGTTATTAAAAAAAAAGATGACACAAAATTTGGTGGGATATGGAGGTGGATGGATCTTGGAGCAGTTATAAGGAGGAGCGACAGTGAATATGATCAGTGAATATGACAGTGAATACAGTGCATGAAATTCTTTTTTTTTTTTTTTTTTTTTTTTGGTTTTTCGAGACAGGGTTTCTCTGTGTAGTTTTGGTGCCTGTCCTGGAACTCGCTTTGTAGATCAGGCTGGCCTTGAACTCACAGAAATCCGCCTGGCTCTGCCTCTCGAGTGCTGGGATTAAAGGCGTATGCTACTACCGTCCAGCTATGAAATTCTTAAAAGTTTTTTGTTGTTATCGTTTTCTTTTTCTTTTTCTTTCTTTCTTTCCTTCTTTCTTTCTTTCTTTCTTTCTTTCTTTCTTTCTTTCTTTCTTTCTTTCTTTCTTTCTTTCTTTCTTTTTTTCTTTTCTTTTTTTTTTTTTTTTTGAGACTGGGTTTTTCTGTGTAGCCCTGGCTGTCCTGGAACTCTGTAGACCAGCAGGCTGGCTTAGAACTCTGAGATCCAAGATCTGCCTGCCTCTTCCTATGCTGGTCAAATGTGTGCCATCATGCCTGGTGAAATTCTCAAACATTAAAATATATACTATATTAAAAAAAAAATACCTGGGGGCTGGAGAGATGGCTCAGAGGTTAAGAGCACTGGCTGCCCTTCCAGAGGTCCCAAGTTCAATTCCCAGCAACTACATGGTGTCTCACAACCATCTGTAATGAGATCTGGTGCCTTCTTCTGGCAGGCAGGGATACATGCAGTCAGAACACTATATACCTAATAAATAAATAAATAAATCTTAAAACAAAACAAAACAAGAATACCCGATGGAGCTTTGTGATTGACTACCTAGATGATGTTCACACATTTCCGACACACTGGGCAGTGGCTTCATCAGTAAAGGGAAGACAATGATGCTGGTTCTTTCCCACGTCACAAGGTTAGCACACTCACAAGAGAAAAAAATGGGGTCACTGATGAGTGTGGTTCATATCTATGAAGTTCTGTGTGCATTGGATGGGATCACATTGTTTCCACTACAGAACAAACTCACAGTCCAACAGCAGCTTACCCCCAAGGGACCAGTTAACAAAGTCTGCCCACAGCTCAGGTCGGGAGAGGCGAGAGGAGGCAAGATCACAGCCAGCTTGCAGCACTGAATGTTCAGGATGCTGTTTCTTGTTCTCCAGGACCGCTTAACTGTGAGCAGGATGAGTGTGTTTCCACCAACCTGCGCTGCCCCCGCTGTGAATCTGTGTTTGAGCCCAGGACCACAGTGTCTAAACCACACCTGTTTCCACTCGGGTGTCCAGAACCTCAACTTGTCTGTGCCAAACAAGCCACCTTCCTTACCCACATTCTTTTCTCATTGTCCCCAGTTCTGTCACTAATGCCGCTAGATTTATCAAGATATAACTGACCAATAAAAATTGTATGTATTTGCCGGGCGGTGGTGGCGCACGCCTTTAATCCCAGCACTCGGGAGGCAGAGCCAGGCGGATCTCTGTGAGTTCGAGGCCAGCCTGGGCTACCAAGTGAGCTCCAGGAAAGGCGCAAAGCTACACAGAGACACCCTGTCTCGAAAAACCAAAAAAAAAAATAAATAAATAAAAAATAAAAAAAATTGTATGTATTTCAGCAGTTCATGACATTCAGGATACGGCATGAAATGATCACCAGAGTCAAATTAATATGCCTATCACCTTGCTTGTGGTGTGGGAAGAATATTTAAGATTTATTCATATTCATGAAGACAATCCACCATTATTAACTGCAGTTATTATGCTGTACATTATTAAGTCTATAAAATATATCCATTTTATAACTGAAAAATCACTCCCTTCTATCATCTCCGCTACCTCTGCCCCATGGGAATAACTTTTCTACTATATTCCTTGAGTTCAGTGTTTCAAGATTTCACACATCAGTGAAATATTTGTTTTTGTGTACCTGATTTATTTCATGTAGTAAAATGTCCTCCATGTTGTCATAAATGGCACGATCTCCTTTTTTTAAAGCATGAATAATATTCTGTTGTTATGAATGCCACATCCTCTTTATCTTCTCAACCATCAATAGATAAATAACCTGATTCTAGATCTTGGCTATTGTGAGTAATGCCTCAGTAACTATGGGGGTGCTATCACCTCTCTGTCTCCTTGGTTTCTTTCCTTGGTGTATGTAATGATACTGGATCAAATGACCAAGTTTACATTTTTAAATGCCATTGTTTTTGTTTGTTTTCCTATGTGTGTATGAATTCGTCCTGTGTGTGCCAGGGTACACATGTGGAGGTTACAGGATAACTTTTGGGACTTGACACTCTCTTTCCACCATGAGGGACCTGGGAAACTGAACACACGTCATCAGGGTTTATGGCACATGCCTTCATCTGTTGAAACATTTCTCTGGCCCTAAATTTTTAAAATTTTTTTAGGAATGTTTATACTGTTACCATAGTGACTGTATCAGTTTATATTCCACTAATACTACATAAGGAATCTTTTTGCTCCAAATCCCCACTAACACTTGTTACCTTTTGACTTCTTTTTAAGAGATTTATTTATTTATGTATTTTATGTGTATGAGTGCTCTATTTGCATGAATAACAGCAGAGGGCATCAGATCCCATTATAGATGGTTGTGAGCCACCATGTGGTTGCTGGGATTCGAACTCAGGACTTCTGGAAGGGCAGGCAGTGCTCTTAACCTCTGAGCCATCTCTCCAGACCACCTTTCAACTTTTTGATGACAGCCATTCCAAAAGGTAGAGGTGATAACTCATTGTGATATTGATTCTCTTTTTCTTTAAACATTTTTCTGGTATTTATTTTATGTGTATGAGTGCATGAATGTATGTGCACTATGTGTGTGTCTGGTACCCAGAGAGGTCAGAAGAGGGTCTGGGGTCCCTTGGAACTAGAGTTACAGATGGTTGTGAGTCTCCATGTGGATGCTGGGAATTTAACTTAGTTCCTCCACAAGAGCAGCCAATGCTTCTCACCACTGAACTACCTCTCTAACCTAAATTAACGTTTTCTTGATGGCTAGTGAAGCTGAGTACCTTTTCAGAGACCTCCTGTTGTCCATTTATTTATTTTCTTAGGGAAAATATCTATTCAAATTCTCTGTCCATTTCTTAATTGGAACATACACCTTTTGGCTATCAAGTTCTATGAGTTTCTAATACATCTGGACACTGACCAAGCCTTGTTGGATATGAGGAATGCAAGCAATTCTCTTCCTTTTTAGGTTGTCTTTTAATCGTTGCTTCCTTTGTTGTCCAGGACCATTTTTCTCTCAGTCATCTGATCTCACACCTTGATACTCCTGACTCCACCTCCAGGTATCACTGTTAGCCCTCACTGTGCAAAATCTCTAGATTATTTTTTCATTGCATTTCTAAAGTATATTTTTTTTTCACTTGCTAGCTTAGTACAGTTGATGTGGCTATAATACAATACCTGAGGCTGGGTAGTTTATAGAGAAAGAGAGTTCATTATCTCAGTCCTAGAGTGTTGTTCCTGAATCTCCTCAGAGTCTGGTGAGGGCCTCATTCTACTTCAGCTCGTGGTACAGAGTGAAAGAGAAGCAGAGGACATGTAGAAGAGTGTGTGTACGAGAGAGAGAGAGGCTGAGGGTAGGGAAGCCCTCCCACCCTAGCTAGCAACCCACTCTCTTGGTAGTAGTTAATCCGTCCCATGTTCCTTCGTTCTCACAAGATAGAGCTAAGCCAGCCTCCAGAAAAACACATTTATCTACTTAGGAGGGTAGTACCTCCAGGAAAATGGCCCTCCACCAAGCCACAACTCTTAAAGGTCCTATCACCTGTCAGGACAGTTATATGAGGATCAAGTTTCTAGAATTTAGGGGGAGAGGGAGCCATATCCAAGTCATAGTGTCTGACTTTTCCATTACCCCTGTGGTAGTTTGAATATAATTGGTCCCCATAAGCTCATAGGGAGCTGCACTATTAGGAGGTGTGGCCTCATTGGAGTAGGTGTGGACTTGTTGGAGGAAGTGTGTCGCCATGGGAGTGAGCTTTGAGGTCTCTTATGTCCAAGCGACGCCCAGTGTCACAATTAGTTTTCTGTTGCCTGTAGATCAAGATATAGAACTCTCAGCTCTTCCTCCAGCACCATGTCTGCCTACATGCTGCCAAGTTCCACCATGATGATACTGGACTGAACCTCTGAACTATGAGTGAGCCACTCCAATTAAATGTTTTCCCGCCGGGCGCTGGTGGCGCACGCCTTTAATCCCAGCACTTGGGAGGCAGAGGCAGGAGGATCTTTGTGAGTTCGAGGCCAGCCTGGTCTATGCAGCGAGATCCAGGAAAGGTGTAAGGCTACACAGAAAAACCCTGTCTCAAAAAAACAAACAAACAAACAAAAAACCCAAAATAAATAAATAAATAAATAAATAAATAAATAAGATAATAATAATAAATGTTTTCCCTTTATAAGAGTTACCATGACCGTGGTGTCTCTTCTCAGCAGCAGAACCCCAATGGAGACAATGCCCATCCCCTGCTTACACCCCTAGAGCCGCCTTCCTCCTCCCCTTATTCTTCGATCTGTGGTAATGCAACGGGCAGTATTATATTTTTAAGACACAGTTTTCAATTCCACACAGAGCTTTTCACGAAGTCCAGACAGGTTCGGTAAGAGAGTCTAAACCCAGAATTTCAGCTGTCACAAGCAGATTCATCATGAACGAATCTAAGATCACTCTGCTTTCAATCCTTGAACTGTAGGAAATGTTTATGATACATACGGCCACTGGCTGGTATACTTAATGTGCCAGTGAGCTTTTAAAGAATCACTAAGAGTCAGTCACACTGGCTCACTCCTTTGGTCTCTGTTCTTAGGAGGTCAAGTCAGGAGGATTGTAGTGTGTTCCAGGGTGGGTTGGGCTCCATAGTGAGCTCCAGACCAACCTGGCCTTTAGAACCTGCCTCTCCATCAGAAAAAAAAAAATCACGAAGAAGAGATCAAGAGTGTAGGGCAGTTGTGGAATGCTCAGCCTAGTTCCATCTTCAGGGTGTTCCCTCCCCTCTCTGAGGAAAAAAAGAAAATTCACCAAGAAAAGAATAACAATAACAAAAACCCAAACCCAAGCAGTATAGAGCTAGATGCCTCCACAATTGCTACACTTAAAAGTCACTGCTTACCAGCTGGCCTTGAGATGGGAGGCTAACTTGGTTTACCCACGTGGGTCCTAAGCAATCACAAGTGTCTTTGAATGTAGAAAAGGAGGCAAGAAGGTTGGAGGGATAAGCTGTGAGAGAAAAATGATCCTCTCTCTCTGGATTTGGAGAAGAATGGAAGAGCTCAAGAGGCAAGTGTAACTAGAGTTTTCCTGCCTTGCCCACAGTCAGGACAAATCTTTGTCACCCACCAGTCCCACAGCCGCTCAGACCCAACCAAGTAAACACAGAGACTGATATTGCTTACAAACTCTATGGCCATTGCAGGCTTCTTGCTAGCTGTTCTTATATCTTAAATTAATCCATTTCTATAAATCTATACCTTGCCACATGGCTCGTGGCTTAGCGGCATCTTCACATGCTGCTTGTCCTGGTGGCGGCTGGCAGTGTCTCCTTCCACCTTCCTGTTCTTTCTTTTCTCCTCTCTGTTAGTCCCGCCTATACTTCCTGCCTAGCCATGGCCAATCAGTGTTTTATTAATTGACCAATCAGAGTAATTTGACATACAGACTGTCCCACAGCAGGCAAGGGGTGGGCGCAGCCTCTGGAAGCTAGAAAACACAAGGAAAAAACATGCTTTGTTTTCCACAGACGCCTCCAGAAGGATGTGGCCTGGCGCACACCTTGATGGACTTGAGACAACCAAAACTGTGAGATAATAAATTTGTCACTTGGACATTTCAAACTTTTTTTTTTGGTTTTTTCGAGACAGGGTTTCTCTGTGTAGCTTTGCGCCTTTCCTGGAACTCACTTGGTAGCCCAGGCTGGCCTCGAACTCACAGAGATCCGCCTGGCTCTGCCTCCTGAGTGCTGGGATTAAAGGTGTGTGCCACCACTGCCCAGCTCAAACTTTTTAAAGAAGTGATGATCGTGTATTTTTTTTTTCAGTAAGGAAAAAAAAAAGACTTAAAAAATCCCATCGCACAAATACTTCCGTGTGATGTGTACCCTCCCGACATTTCTCCCCTCCTCCCGAGTATGTGTGTGACTGAGAATTGAACCTAGGACCTTGTGTAAACGCTCTTCCACTGAACCAACTCCCACTTTTTAAAAGGTTTATTATTGGGTTTTATTTGAGACAGGTTCTCACACTGTAGCCCATTCAATCCTGAAACTCCTTTTGTAGCCCAGGTTTGTTTTGAACTTGAGGCAATCCTCCTGCCTCAGCCTCTCAAGCGCTGGGATTCAGGTATGAAGACAACCTATTTTTTTAAGGTTTTGAGATAGTTTTGATAATTTGTGTAGGATAATCTTGAATTCACTCTGTAGACCATGAAGGGAGGCCTTGAACTTGGAATCTTCCTGACTCACTTTCCCAAGTAGCTGGAATTTCAGTCCTAACTTTAACATGGCATATAGAAAGTTCCTTTATTTGACCCTACTGCTAACTTCGTCTTCTCATTTCTCCTCCTGCTAAGGTCTGCTTGTGTCCTTCTAAAATTCATATCTTGAAACCTCCAATGTGTGGGCATTAAGAGGCGGGGCCTTCGAAAGGTGACTAGGTCATAGGGTGGAGCCCTATGAAAGAGATTAATGTCCTTTAAAAGGCCGAAGGGATCAGGGAGATGGCCCAGCGGGAAAGCATTTGCTGTGTAAGCACAAGGACCTGAATTTGAAGCCCCAGAACCAGCACAAGAGCTGAGTACAATAGTGCATATCTATAATCACAGCACTCCTCGGGAGAGATGGGAAACAGACACAAGAGAATCCTTGAAACCTAGCATCCAGCTAGCCTGGCACACCCAGTAGCAAACAGTAAAGAATCCCTATTGCAAGCAAGGATTGAAGGCAAGGACCAACACCCAAGGCTGTCCTCTGTTCTCCATAGGCAGGCCATTGGTACACATGTTCCCCCAACACACATACACACACACACACACACACACACACACACACACACACACACACACACACGCCAAACAAACAAACAAACAAAAAACAGTTACAAAGTTACAAGTACTTGGCACCTGGGACATGGTAGATGTTATGCCCAAATCGTGGAGACTCCCAAAAGACCACCACAGAGATCAAATCTCTCGTATGTAAAAGCAAAGAGCCTTTATTTCAAGCTCAGAGCTTGGTCTCTTTGTCTGTCCAACCCCACAGTGAGAGCAGAGAGCCCCAGGGCCCTGAACCTGGACAGGGTGGGGTTTTTAATCATAGCAGAGATTGGGGTGAGGGGATTTCCAGGGTTCAGGACCCTGATTGGCTGACATTTATCTAGGGGTATAGGTGTGTGCTGGGAATGTTTGGGATGTCAGATATTTCCCCTTAGATGAGGGCCCTCCCTGGGTGAGGTCAGCTTATGGGTCTTCCTGGATCTAGGTGTTGCAGCCAGTAAGCCTGTCACAGTAGCCGGGTTTGATCCCTAAGCCTGTCATGGCAGCTGTGTGGTCAAGTTGTTTTGGGCCTCCCACAGTAGACATACCACTATTACTTAAGTGAATGACCTAAACAACATGGCAATCATCTTTTTAACTTAGTGAACACTGCCCTACACATAAACCTTTTAGACTCCTGTGTAAGAGTTCTAATAACTACAAGAGTTCTAATACAAACTTTCCTCCCAACCTGCAACCCTAACCCAGCTCTTTCCACATTTTCCTTCATCTTAACTCCTACTTTGAAAACCGTCCTGCTGGGAGGGTGAGGTTCGCCTGTGATCTCAGCTCCTGGGGGTGGACGCAGGCGCTTTGGTGTCAGGTCAGCGTAAACTGAGGTTTTGGTGGCGTTGTGGGACTATGAAGTAGTATGGGGTTTTCACTTTTCTCTCCTTCGGTGCTGTAGATCAAAGCCCGAGTCTTGTACATGACTGGTCAATGCTCTACCACTGAGGTGCCCCTCCAGTCTCATCTCGGTTTTTCTTAGTGAGTAGCTTCAAAGTTTTTCACCATCGAAGTGTCAGAGTACCAACTATAGCTCAGTTGATAGAGTGCTGGTCTAGTATACATGAAACCCTGGGATTGATCCCAGCCCTGCATAAGCCGGGCTTGGTCAGGTGTGCCTGTAATCCCAGCACTTGGGAACTAGAGGCAGGCAGGACAATCAGAAGTTCAAGACCAGCCTCACCTCACAGGGAGTTTGAGGTAAGCCTGGGCTACATGACACCCCCCACCTCCCCATTTCATATACTCAGGAAAAAGACATTGCTATCCTCTTTTTAAATTTTATTTAGGTCTTTTATCCAATTCGTTTGTTTACATAACCAAGGTTTAAGGTATGTCACATGATTTGTAGGTGTTAGACTCAAAGTCATTGAAATACGATCCCTTCTTGCTGGATGTGATGGCACACACCTGTAAACCCAGCACTCAAGACCAGCCTGGGCTACATAGTGAGTTCTAGACCAGCCTGGACTACATAGTGAGTTCTAGAACAGCCTGGGCTACATAGTGAGTTCTAGATCAGCCTGGACTACATAGCAAGACTGACTTAGAAAAGAATGCCAATGAGCCGGGCAGTGGTGGCACACGCCTTTAATCCCAGCACTCGGGAGGCAGAGGCAGGTGGATCTCTGTAAGTTTCAAGGCCAGCCTGGGCTACAGAGTGAGTTCCAGGAAAGGCGCAAAGCTACACAGAGAAACCCTGTCTCAAAAAACAAACAAACAAAGAAGGCCAATGAGATGGCTCAGTGGGTAAAGACACTTGCCACCAAGCCTGACAACTTGAGTCAATCCCTTGGAAACCCACATGTTAGAAGGAGAGAACAGGCCCCTACAAGTTGTCCTCTGACTTCCACATGCCCATAGGTCCACATATAGACACACACACAATAGTAAATTTTTTTTTTTTTTTTAATTTCTCAAGACAGGGTTTCTCTGTGTTGTTTTGGTTCCTGTCCTGGATCTCACTCTGTAGACCAGGCTGGCCTCGAACTCACAGAGATCGGCCTGGCTCTGCCTCCCGAGTGCTGGGATTTAAGGTGTGTACCACCACCACCCGGCAGTAAATAATTTTTAAAAAATAAAACTATATATATATATATATATATGAGATAGGAATGATTTTCCCAAAAAGAAGTCAGCCAGTTATAGCCAGAGAGTTAAACCAATAATTATGCAAAAAGCTCCTTTGTATATACATACCTATTTATGTATGTCTGTGTATTCTTAATACTTATTTATTTGTGTGTATGGTGTGTAAGTGTGGGTTGTATGCTATGGCACACACACGGAGATCAGAGGACAACTTTTAGGAGTTACTTCTCCATTCCTACCTTGTTGAGACAGGGGCTCTGGTTTCTGCCGTACTCTATATACTAGTTTAAGAGGCCCAGGCACTTCCAACATCCTTCTGTCTCTGCCTCACACCTCACTGTACAAGTACCCGGATTACAGGCACATACCATCACAGCAGGCTTGCTGTATTCCAGGGATTGAACGTGGGTCATTACCCATGAGTCAATGATTCTCTTAAATCAGTCTCTATGTTTGATGCAACCCAGATGAAATCTACATAGAATTTATTAGGAGAGTATTTACTAATACTCTTAAGTTTATTGCAAAGGATAAATGCCAAGAATTTTTAAAAAATGTGTGAAGAACAATTAGAAATACTTTGCCTGACGATACCAACATGTAGTTTAAGATACCAGCCTGGCGGTGGTGGCGCACACCTTTAATTGCAGTACTCGGGAGTCAGAGCCAGGCAGATCTCTATGAGTTCGAGGCCAGCCTGGTCTACAAAGCGAGTTCCAGGAAAGGTACAAAGCTATACAGAGAAACCCTGTCTCGATAAACCAGAAAAAAAAAAAAAAAGATACCAGTAGACAGACAACATGTTATTGACAGTGTATGAGAATTAGTGTATGAAAATAGAACATACATTCCAGAAACACCCTTAATTTAAAGCTTGTCTTCATTGGCGCTTTCAAATTAGACAGGAAGTAATAGAGTATCTGATGAACACTGTTGGAATAATCACTGGTTGTGGGGAAGGAATCCTATACTTAAATTGAGTAGGGCTGGAGCACAGCTCAGTCTAGAGCACTCGTTCGTGGGGCCCTGGGGTTGACCTTTAGCACCACAAAATGCACCAATGAGCTTGTCTTTCCTCATGTTGTTCTTCCTTACTGTCATTGTGAAAATAAAAATGGTCCGTGTGGGGTGTCTAGGAGAAATTGTGGTTTATAGCAACGCTCAAGCAAACATTCTCTACCACCAGCAACCGTTGGAAATTAGAATGACTGTTACACTCCCTGGACTTGCAAACAAACAAACGAAACCCAGCTAGTCACTGACTTGATGATGTGTCTCAGAACAACTGGTCACCGAAACATCGTACAAAATGCCTGTTCTGCTTGCTATTCACGTGACAGCTCATTTGCCCCAAATCTCTGTTCCACACGCAGATGGGTCCTTAAAAGCAATACACCTAACACAAATCAAGAGCCTCAAAGCCCGGAGGACTCAGTTCTGTTTCTCTAAATGTCTGAGTTTAATTTCCAAAAAGGGTTTTTTTTTAGGCCAAATGTTTCCCAGAAACCCAAGTGACGGAGTGGAGCCGGGGGATGAGAAGATGTGCAGTTTTATCTTGGCTCAATTACACATGCAACCAGCTGCCTTGTCGGCAGCCACGTTTGGAGACATTTGTCCCCTCAAACACAAAATAGAAAGCTGTTGGTTTTCTTATTTCAAAGGCAGCTGAAGAGGCACACACACACCTTACAGATCTGAGTGACAAAATTAGGTATTGGTTGGTATGTAGGTCTTCTGGTTCATATCATGATAAATCAAATTCTTAACCTCCTTCTTCCCAAACATCCTTTTTAGCTCCATTCAACATATTTAGTTAACTTGAATGTGAATCAAACTGAATTTGTGTGAAGGTATCAAAATACTACCCGTTGCTTGCTAGGAGTTATAAAGAATGTGTGGATAATTAGTTTCATGTCAACTTGGCCGGGTCAGAGTCCAGGTATTTGGCCAAATGCTCTTCTGGTTTTTCTGTGTTTTGATCATCATTTAACTTGGTAGACTGTGTAAAGCAGACAGCTCCTCCCCGCTAATGTGAGGAGGCCTCAGCCAGTCAGCTGAAGGCCCCCGTGGAGTGGAACAAAAGGCAGCTTTCTCTCAAGTATGAGAGAGCTCTGCCTGACAGCCTTCAATGAGACCGGAATAATGGCTCTCCTAGTTTTCTGGCCTTCAGAACCCACACTGGGACATTTGGATGCACTCACATTCACAATCATGGGAAACAGTTCCCCATAATAAATAGGTAGGCACATCATTATTATACAGAAACTCTCTAGATTGCTCTTGAAACGACAGTAGAATTTTCCTAACAGGCCGTATCTAGACATAGTCTGCATTTTCTGGCATTTATGTCTGAACTGCAAAAGCAGGGAGAGTTCTAATGAGTTTTTTAGTGGCTTCTTTCCTATTTCCACCTGCAGCCTTGAGAGTTATTTTGTGGTGATGATGATGACGATGATGATGATTATTATTACTGTTGAGACAGGGCCTTGTCTTGTAACCCAGGCTGGCCCGGAACTAGGCATCTTACCTCTGCCTCCGGAGTGATGGTACAGGTTTGTGAAATCATACTTGGCTCTATTTAGCAGAAAGTAATTTACATAGTCGAGGAATCTTCTGGTACCCAGTAATCCTAGAAGGGTGGGATGGGAAAAGGCACTGAGATTTGTTTCCTTGGGCAATTGGGTCACTGGATTTTACAGAATTCCATCTTTTTTTTTTTTTTTTGAGACAGGGTTTCTCTGTGTAGCTTTGCGCCTTTCCTGGAATTCACTCTGTAGCCCAGGCTAGTCTCAAACTCACAGAGATCTACTTGCCTCTGCCTCCTGAGTGCTGGGATTAAAAGTGTACGCCACTACCGAATGTCCTTCGATCATGTCAAATGTAAGCCACTGCATACAAAAGGATGACAGGTAAGAAAAGCCTCATGGGCTGGGCAGAGTGGCACTTGCCTTGAATTCTAGTGCTCAGGAGGCAAAGGCAGGTGCAGTCTGATCCCTTAGAGTCTGAGTCCAGCCTGGTCTACTCAGTGAGTTCCAGACTAGCTAGAGCTACAAAGAAAAAAGAAAAGGAAACCCTCAGGCAGGATGGGGCAGTGCCCCAAAGAAGCAAGACAGACCATGTAAAGAACAAAGTTGCCGGGCAGTGGTGGCGCACGCCTTTGATCCCAGCACTCGGGAGGCAGAGGCAGGCGGATCTCTGTGAGTTTGAGACCAGCCTGGGCTACAAAGCGAGTTCCAGGAAAGGCTCAAAGCTACACAGAGAAACCCTGTCTTGAAAAACAAAACAAAACAAAACAAAAGAACAAAGTTAATCTGGAGATAATGCACACATCTGTAATTTTAGCATTCAGGAAGCTGAGGCAGGAGGATTGCTTGGAGTCTGAGGCCAATTTGGGCTGTATAGTGAGTTCCAGGCCAAACTCTGCTACAGATTGAGACTCTGACTCAAAACAACAAAAACAAGGAGGAGGGAGTTAAGGAATGAGGAATCCAACCACACCTTACCAGTCCCTTACAGAAGCCTTGTGGCACAATCCTGGCTAATTCGTAAAGATAAAGAACAATCTTCACTCAAATGCTGATGAGCCCTCAGCTGTCCTATGGCTAGTTTCCTTTGCTTATTCAGTCTTCTGTTCAAAGAACAAAGCCAAGGGGGCCCTGTTCTCAGCCATTCATTGAGGTTTTCAGAATACACTGTAGAATATTCTTGCATTTTCTTATTGGCCAGAGATTAGCTGAGTGGTTGGAGGGGCTTTATTCTAAACAATGTATCTTTAGAAACAGAAAGTTTTTATTTTAAACAGTGTATCTTGTTTAAATCACCCCCACTCACCCCTACTCCCCCCCCATCCCAACACACCCTCTCCACTTATGTCTTCTCTCTTCTCTCTCTCTCTCTCTCTCTCTCTCTCTCTCTCTCTCTCTCTCTCTCTCTCTCTCCTGGAAACCCAGTGCGTACAATTACGACTGCCTGCCGGCAAGCTTGATCTTACATGGGTCTTGTGCAGGTAACCATAGTGTCAGTGAGTTCGCGAGTCCAGTGCTCTCATCCTGTCCCGCCCGAAGACGGCATCTCCCAGCACTCTTCTCAGTCCTCCAGCTCTTAGGATCTTTCTGATCCCTCTTCTTTGATATTATTCGCTGAGCCTTTCAACAAAGCAGGTGGTAGTAGTGGTTGATACAGATATCCCTATTTGGGGCTGAGCCCTCAATAATCACTTAATCTCAGCAATCTGACAGTTCTAAGTCTGCATTTAACCACTGCGGAGACAAGCTTCTCTGGCCGACGTTGAGGGCAGCACTAAGCTATGTGTATGAACATAAATGGCAGCACGTCTATTTAGTGAGATAACTGTCGTAGGTTCCCCACTAGGAACTCCGGCCTTCCCAGCCATGGACTTTTGACTAAGTTTGCAATATCAAGCATGAATTTCCTCCTGAGGAACAGGCCTCAAATCCAATGCAAAAGTAGGTGGTTACCCTCATAACGGCTGTGCCATTATTTCACCAGTGGGTACACCGTGATTGGCAGCCCAGAACTGTAGCATGTAAGGTATGATGGTGGGTAACACCGTGGATGGCTTTTCTCCCTCATCTGTTTCATAACATCTTCCCGCACTGTGAAAAGTATCCACTACGAAAGCTATCATGTCACTTTCTGCCTGGTTCCTCTATGTCCTGCAACTAACGTGTGTTGTACTTTCAGCGACAGCGTCTGGCCATCTAGTTCTGGTGGATAACCAAGAGCAGTGGCAATAGCCTGGTGTTGTTTGGGGGGCTTCTTGAGTTCCCTGATAAATAATTTCCAGGGAGATAATGCCACACCCAGCACTGAGATTTTCCTGTAATCACTCATGTATTCTGGGAGAAGCATAGTCCACCCATGAAGAATACCTGTATTGAAACTCTTCTAAATATATGTTTACATTTTTTTTATGTCTAGGGTGTTTTGCCTGCATGTATGTCTGTGCATCATACTTATGCACTACCTGCAGAAACCAAGAGAGGACAGCAGATCCCCTTGGACTGGAGTTAGAGATGTCTGTGAGCCATCGCATGGATTCTGGGAGCCACACCTGGGTCCTCGGCAAGAGCAACAAGTGCTATTAACCACGGAGCTGAGCCCCTTCTCCAGCCCCTCTGCTCAGTGGTTTAAAAGGACTTGTTGCTGTTCCAAAGGACCCAAAATTTAAGTTCCCAGTACCCATACGGTGGCTCACGGCCATCTCTAACTCCAGTGTAGGTTCAGAGGACTGATGAACTCTTCTGAACTCAAAGAGTACCAGACGTGCACACAGTGTGCACACATACATTCAAGCAGGCAAACACTCACACACATAAAAAAATAAAACCTTAAAAAATCGTATTTTTAATTTACTCCCAAAGTGGTGGATTTCCGTATACTATATTAGCTTTGCTGCTCTCACCCCTTGGTCTCCTGTTCTGGAACTGCCATCCTTACTTAAATCTTTAATCCCCAGGACCCCTTCCTTCTCTTTTCGTATCATACATGTTCTACCATCCACTCTCTCACGGGCCCTTTCTAGCTTCCCGAGCTCTACAAATTAAGCACACAAATCTAAAAATTCAAAGCTAGTATCCGCATGAGATGAACATGCGTCGTTTGTCATTCTGGGCCTGGGTTGTCTCGTTTAATACGGTACTTTACAGTTCAATCCATTCTCTTGCACAGTTCACTTTTCTTTATAGCTGCTATTTTGTTGATTATTAGAATAGCAACATTGGCTTGTTTCCTGGGATCATTTGCTTGGAATCCCTTTTGCCACCCTTTTAGCCTAAGGTAATATCTCTCTTTTACGGTGAGCTGTGTTTCTTGGGGGCTTCTGCTTTTTGGTCCAGTCTACTAGTCTATGTCTTTTGAGGAACTGAGACCATTAATATTCACAATTGTCATTGAAGGTTATGCGCTGATTCCTGCCATATTTTTGATTTTGTGTTGTTTATTCTTTTTTTCTCTATTGCGTATTATTATTCTAGTATGATTTATTTTTTCCTGTGGCCTCATCATGGATGGATTTATTTTTCCTTTTGAAGGATGCCTTCAACGGTCTTCTGCAGAGCTGGTTTAGTAGTCATAAATCCCTTTAGTCTATTTTTATAATGGAAAGTTTTTATTGTCCTTTAATTCTGACAGACAGCATGGTAGTCTGGGTTGGTAGCTGTTATCTTTCAGAATCTGAAATACATCACTCCAAGCCCTTCTTGTTTTTAAAGTTTCAGATTAATAATTTCACATTATTCTAAGGGACCTGCCTTTCTCTGTGAGTTGATGTTTCTTTCTGCGTTCAGCATGCTCCCTTTGTTCTGTATACTCAGTGTTTTGATTATAATCTGACAAGAGGAGGTTCTTTTCTGGGCTTGTCTGTGTGTTACCTACATTGGCCCCTCTTTCTCGAACTCTGGGAAGTTTTCTGTTATGATTCTTTTTGAAGTTTTTTTTTTCTATGACTTTAGGATGAGATTCCTCTCTATGCATATACCCCATGATTTTGGTCTTTTCAGAGTGTCTCATACCTCTTGGGATGACCACTGGTGCCTTCTTATTTTATCTTTGCCCTGGTTGGACTGTTCCAGGTCCCCCGTCTTGTCCTCAAGTGCAGACACTCTATCCTCTCCCTCATCCACTCTACTGCTGACACTTTCCACAGTTTTTTATTTGACTTACTGTGTTTTTTATTTATAGCATTTCAGATTAGTTTTTCTTTGCTTGGTTTATTAGTATTTTTTTTTAATCAGCCTTATTCTTTCACTTGACACATTTGCAGTGTTCAAGTGGGACTTGAATGTGGTAGTGTTGATTGAGTAATTCAGAAAATAATTCCTCAGTCCAGGAGCTCTGGGTGCCTGATGTCACTCTATATTAACTCTGAGTAAGGTGTTAACTAGGAGACTAACTGCATCTGTTTGATGTTACCACTGGGTACTAGCTGACCAATAACAGCGGCCCCTTCCTCTTCAATAACTGTTGGAGGGTAAGCAACCAAGGACAGCGTGGAGTAGACTGGATTTCTGTTGGTAAGATTAGAAGCGGAACAGAACCAGAATGAGTAAGGAGGAGAAAGTGTTAGATTAACTTTGAAACAAGAAAAAGAAAATTGAGCCAGGCGGTGGTGGCTCACGCCTTTTATCCCAGCACTCGGGAGGCAGAGGCAGGTGGATCTCTGTGAGTTCGAGGTCTATAGAGAGTTCCAGAACAGCTAGGGCTACACAGAGAAACCCTGTCTCAAAACAAACAAAAAAACATAGCTAGGAAAGGAAAGTTGGGGTCTACAGACTTTAGAGATTGTTAAAGCTAATAAAAGGCTATAATTAAGCAGTGAAAAGAGCAGGCTATAGACTGAGAGAAAGAAGAAACTGTGTAGGAATAAGGACTATATGAGGTGTGACTGGGTATAGCAGAGAATGCCTTCCTTATAGTAGACTGGTGCAGAAACATACCCAACAGTCCTAAGCCCTAACCCAGCAACGTACAAATAAAAGCAAAGCCATCCCAAAACATATGCAAGAGTAGAAATTAAGTGATAGAAAACAAGAGGTCAAGTCAGTAATTCTGGAATGAATTGCTGGCACAGCTAGGCTGAGTTGATCTCTGGCTCTAGCAGCTTGCACACAGTACCATGTGGCAGTGGCAGCCTCGGTGCTTTGGGGGTCCTAACACATTTCTGTTCATAGTTTTGTCTCCTGTTTGAGTCAGGGAGAATATGTAAGTTATCTGGAGGAAAATCTCGTCCTTACAGCGGGGTTGCGGTGATGAGAGAGAGAGCACGCTTGCGTGCATGCACACTACACACACGCACGCACGCACGCACGCACGCACGTGCGTGCGCACACAGGCAGGAGACTGATGTTAGCTGTCTTCCTTGGTTGCTTTCCACCTTGTTTTTGAGACAGGGACTCCCCCTGAACTTAGAGCTCGCTGAGCAGCTGGACTGTCTGGCCAGCGAGCCCCTGGCACATGCAGCCTGTCCAGCTTCCTAGGGGAGTGCTCGGGTCCTCGCGCCTGCAGGGGACACACTTGGGTGACTGAGCCTTCTCCCCAGTGTAATGTCCATATTCTCAGTATGCTACCACGATGCCGCTGACGACAACAACGGTCACTGTTTTGTTTTGTTTGTCTTTGTCACCTTGACACAAACGAGGGCCACCTGGAAAGAAGGAACTTCAATCTAGAAAATGCCTCCTGAAGATCGGCCCGGAGGCAAGCCTGTGGGCATTTTCTTGATTAATGATTGATGTGGGTGGCCCCAGCCCACTGTGCACAGTGCCACCTCGGACGGTAAGTGCTCCTGAGCTGTATGAAAGCAGGCTGAGCAAACCAGGGAGAGCAAGCCAGGAAGCAGCACTCCTCCATGGCCTCTGCTTCCATTCCTGCCTCCAGGCTCCTGCTCGAGAGTTTCTGCCTGGCTTCCTTCCACGACGTACTACTATAAGCTGTAGGATGAGAAAACCTTCTGCTCCCCAAGTTGCTTTTGGTCATGGTGGTTTTGTTTTGTTTTTGAGACCGGGTCTCTCTCTCTCTCTGTAGCCCTGGATGCCCTGGAACTCAGAGATCCACCTGCCTCTGCCTCCCTGGTGCTGGGATTCAAGGTGTGTGCCTCCCCTGCCCCACTAGTCACGGTGCTTATCACAGCAATAGAAAGTAGGACAGCAGCGAGAAGCAGCGTCCAAACACCAGGTCCCAGTCACTTTTTACTACAATCCCATTTCTCACAGATGGCAATATTTCCTTCTGACTCATCTTAATTATTTTCTTATTTATAGGTAGGGCAGAAAAAAAAAACCTTAGTTATAACTCAACTCCTTTTTTTTAAAAAAAAATATTTATTCATTGTATGTACATGCAGGTATGTGCATTCTACAGTGTGTATGGGGAGGTCAGAGGATAACCTTTTAGGAGTCAGTTCTTTCCTTCCATTGGTTCTGAGGCAGGGTTTCTGGCTGTTGCACTATGTGCTCTGTATTATCTGGTCTGCTCGTTAGTGGGCCCACTGTTTCTACCCATCATCTTGCCATCAGGAATGCTGGAATTAAAGGTGGGTGCCAGGCTTTTTATATGGGCTCTGGGAGCAAATTCCGGTTGGTTGGTAGGTCTGTGTGGTGGTGTTTTTATCCACTGGGGCATCTGCTAGGCCCTCAGTTCCTTCTTTAATAAGGGTGGGGATTAGGATTATAATGTCTACCAATTATGAGAGAAAACCTAGACAAGGTGTCGAGCCAGCCTCTAGCAATGCTCAAAAAGGCATGTAGACCCTGAGTCAACAAATGGGAAAGAAAGAATATTCATCTTTGATAATGGTCATAGCCAGGTACATGCTTGCAACCCCAGCAGGAGATCAGGAGTTTTAAGCAAATCTGAGCTATATGAGACCATGTCTCAAGCGAGGGGGAATCACAAAACCAAAATAAAAGGTTACATCTTCAAGCAGTATTTGGGGTATTTTCTTCTTTCTTTTCTTTTTTCTTTTTTAAGAATTGAATCATTTGCTGGGCATGATGGTGCACACCTTTAATCCCAGCACTAGGGAGGCAAAGGTAGGCAGATCTCTGAGTTCGAGGCCAGCCTGATCTACAGAGTGAGTCCTTGGACAGCCAAGGCGACACAGAGAAATCTTGTCTCAAAAACCCAAAAATAAAATAAAATAAAATAATTGAATTATTATAGGCATTTGTACCTAAGCAACCAGTATTAATAAATTAACTGAGTATTTATAGTAGTGGGCTGAGGATGTAGCTCAGCGGGCAGAGTCTTTGTCTAACATGTGAGATGCCCTAGATCTGAGCCACAGGTCTATGTGATAGAAGACATCTGAAACTGTAGCATGGGGGGGGGGGGGCTGAGGCGTGGGGGGGGGGGTAGAGGCAGGAGAATCCGAAGTTTAAGGTCATTTTTGGTTATATACCAAGTTTGAGACTGGCCTGATACGAAACCTTGTCTCAAAAGGAAAAAAAAAATCCTTTCCATTTTCACAATACTCTTGAACTAATGGTATAAAACAGCACTTTAACAAACACACGTTAAAGGCCAATAAATACTAACCACCATGAATACAAGGCTTAGTTCCCATTTGTGATTTTTTTCCAGCCATTTAAATTAGTTCATAAAAATCAATGTTCTCTTCACATAAACAGAATTTGTTAAGACATTTCTATCTCTACAACCATTCTAGTTTTGCCTGACAGTGAGGGTACCCACCTCTAATGACCACTGTAGTCAGGAGTGAGGGTGCCCACCTCTAATGCAAGCACTCGGGAGACTGAAGCAAGGTGATTGTGGTTTAGATTCTTCTGAGTGAATGGTAAGGTGCTTTCTGTAACAAACCAAGGTGGGGTGGGGGGAGAGGATAACTGTAGTCAGAACACTATCTGAAAACGGCAATTCAAGAGAATCTCAAGGTCAGAAAAAGGCTGGGCAGCTGGCATCAGTGGTGCCTGCTTCTGATCAGAACACTTGGAAGAGTGAAGCAGCCTGGGCAATGCAGTGAGACCTCATTTCCAAAGCCAAGCCAAGCCCCCTGTCCTCTCATGTCTGGCTTCTGGAATCCCTGTTTTGAGTTTCTTTCTTTCTCTCTTTCTCTCTCTCTCTCTCTCTCTCTCTCTCTCTCTCTCTCTCTCTCTCTCTCTCTCTCTCTCTCTTTTCTTTCTTTCTTTCTTTCTTTCTTTCTTTCTTTCTTTCTTTCTTTCTTTCTTTCTTTCTTTCTTTCTTTCTTTTTTTGGTTTTTTTGAGACAGGGTTTCTCTGTGTAGCTTTGCGCCTTTCCTGGAACTCGCTTTGGAGACCAGGCTGGCCTCGAACTCACAGAGATCTGCCTGGCTCTGCCTCCCGAGTGCTGGGATTAAAGGCATGTGCCACCACTGCCCGGTTCCTTATGGCTTTTTAAACAGGGCTCACACAGTCTGGCTGGGGGCTCCGGAAGTTTCAGCCTCAGTCTCTGAACATGGCTACAACCACACTAGTTACTTCTTTCTTTGGAGAGTGGTTTTTATCTTTCCCTTAAAAAAAAAAAAGATTTGTTTTTATTATTTTTACTGATGTGTGTGTGTCTGTATGAATGTTTGTCGTGCCTGTGCATGCCCGCAGAGGCCAGAAGTGGGCATCACATCCTCCGTAGCTGAAGTTACAAGCCGACTGACGTGGGTGCTAGGAACGCAGGCCTTGCAGAAGATGAGCAGTGCTCTTCACCTCTGGACCATCTCTCCAGCCCCTGGAGAGTGGTTTTCAAAGTCCAGTGTGTATATCAGAATCACTGGAGAGTAGGCAAAACATCCAGATACCCACAGGCTTCACAGAGAAAAGACAGTGGTTTCTATCTCTACCACTTTCTCCAGCACGAGCTTCCAAACCTGGCTAAATCTGCGAAGCTGTGAAAACACATTCCCATGTTTTCCTGGAAATTTTCATTGAAAAGATTTAAGATTATCTGGGTGGTGGTGCAAACCCTGTCTTGTCTCGAAAAACCAAAACCAAAACCAAAACAAACAAAACTCAACAACAAAAAAGATTTAAGATTCTCTTAAAAGCTTAAAACATGAAACACAGAGACAAACACACACACATACCACACATACATGTACACACACACACACACACACACACACACACACACACACACACACACACAGAGAAAGCTTTTGATGGTTCTGATGGGCCAGATATGGGACATCTGTTTAAGCCCTAGCCTATAATTTCAGGCCTTAGGATAATCTCAAGTTCACTGAGAATATTAGTCTTAGGTAGGTTGTAAATCACCATTCTGGGGAAAATTTAACAAATTTCTTCCTAATTTCTAGCACTTAAGTTATCATCTAATGGTTTTCAGTGTGTCCTCTCCCAGTCCTTAGGCCAAGATCCGTGCATATTGGTGTCCTGTGGCTGCTAAGCACAGGCTACTCACTGTATTCATAACATTAAATCGCCCGGCAGAATTCTGTTTGATTACCTCCCCTCTCTTTCTTACATCCCTGAAGCTGTATAGAACAGACCTACTACAGAGCACTAAGCCAGTTGGCTTCATTTACAGCATTATGCAGGAGACAGCATCCCAAGCTGGATGGGGCTACAGAGTGAGATCCTATTTTTTTTTAATAAACTTGCCTAGAATGAATTCTTTTTTTTTCATTTTTCTTTATTAAGAAATCTTCCACTCACTCTACATACCATCCACAGATCCCATCTTAGAATGAATTCTTTAAAGATTTATTTATTATGTATACAGTCCTCCGCCTGCATGTCTGCCTACAGGCCAGAAGAGGGCACCAGATCACTTTATGTATGGTTGCTGGGAATTGAACTCAGGACCTCTGGAAGAGCAGTCAGTGCTCTTAACCTCTGAGCCATCTCTCCAGCCTGAGACCCTAATTTTAAAGAAAACGAAATAAAAGAAACAACAAAATACATCATCCCAAGACACCACCCCACTAAAATCCTCGCCTCTGCAAATTGAGAAACTCTAGATAAATCTGAGCAAAAAAAAAAAAAAAAAATGTGTGTGTGTGTGTGTGTGTGTGTGTGTGTGTGTGTGTGAAGAAATGTGATCATGATTCAGATAGGTAGCTTTACATCTTAAGTGTTTCTGTTGTTGTTTTTTTTCCCCCAGAGCTGAGGACTGAACCCAGGACCTTGCGCTTACTAGGCAAGTGCTCTACCATTGAGCTAAGTCCCCAACCCCTTGTTGTTGTTTAAACCTTTACTTTATGCATATGGGTGTTATGCCTGCAATGCCTGAGGATGCTGGAAGGGGGCATTGGATCCCCTGGAAACTGGAGTTACAGTCCATTGTGAGCTGCCATGTGGGTGCTGGGACTTGAACCTTGGTCCCGTGGAGGAGTAGCTGAGCCATCCCTCCAGACTCCTTTTATTGTTTTGAAACATAGTCTCATGATGTAGCTCAGACTAGCTCATGACATAATCTCAAATTCTCCTGCCTTAGCTTTCCAAAGGCTGGGATTACAGGTGAGTCCCACACCTCCTAGTCAAAAGCTTGCCTTGTTTTTTTTTTTTTTTTTTTAAATGTGGCTGAAGATGACCTTGACCTTCTGTTTGGTTTTATTTTTAAGATTTTTAAAAATGTTTTATTATGTGTAGGTATATGTATGTCATGTATGTGTATGTCTGCATATACATGTGAATACAGGTGCTTTCTGAGGCCAGAGGTGACAAATCCCCCTGCAGCTGGAGTTACAGGTAGTTGTAGCCTCCTAGTGTGGGAGCCAGGAATCAGGCTCAGCTTCTTTCTATAAGCAGCAGTACTCTTAACTTCTGAACCACCTCTCCAGCCCAAAGCTTGACTATTCTTGAAGCCAAGGTAAAGTTAATTATGACTAAAAGTTTCACAAACCCAGTGATTCTGTATTATCACCAGTAGCCCAAACTAGTAGATATCTAATGCTGTCCCCCCGTACCCCAGAATCTGATGTAGAAATGTTAAATCCAATATAGGAAGAATTGGAAAGAAAATGGAATTTGGTTGACAGGCCGTCTGACCTTATTTCCCCTCAGTCTGAACTCATGGTGTTTTTCTACATCAAACAGAAAAAAAAAAAAACTCAAAAACTATTGAGTGATGGTGTGAACTATTGTTATAATTATTTTTAAAGATAGGATCTTATACTTTGTAGCCCAAGCTGTCCTTGTATGTTTAATCCTCCTGCCTCAGCTGCCCAGGTACTAGGATTGTAGGCATACAAATCACAAGTATCTTTGAGATCATTTTATTTGTACTTTTTAGATTTACTTTGTATGTGTGAGTGTGCCATGGTTGAGTTTGTAAGTCACAGGACAAACTTGTGTGAGTCAGTTCTCCTAACACGTGGGCCCCAGGGACTGAACTCAGGTTTTCTGGCTTGGTGGCAAATGCCTTTATGCACTGAGCCACCTTGCTGGCCCTGAGAATTATTCTCAACCCCAGAGGCTAGAGCTAGGATGTACATCAGTAGCCCTGTGCCTGCCCAGCATGGGCAAGGCCCTGACTAATCCCCTGCACCACAAACACACAGGTGCTAATTTTTAATCCTTCCCATGAACTCATGCTAAGTTGAGAGATGAGATGATCACCATCCCATAGGAAGCTCTAGCTAGAGTACATGGGCCAACAGTAAGTCAGAGACAACGTCCAAGAGCAACAAAATGCACATGAGTCCCAGGCAGTCCTTCCCAAGTCCCAGCTGGCCTCCTTTCAGGGCAGCGGCCGGCAAGAGACTGTTCAAATGTTCTTAACAGAACATTTATGCCAGGTGGGCAGCCAATAGGAAGAGGTGGGTGGGAAAGTTCAGTGACCTGGACAGAAAAGGAGCCACATGGACCTAGCAGCATGTCCAGCCAGAGGAGGACTTGGTTTGGAGATTGATGTAGTTCCCTTGGGTGGACAAAGACATCATATCTTCTCTGGAATTGTTCATCATCTTCTCAACGAGGACTCTTTAAAAAAAAAAAAGAAAAGAAAAGAAAACAACAACAACAAAAAAATAAGGTACCGAGAAGGTAGATGGAGAGAAAGGAGTTGCCCCCATTTCCCCCCACATTGTCTTACACCAGGCAGCAGGCCATAAAGACACCAGGTTTAAGCACTCCGATGTCCTCAATTATTTTAGGGACACTGGCATTCCAGGGGCTTAACCTGTACTTGTTTGCTCAGAAACCGGAAAAGAGGGTCCATGGGGTCACGGTGGACAATAAGTCTGTATGCCTGTCCCCAGAACACTGAGGGCTACTCACCTCATAGCCTCATTAATATTTCTGTTCTCCTTGACTGATGTTTCTGTCCAACCTGTGAAACCATTCTCTTTACTGAACCGGTCAATCTGGTCCCGGCTCACCGCCCAAGGGGACAGATCACTCTGACAAAGAAAATACATAAATAGCAACACCATAATCTTCAAAGGGACTTCGTGCATTGAGAACAATTTTCAACCAATGGCTTGGCTACGACCACCAACATCCAAAATTTGCTGTCAAGATTCTTCCTTTAAAATAATAGAGTCACTCTCAGGAATGTTGAGTTGGCTCAGCAGTTCAGAGCACTGGCTGCTCTTTTGGAGGACCCTGGTTCAATTCCCAGCACCCACACGTCAGCTCACAATGTTCTGTAACTCCAGACCTAAGGAACCTGACACTTTCTTCTGGCCTCCTTGGACACCAGGAACACACATGGTATATAGATATACATGCAGGCAAAACACACCCCACACAAAATATAATAGGAAGAAACAAACAAACAAACAAACAAACAAACAGAAATCCACTTTCTCAATATCTCTTCCAAAGAAAGCGGAGGTGACTTCCAACTTGAAAGGGGCAAACAGGCATGCTGGTGTGCTGGCGCCCAGGCACGGTGGCACTAATTATAGCATTTGATTAACAGAAGCAGGACGGTCAGCTTTAGGTCAGCCTTGGCTACACAGACTCTAGCTTGAAAAAAAAAAACACGATAAAACGGGGTGTGCATGCTCAGAAACACAGGGCCTTTTAGATACCTTTACTCTGGCCGCTGACAGATGCTAGGGGCCGTTTACTTAGAATGGCCACACACCTTGTTGGCCAAGAGCAGGCAGGGTACAGGCTCTCCACTGGGCAGTGTGAGCTTGCTGTCCAGATCCTGTTTCCATCTTTGGCTGTTGCTGAAAGTCGTGGCGTTGGTGACGTCAAACATGATCACACAGGCAGAGGCGTCTCGGTAGTAGAGTCGCGTCATGGAGGTGAAACGCTCCTGCCCTGGAGGGAAGAGGAAGCTCTCGAAAGGTGATTTTGAAAGTGATTCTCTGGTATCCTGGCTACTCTTCCTTCGGTGGCAGACAAGGCGTTTTGTGTATGGTAGAGAGGCCCTCTGACTCCGTCTATCCCGTTAAGGGATTATTAAATTCAGTCAGATTCTGTATCTAAACGGCAATGTCCACTTCCCTGTCTGCCACTTACTATCTGTGTGACTAAGAAAATCAGGCTGAGCACTTCAGATCTGTCATGCGCTGAGTAAGATAAAAGCTTTTACGACAGGGCTAGTGAATCAGTACATTTGAAATACTTTGAAGAACAGAAGCATATAATAAGGATCCACCACTATCATTGTCTTATTTTCTGGAGATCTTCTTTCTCACTAAAGTCAGTTGAAGATCTAGAGCCCATCCCTCTTACTAGGGGAGTACCCACCCATGGCCTGGACAATCTGCCACCTTAACAGCATCTGCACCCACACGGAGATGGCAGGACATCTCTTTGTCTTTCGGGCAATGCACCTTCAAAATCGTCTCAAAAGCTCAGAGCAGCTCAAACTTGTAGCTTCAGGGGGGAAAAAAAAAGATAACGGTTCCGCCATCCCATTTCCACCCTCCCTACACCCCACCCGAGGCGGCTTGATGGTTAAATAATTTCTCTCTTGTTCTCATCTGGTCTTTCCATTTTACCTGCAATATCCCACAGTTGAAGCCGCACCATCTCTGAGTCAGACCACTGGAGAACCTTCAGAGCAAAATCCACTGAAAATACATGCATATTATACGTCAATAAAATCTGCCTTTAAAAACAAACCCAGGGATGGGCCAGTGAGATGGTTCTTTAAGTTAAAGGTACTTTCTTCCAAGCCTGTCAACCCAAATTCAGTCCCCATAACCTAAACTCGATGGACCATCTATCCTCTGAGTTCTACATGTATGTCATGATGCACATGTCCATATATACATACACACAAAATAAATGTGTTTTTTTTTAATCCAGGGATAAGCTAAGATTAAATACACAATGACAACTCCTGTGTCTTGAAATTCCAATTAGGTTTCAGCCTTCGATAGATGGAGATGAGTCCACCTGGTGCATAAGTGTAGGACACAAATTTCACACTCAAAGGATATTCAGTGTTTCCTCCTCTATCAGATCAAGTTATTGGATACTAATTATCTGCATGGCTAGGAACGGGAGAGTGGGAGTGATTATGGAAATAATTCCTGTTCTCAGGTTAAGTGGTTTCTGGGTGTTTTTAGGGGATTTTCTCAAGGAAAGGATGAAGGGGAAGATGAAGGAAATGAAGCTAAGTGCGGTCCAACTTCACTGTTGGTACCTACTCAGATCGTATTATGAGAAAACACAACCACACTGTCCTCTATGTCCTCCATAAGGCTTCGCTAACTATACCAGGTAGGAACGGGATAGCTGAAAGGGTGCCAGAGGATGAAGTCTGAGAGCTGCGCTAGAATCTGCCATGGGGTCTGCAGATGCTGAAACTCCACGACCTTGGGCTGAACAACTATTCCAGGGGAACCTCCCAAAGTTGTGCAGTGCGGACAAGCACCAACTTGAGACCTTCCTGCTCTCACCTCTTGAGTGTGGAATTAAAGGTATAGAAAACCTTACTGTGCTGGGGGGGGGCGGCTATTTGTCAAGGAGAGAAAACAGAGTAATTTCAGTTCGGAAACACTCTTCTACATCTGTGACCGAAGTAAAAACTAGAGAGAATTTATAATAAACATTGGGAAGCAGACCAACAAAGGCAAACTTGCCAGAGTCAATTATATTCATACTGTAGGAAAACGAAGGCCACTGGGAAAAATTAATTCACAGGACACTTTTAACCCAAATCCATGGAACAAGGACTTATATTTAGGAGTGGTGGGCAAAGTAGTCAGGAAACAGTCTTTGAAATGTTAAGTAAGCCCTTAATTTTGCCAGATGCTTTTGTACGTTAAAATGTTTTATAGTGTCTGTCTGTCTGTCTGTCTGTCTGTCTGTGTGCATGCTCATGCCACAGTGCTCCCATGGAGGTCAGAGGACAACTTTTGGGAGTCTCTTCTCTGCCCATCTTGTGAGGTTGTTTAGGCTTGGCATAAAGCACCATTACCCACTGACGTCTCTCCCACCTTTGGTCAACTATTCTTTCAAGTTTTCATTTCAAAGTAAATAGTTAGTTAAAAACAACTTTCATATGAACACCGGCATACACTTTCAAAATCTATGCCGGTACAAATTTTACATAATTTTTTTAATTTTTATTTTAGGTTACTCTTTCATATCACCATCTTGTTAACTACTTTGTACTTGCAGTCATGTGGGGGTGGGGGGTAGGGGGTTAGGTACAGTTCAGTTAACTTCAAAGGCCACGCTAGGAAAGAAATTAATTAACTTTTTGTTAATTAATGTAACTCTCCTCTCCTCTCCTCTCCTCCCTCCCCCAGCGTGAGAGAAGAAGGGTGGGAAGATTGGCCACTTGGGGTGTATTTCACATTCTTTCTTGAATTCCTCACATTTCCCACGAAGTCCACGAATTATCTTTATTAAAGCGACCGAGGGGCTCAGCAGTCCTGACCAGAATCTGTCCCCCAACCTTCCCCACATCCGGTCCTTCTGACTGCCTAGCTCCCTCCCGGGCTCTCCTCTTTAGCTTAAGTCGGTTCTTTCCTCAACACCACTCCCAAGCTGGTGAGAAACAGGGCAACCCTCCCCAGCCTGCCCTTGAACCAGGGCTCAGCTGCCTCAGCTGATTGGAAAAGTTGCTCTGGGCAGCGCATGTACTACAGGCGGGTACTATAGGCTGTGATCAGCCCTACTCAGACCCCTCCACCTTCTCCATCAAACTTCAGCCCGATCTTTGCAGGCAGTTGGCAGAGGCTGGGAACCCCCCCAGAGATGACCCCAGTACCCATCGGCTACCAGCTGCAAGCCCGGACGCCTGCTCCCAGCCGCCCGCGGCCTCTCACCTCCCACGGTGGACTTGTAGTGCTTGCTGAAGCTGTCCTGGGAGTAGCGCTGGACCAGTGACGTCTTGCCCACGGCGGCGTCCCCCACCACCAGCACTTTGAACAAGTGATCTCGGCTGCCCATGGCTAGCGGTGGGGAGAGGTTTTGTTTTGTTTTGAATGTTGTGTTTTCGGGAAGTCGCTTATTTTAACCCCTTGGGTTCCCGGGGTTTCTTCTGACTGAAGTCATGCATGCATCCCCACCCTTGGCTAGCTGAAGTTGCTCTGACGGGAAAGCAGAAAAGGAAACTTCTGCACTCGGCCTCTGCGCGCTTCCTCCCGGTGCGGTCGCAGCCAGGGTGGGGCGGGTACGAGCTCGACCCCCTGCGATTGGCACCTTCCCGTCAGGGACCTCCAAATAGCTCACCAGCGCGTGAACCCTATTGGCACCTTGCTCTGCTAGGTACAGAAGACCTGGACTCTTCTCCGACCACATACACCAAATTGGGAGTGTGCAGAGTCCTTGTCCCGTCCCTGTCCTGCCACTGGCGGCGCACTTCCCGTCTTCCTTCACCAGCGTTGTCCGCCCCGCTGCACGGAGCACTACATTTCCCAGTGTACCTCTTGGTGAAGCGACCGGGGGAGTGTAGAGAGTTGCCGAGTGGACTCTTGGGAAATGTAGTTTCCTAGCCACCTTGCACAAAGCTACATAAAGTTTCAAAGTTTTCAAACTTTCAAGCATTCAGAAGTCTATTTTAAAACAATTCTAAAATTCGGCGTGGTGGTGCAGGCTTGTAATCATTGCCTTGGGGAGATGGAGACCGGAGGATCAGAAAACCCAAGGTCATCATCTTCTGCAACCTACAAGGATACCCGGACCCTTTCCTCTCCTGAGACAGGGATAAGGGGTTTGAAACAACTTCGGGGGCGTCCCGAACTACATAAGCCACGATCTCTCCTGTCTAAATCTGTCCCCAGATCTTTTAAAAACACATTTTAAAGGTTTCCAGATGGTTTTATCATATTTTTAAAGGTTTTATGACACTGAGATAAACTACTCCATTAACAAAAGCCCAAACATAATCCCTCATGTTCCAAGTGGAGTCCATTTCCTGTTGTGTCAACAACACAGTCATATCTCGAACCTTGTAAATGTGATCTCCTGTTTTCCATATGACCAATAACAGGCAAATTCAGGGACATTTCACCCAAGAGATTGATCCTTAGAAAAATCTGTCAAAAGTCACAAAACTTAAAAAACTAGCTCTGGCAATAGCAATATAGAATAAGCAAGAGACAGTTCCTCATTCATACTTCCACATTTCTTACACCAGCCACGGATATCATTTGAGCACAAAGTACTTTTCCTTTTGTTACTGCTATTGTTTCTGAATAATCATAAAATGATTGGCAAATATTTTTAATTTTTTCTACCTGTAATTTTTCTGTCCTGCCTGACCTTTAGATAGGAGTTGTGGCTGGTAGAATAAGCTTCACTTTCCTTGTTGTTGCTGTTTGTTTGTTTGAAAGAGGGTTTTCTGTAGGCTAGGTTGGCCTCAACTGCTTACACATGACCTTGAACTTGTGACTTTTCTGTAACCACACCCAGTTTTGTACTTGTGGAGATTAAATATTTCCATTCACACATTGACATTCTCTGTTCTGTTCACCACGCTTGCCTGTCCCCTCTCCACTTAAGGACTGCGTTTTCTCAGTTCCTACTGCTTTGACATAGTTCAGCACCCTTTGGCTTTCCCACCATTAACCCCATTATTTCTCTCCTCCATGTAGACTTCATATTTTGAGCATTATTAATTCTTTTTATCTACATTCATTTTCCTCAGTCCCTCCTTTGAAAAAGTCAAATACGACATGCAGATTCTTAAAAAAATGCTTCTCGGGGATGCTCTGAGGCTCCAAACCAGTACAGACAACTGCTCCTGTTGGCTTGATTAGCAGAACTAGATGGTAGGACCCTATTGTTGAAGACACCACATGCTTTGATTGTAGTTCATAGAGACATCAAGCTGTAACCGAACTGGAAGCTTCTCTGCTAGGAGGGGCTATCCAGGCTGCTGGAGGTGGGTGGTCACTAGTGGTGAACCCTGGTCGTGTGCTACAGTCAGCATGCCAGCAAGATGTGTCCAGTGGTGCAGAAATGGTGTGACTATTGTGGGGGCAACCAATCACTTACATTTTTATTATTACCATCTTTTTCTTTTTCTTTTTTTAAAACTTATTTCTGGTCAGGAGGTGGTGGCGCATACCTTTAATCCCAGCACTCAGGAGGCAGAGGCAGGCATATCTTTGTGAGTTCGAGGCCAGCCTGGTCTACAGAGTGAGATCCAGGAAAGATGCAAAGCTACACAGAGAAACCCTGTCTTGAAAAACAAACAAACAAAACAAAACAAAACCTTATTTCTGTATACATGTAAACCCTTATTACCAGTTTGTTATCTTAATTATCCTTAACAGTTTTTAATTAATTTATTTTTATTTCATGTGCGTTTGTGTTTTGCCTGTATGTCTGTCTGTGTGAAGGTATCAGATCCCCTGAGACTGGAGTCACAGGCAGCAATGAGCTGTCATGTGGGTGCTGGGAATTGAACCCAGGTCCTCTGGAAGAGCAGCCAGTGCTCTTAATTGCTGAGCCATCTCTTCAGCCCTATTATTACCATTTTTAAATTTTTATTTAATGTTATGTATATGAATGTTTTGCCTGCATGTATGTCTGTGCACCACATGTGTGCTGGTGCCCATGGAAGCCAGAAGAGGGCATTGGATCCCCCAGGACTATGATTACAGTTGCTTATGAGCCTTCATGTGTGTGCTGGGAATTGAACCTGGGTCCTCTGGAAGGGCAACAAGTACTCTTAAGTACCTGCCTAGCATTCGTTACACCATCAGTTTAATTTCCAGTCACCGTAAGCTAACAGTGGTGGTACAGCATTTAGGAGGTAGAATAGGAGGATTAAAAGTTTATGGTCATCCTCAGAGTTTCAGGACAGCAAAAAAAAAAAAAAGAAAAGAAAAAAGAAAAAAAAGAAAAGAAAGTGTCAGGTAGCCATCATCCTGATTAGCTTTGTCCACTTGGCACAGCCTGTGGTTGTCTAAGAGGAAAGCAGTGATGAATTATCTAGATCAGATTGGGCTGTGGGCTGTCTGTGGAGGACTCTCTTGCTAATTGGTGTAGGAAGGCCCAGCCCAGGAACCACGTGGTTCCTGGGCAGATGGTTCTGGATGTAAGAAGGCCAGCTAAGCATCAGCCTGCAGGACTCATAAAGCTGTGTTCCTTCAAAGTTTCTGTTGTGTTTCCTTCACTGGTGATGGTGAGTGGAATAGTATGCAGTTCTGCTTTCGGGTCCCCCGTCCTGAGTCTAAGATGAAATAAACCCTTTTCTGCCCCTAAGTTGCTTTTGGTCAGAGTATTTTTTTATCACAGCAACAGAATTGAAGTCAAACAACCATCTCTAAATACGACAAAATGGATATGGCGATTCTTTCAAGCTGAAAGCCCTTGAGGAACTGTGACAGTAGGCAGTGCCCTTTGGTCCAGCTTTTTCTGTACGCCTGTAAGTCAAAATAGTCTTTCTGGAGGGCTGTCCTTCAAAAGGCAAGGCTGGAAAATAGCCCCGATCACCCACAGGAGTCTGGTCGCTAGGGTGATAGTGAGTCTCAATAAACAAATTTTGAAATAACTTCCTTTTTCCTAGCTTCTATCCGTTCCTTTGTAAGACACCTCTAGAACAGAGCAGCTTTGCCTAGATAGCCACTCACCCTGCCATCCCGTCCCACTTGTGCATTGACCTTTGTCTAAAATGAATACAGCCTTATGCCTTTACTCTTTTACTCTTTTTTTTTTTTTTTTTTTTTTTTTAAGTAAAATCGGTAAAGTTTAATTAGTTAAAAACAAATTTGGTGGTAGGGGTTAGGGTCAGCATCACTCTATAAGATTAGTACTGAACATGTGTGAGAAGCACACCAGATGTTCCCTGTGCATATCCCAAAGTGCCTTCAAGGTACTGAGCACAGCATCCTCTGCCCAGCACCAGGTCAACTGCTAGTCAATGTTGGTGTCTCAGAGATCCACAGGGCATGGAGTGCCCATCCATTCCGGCTCCAGAGGCACCTCCAGATCAGAGCAACCTGAGGTGATGCTACACTGGGAGCCCAGGAGAGGGGTTCAAGGGAGGAGGAGTCTTTAGAAGGACCATCAGCATCAGAGGCAAATGGGGACAAGAAAAGCCCAACTGTACCCAGCAAGGGAGAAGACTCAGGACACAGACAGGCAGGCTCCAGAAGCAGATCATCTCAAGCTGAGGTCTCAGCAGGGAGGGAGGGATCGACAAACTCAGAATCATCAGCGTCCTCCATCTCTAGGACCATTTGCTCTGTGACACCAACCTTGGAATAGTTCACCAATTTCCAGAAATTGGAGTCTGTCCCCCAGTATAATATCACAGAATATTGCTGCCAAATCATCAGAAGACAGGGCAAAGCAGAGGGGAAGGGGGTCAAGAACGCCTGGAGGGGTCTTCTCATCTGCCACAAGGTGACAGTCATGGTAGCTACAAGCCGGTTAAGAGTTGGATGTTAAGCTCTAAAGCCCAGGCTTACAACCATCCAGAGTCTCCTGTTCTCATCCTCATAGAAACCAGGACATACACAGTACAGAATGATTGGGAGAGGCCCCAGCAGAGAGGCAGCCATAGCACAGAGCCCTTTGAGCTGTCCACTTTCTTAAAATGCAGTCCTGAAGGGCAGGGTGGAGAACTCATCATAAGTTGCAGCAGGGGTCACCTTTACTCTTGTTCGTGTTAACGTCTTACCATTTCTACGCTTTACTTTTTGTTAATCAGCCTCTATATAAACTGGGCTCCCAGATGGGGCCACAGCTATTGTTGGAAACTCCGGTGGTCCAACTGGTTAGCAGAACTTACACAGCGCTCAGGGTCGGGGAGCAGACGCGTCTCGCCCACACAGGAGCGCTCCAGTGACCTGGTCACGGGTCTCCATGATTTGAGGACTTGTTGCACAGTCGTTTGTTAATTTATCCCCTGAAACTTCTCTAAAACATCACTGTTTCCTCATCATCAGCTGACTAGCTTTCCCAAACTGACCAGCCATTCCATAAGTATTCAAAGTTGCCCATGCGCGTGTTCCACCCTCTTTACCAACTTTATCTTTCCTGATCTTAAGTGAGAACTGTCCTCCTCCCACAAAACAGGGTCCTTTGTGTCTCCTTTCTTTCTTTCTTTCTTTCTTTCTTTCTTTCTTTCTTTCTTTCTTTCTTTCTTTCTTTCTTTCTTTCTTTCTTTCTTTCTTTCTTTCTTCCTTCCTCCCTCCCTCCCTCCCTCCCTCCCTCCCTTCCTTTCTTTCTTTCTTTCTTTCTTTCTTTCTTCCTTCCTTTCTTTCTTTTTTTATAGTGTCCTGTTATGTAGCCTGGATGAATCTGGAACTCATAGGAACCCTATGACCCATACACATAAAAACAAATAAGGTGTTAAAGAAAATGTTTTTGAAATTATGTGGTAGTGGCATGGACTTCATGGCAGCGACCACTGCTGCTTGACAAAGTTCTAGCATTTCTCCTTTGCGGATCTCAATTCTCCAAGCACCCCTTGACTTCCATCTTTAATCATTCTCACTGTGCATCATGGGAGTTTTTGTTCGAGCTTTAAAGGATGAAAATGTGCCGGGTGGTGGTGGTGGTGGTGGTGGTGGTGGTGGTGGTGGTGGTGGTGCATGCCTTTAATCCCAGCACTCAGGAGGCAGAGGCAGGTGGATCTCTGTGAGTTCAAGGCCAGCATGGTCTACAGAGTGAGCTCCAGGACAGGCACCAAAGCTACACCGAGAAACCCTGTCTCAAAAAACAAACAGAGAGAGAGAGAGAGAGAGAGAGAGAGAGAGAGAGAGAGAGAGAGAGAGGTATAAAATGGCAGCCTCTCTAAACAAAATAATTCTTTGGAAAAAAAATTCCTGCCACCGTGGAACCATATAGCATAACTCTGCCTACTCTCATACAAGTTAACACCAAGCTGTTAGAAAATTTAGATAAGTAACATTTGCTTGATAAATAAGGTATATTTGATAAATAAGATTTATTTGATAAATGAGATATATTTGATAATCAAGATTTAAAAATTCCTAAGGTATACTTAGGTTCACACTAATATTTGTCTAGCTTCCTCTTCGCTCACCTTAAGCTTTAGTTATTTGGATAAACTAAGCCATATAAAAAAATGGCATTATACTATAATGCAGTGTCTGATCCCCCAGAAAAGTCCCTTTCCCAAGGTCAGGTATTAAGACAAAAACCCCCATTCTCTCAGGGACTTGAAGAAAGTTCTTGCTTGCTATAAAAGGAGACATTCTTATCTCTGGCAAGAGGAACTTGTGGCCCTCCGTTAACATTATGACTGGTGCCTATTAACTTGTCAAGGTCAAGGCTAGCTTCCTCAATCCTTTTTCTCAAACCACACGACAGCTCATATGCCTCTCTTCTTCCACTTACTTTTAGGTGCAACTATAGAGTATAAAAAGTGTTGTTTTGGGGGGTGTATTTGAGACAGGATTTCCTTGGCTGTCCTGGAACTCTCTTTGTAGACCAGGCTGGCCTTGAACTCACCGTATTCTTTTCTCAGTAAACAGTCATCCCGACTCACCCTCAGACTGTGTCATGTGTGTCCTGTCCCCTCCCACACCCATCCCTCCTCTTTGGGGCCTGAACCTGCTGGAGCGGGCCTCCAGCATGACAGTTGATAATTATTTGACTTACAGTATATTGCAAAGTCAAGGAGAACTTCAAAGGTTTGTGTTTGGCCCAGGGCATTGGGGAGAAGAAACAGTTGTAGACTCTTAAATCAGAAAGGTGGGGAGTCAGGACTTAAGAGGGGAGATGTACAAGTCTGCTGCTCCCCAAAGTCACAGAATTTCTGCCAGAGGAGTGACCACAGGGCAGGCGTGACAGCACAGGCCTGCAGTCTGAGCACTTGAGCAGACAAAGGCAGGAGAAGCAGAAGCCAAACACTCCAGTCTGGAGAGCTGGCTCAGTGGTCAAGGGCACAGCATCTCCTACACCCACAGAGGACCCACGTTCAGTTCCCAGCACCCGAATAGCAGCTCACAATCTCACAACTATGTGCACCTCTGCTTCCGGGGAGGCAAAGGCCTCTTCTGCTGAGATCAGATGTTTTCATGGTGGTATGCCTGTAGACACTGATGCCCTCTTCTGGCCTCTACGGCACCAGACACACATGTGGCTCACAAACATACAAGCAGGCAAAGCACAGGCATTAAAAAAAAGAAATTCTAGGGCTGGAGAGATGGCTCAGAGGTTAAGAGCAGTGACTGCTCTTCCAGAGGTCCTGAGTTCAATTCCCAGCAACCACATGGTGGCTCACAACCATCTGTAATGAGCTCTGGTGCCCTCTTTTGGTCTACAGGCATACATGCAGACAGAACACTGTATACATAATAAATGAATAAATCTTTAAAAAAAAAATGGTTTATTTAGGCCGGGTGCATGCCTTTAATTCCAGCATTCAGGAGGCAGAGCCAGGCGGATCTCTGTGAGTTCGAGGCCAGCCTGGGCTACCAAGTGAGTTCCAGAAAAGGCGCAAAGCTACACAGAGAAACCTTGTCTCGGAAAAAAAAAAAATTCTAGAAAAGGTCAGAAGTTCAAGGTAAACCAGCTAGATGATGAGTTTGAGGTCACCCTTAGACATCTTGTCTCAAGAAATCCAAAACCAATAATGAAAAAGGAAAAGAAGTAACTTTCCTCCTTTGATGGAGATAAGTGTCTTCCCCTCTTACTAAATTGTCATTCTGATGGTAGTGTCTCCTCAGGGAGAGTTATAAACATGAGACAGGAAAATGCATTTAGAGTCTGAAATCTGAGCTGGATGGTGGTGGCACATGCCGTTAGTCCCAGCACTCGGGAGGGAGGCAGAGGCAGGGGGATCTCTATGAGTTCGAGGTCAGCCTGGGCTACAGAGTGAGTTCCAGGACAGCCAGAGCTACACAGAGAAACCCTGTCTCAAAAAAAAAAAAAAAAAAAAAAAAAAGAAAGAAAGAAAAAGAAAAGAAAAACAAACAAAAACAAACAAACAAAAAGATTCTGGCAATCTGAATTGCTCGCACAGTTTGAGAATGGAGTTTGGAAGCCAGAAACAGCGGTCACTTTCGCACTCTTCTGGTGGATGTTTGCCTTCCCCAGTTTTCACTTTCGCTTCTATTATTCTGAAATTTTCTGAGCCTATAGAAAAATACAGTTCACACCACTTTGCTCTTTCACTGTGTTGATCAATCATAGCGGCTAGTCTTGATTGTCAACTTGGTAGAATTTAGTCAACCCACCATGGGATCATGTAGAGGGCAATGGTCTTCATGCTCACAGATAAGCACCGGAGACACCAGGACTGTTAATAATGCAGGGGTGTCTCCTCAATGGAGGAAATAAATACCCGTTTTCCACCCAGAAAACTGGGAGTAGATATTGTCAATGATCTGGTGACCTTTGCTCTCTGTAGAGCCAGACCTCACCCCAGTCTCCCAGGATGTTTATCCCAGACCACCATCCCCAGACTTTTATCTTTAGCTCTAGTTAATGGAGCCCATTCTTTTTTTTTGGGGGGGGGGGTCGAGACAGGGTTTCTCTGTAGCTTTGGAGCCTGTTCTGGACTAGCTCTGTAGACCAAGCTGGCCTTGAACTCACAGAGATCCACCTGCCTCCCGAGTACTGGGATTACAGGCGTCCGCCGCCGCCGCCGCCGCCGCCGCCGCCGCCGCCGCCACCGCTGCCACCACCACCCGGCTAATAAAGCCCATTTTTAGGGGAGACGTCACAGAGGCTTGCTGACTGACCTCTGCTATCTCTACCACACTAGATGCTAAGCCCTAAGCTATGGAACCCATCTTCATGATCACATGTACTTCGTAAAGGAGTTTCTATGCAGTCACACCTTAAGCTTTATTGTGAACCTGGAATTGTAATGATTGTTGCCTAGAAACCTTTCCAAATTGTACTGTGTTTAAATATGCTGGCAATGTGCAGTTGCCTGTTGTTAGACTTTCTAGAAGGTTGACACAGCACCAACTAAGTTGGACTGAACAGTTTTCCTTCTTGCCTCTCCAGGTTCATTTCCCTGTCTACCGTGACACTTGCAGGGACCCTGCCCCCAGAAACTTCTAGGCATATCTTGAGGGAGTTTCCAGATTAGATTACATTAGGTAGGGAGACCCACAGTAAATGTAGGTGACGCCATCCTATGGGCTGGGGTCCCAGACGAAATACAGAGAGAGCAAGCAGACGACCTGCCTTCATTGTTCTCTGCTTCCTGACTGGACACAATGTTACTAGTTTCACCCATATAAGTTCTCTGCTAGGATACACTGTATCCTGGAACATCCTCTCCAATCAAGTAAACTACACTTTAAAATTGGTTTCAATTTAATAGTGTCATCTAATAGTATGGATTTCTCTTTCTTTATAGGTCTCCAGACACTTTTTCTCGTTTCTCCCTGTCTCTGATCCAAAATTCGGTGCAGACTCGTGTATGGCATTTGGTTATTATCTGTTTGTTGTCAATGTTCGTCTCCCTGTGTCTCTGCCTCTTTTTCTTCTTTTTGCACTGATGAAATGGAACCCAGAACCTCATGCACATTAGGCAAGCATTCTGTGAACTACATCTTTACTCTCTCAAGTTTCTTATAATCTAAGACTATGCTGAGCTCAATATAGGACTTAGTAGCCATGTGTTGCTATTTACATTTAAATTAATTGAAACAGAATAAATTAAAAAAACCGTTCATCAATTACCTAGTCACTTTTTGAGTTTATTTTTATTTTATTTGTGTTAGTAGTGACCTGAATGTCTGTGTGCTACATGCATGGGGTGCCTACAAAGACCAGAAGAGGGACGGTTCCCCTGGGACTGGGTCACAGCCAAGTGTGAACTGCCATGTGGCTACTGGAAATTGAACTTGGGCTCACTGAATAAGACGGTACTCTTAACCACCCAGCAACCTCTCCAGCCCCCAACCTACTTTTTTTTTTTCCTTTTGGAGACAGTGTTTCTCTGTGTAGCTTTGGAGCCTGTCCTGGATCTTGCTCTGTAGACCAGGCTGGCCTCAAACTCATAGAGATCCACCTGCCTCTGCTTCCCCAGTGCTGGGATTAAAGGCATGCACCACCACTGCCTGGCCCCCAACCTACTTCTTAAATACCTTTGGCTAGTAGCCACCATGTGGAACAACACAGGTTTTTTTGAGGGTTAGTTTATGCTTTAGTGATTTTGTGTATGTGTACATGCGTGTATGTGTACATGCGTGTATGTGAGGCTGAGTGTGTGACGTGGTGTGTGGCGGTCAGAGGTCAGCCCTGGGGAGTCAGTTGTCGCCCTCCACCCTGTGAGTGCCAGGGATCAAATTCAGGTCAGTAGGCTGGAGTTGGAAGCATCTTTTCTCTCTGAGCCATCTTACCCACCCACTTACTTTCTACCTCAGTCCGTGCCCTTCTGTTTGACTTTTGGCCACTTAATTATGTGATGGTAAGTATTTAATGTGCAAGTAACCAGCGTGTTGTGTTTGAGACAAGGCCTCATGTAGCAGCCTGGGTGATCTGAACTGTTTATATAAAGTAAGTAAAAAATGTATATCAAGTATATAGCATATAAGGTGATCCATCAAATGCTCCAGCAACCCGGAGGAAAAGGACAGACTCAGAGAAGGGGGAGGCTGTGGGTCTTCTGTAGGCATATGGCTCTTCTGCTCAGGTTTTGTTTTGTTTATTTGCACTGCTAGAGATTAAACCCAAGGTTTCTTTCTTCCTTCCTTCCTTCCTTCCTTCCTTCCTTCCTTCCTTCCTTCCTTCCTTCCTTCCTTCCTTCCTTTCTCTCTCTCTCTCTCTCTCTCTCTCTCTCTCTCTCTCTCTCTCTCTCTCCCTTCCTTCCTTCCTTCCTTTCTTTCTTTCTTTCTTTTTTTTTGTTTTTCGAGACAGGGTTTCTCTGTGTAGCTTTGAAGCCTGTCCTGGAACTCACTCTGTAGCCCAGGCTGGCCTAGAACTCACAGAGATCCACCTGGCTCTGCCTCCGGAGCGCTGGGATTAAAGGCGTGTGCCGCCGCCACCCGGCTAAACCCAAGGTTTCTTGCATGGGAAATAAATAAAATAAAATAAAATAAAATAAAATAAAATAAAATAAAATAAAATAAACTGGTTCTTCTACCTCTACCTCCTAAGCTCTGGTATTGGAATTTGATTGGACTGAGAAATGTCTAGACGGTTAGTACAGCACACGTGTGGGTGTGTCTGTGAGGACATTCCAGAGAGGACGAGGGGAGAGAATCATGATGTGTGTAGGGGCATCAGCCCTTAGGCAGAGGCCAGGGTAGAACCAGGAAGGGAGAATGGGAAAGTCTGCTGGCACATGCATTCTCTGTTTCCCGGCCTCCACAATGTCAGCTGCTCTGCGCCGCCATGTCCCTCCCTGCCTCCACCATGCACTGGAATCATGAGCCAAATGAAGCCTTTCCTCTTTTAAATTGCTTACATCAGGAATATTTGTCACAGAACACACACCTGACTAATAGAGACATACACTGTTTCTGTCACTAGAGAAATTGTAACATCCGCCCCCACCCCCCATTTGTTTTCAGACAAGGTCTCACTATGTAGCTTTGGCTGGCCTGTAATTCACCACATAGGCTGGCCTCAAATTTAGAGATTCACTTGTCTCTGCCTTCTGCTAGATTTTTTAAAAAAAGATTTATTTATTTATTTATTTATTTATTTATTTATTTATTTATTTATTTATTTATTATACAGCATGTATGACTGCAGGCCAGAAGAGGGCACCAGATCTCATTTTAGATGGTTGTGAGCCACCATGTGGTTGCTGGGAATTGAACTCAGGACCTCTGGAAGAACAGTCGGTGCTCTTAACCTCTGAGCCATCTGTCCAGCCCCCTTCTGCTAAATTTAAAGGCATGTGCCACCATGCCCAGCCTCTCTCTCTCTCTCTCTCTCTCTCTCTCTCTCTCTCTCTCTCTCTCTCTCTCTCTCTCTCTCTCAAGTGGCATTGCCTTTCTTTCCAAAGAGGAAGCCAGCAGCCTGGACTACCAAACCCAAATTCCGTCTCTAAGAACAAACCAGTCTAGTCCAGTTACTTGCTTGATAGAAAGTCTGCCGTTCTGGATTGTCTGATTGTTTCCTCAAGATTAATAAAACCGGAAAAACATTTTTGGCAAGTGCCTTCCTCAGAGGATGTGGTATGCATTCTAGTATGTTGTTATTGCCAGGCAACTATTGATGAAGCTTACAGTATGCACTCAACCAACACTTGCCAAAGAGATGACCTTGTACCAGGCAATTGCCCAAGAGCTTAGGAGTTTGATTTCAAATGTCCAGAAGGCCCACCACTGTCCTGGAAACAGAGTGGAAAAATGTGTTGGAACCTATAAGGTGACCCGACCAATGGCCCAGCAGACCCAGAGAAGGCTGTGGGTCTTCGGCAGGTGTACAGCCTCAGGCTCTCCTGACCATGTTTGTGTTGTTACTGCAGGGCTGAAGATCAAGCCCATGCCGGGTTTCCTGCATGGAAATCAAGCACTGGAGCAACTGAACTACAACCCCAGTCTAATCCCAGCGTTTTGGTGACTGTTTCTGGGAGAGAAAGCAGATTGGTGAAATGCCTGGGGCCCAGCCAAGCCATCAGCCTGAGGCTCCACAACAAAGGTACCTGAGTATACGCCTGAGAGAGAGGCTGGGAAGTTTAAGGGGTAGCTGCTGACCACTCCTCTGCCAGCCTGTGCCCACATCTAGGGCAAGTTCTGAGCCTGGGTTTAGCTAAGGGAATCATTGAAAAAAAATTTTTTTTAAACCACCTTTGTTGCCAGGTTGCCTCATTCATTAAATATTCCCCCTCTTCTTCCAAATATGGACTAGATACAAAAAGAGAGAGAGGAAGGGAGAAGAAGCTAGAGAGCAATTAAGGTTTAAAAACCGGGTGTGTGGTCACAGCTGCCAGCCCGACTTTGGGAAAGTGGCATCTGTCGAAGGGAGGGGTTGGGAGGGTGCTGGTCTAGTTTCTGGTGTCCTTTTTCTGAACTCCTTTGCTCAGAAGTGAGGAAGCAGACATCATCATTCCTGTGGGCCAGCCACCGTTGTCCACCGAAATGGCCCTACCCAGGAGCTTGGAAATACCAAGGGGCTATACGAGCTATAAATATGTTTAGAGGATCGTTGATCGAAAGGGAAGTTGTTCGGCATAGATGCCAAGAGAGGAGCCTCTGCAAGATCCTGGCCACACATCTTAGGGCTCCATCTGGCAGAGGGACCAGTCTTCCAGGAGTATCTGGCCCTCTCTTACATGCCTCTATTGCAGACTTGTGCACCTAACCAACACAGACTGCTGTCCTTGAACTCTGAAGTACTAAAAGCAACTTCTCTGTTATGATTCCCAGAAACTTACTGATCAGCTGCTTGCCTAGGAAGCTTGTTTCTAGAAAATGATTGTGTCTATCAGGCTAACATCTGTCCTGCTCACTGACCACCGGTATCTAGCCTTATGTACACATCTCTTTTTTTTTTTTTTCTTTTTCTTTTCCAGAGCTGAGGACCGAACCCAGGGCCTTGCACTTGCTAAGCAAGCGCTCTACCATTGAGCTAAATCCCCAGCCCCTTAGGTACACATCTCTATGACTTTTCGTGTCTGAAGCAAACTCTCTGTATGAGATGATTTCTAGGTGGGGCTGAGTTCCTGAGTTTTGGACTCAAGGCCATGATGCATTTAACCAACGAGAGCCTCTTTGCAGCTGGCTAGCCCTCTTCCCTGTGGGACACTGGGCTCCATTTCAGCTGTCCTCCTGTCCAGTTCTTCATGTTATCCCAACTCCATATTCTGGGTATTTTTCTTTTCACGTGGCTTCTAAAAATTCAACCCATTCAACTCCTGTTGTCATTGTAACAGTAAAAGCTTCTGTTTATGGAATTTTCTGTCTGTCCAACAGTCCCACGAAGAGGCAGGCGTTACTGTCCAGTTTGGGGGCTTATAAGCTAATTATGACCAAAAGCTGGGATCCAAGTCTTTTTCTATACATACTAATACCTCTATTAGTATTTTAAGACATTAAGTTGTGTATGTGGATTAGGAGGATTTCCCAGGGGAAACTATCTTCCATGTGTTTCCTTATTCTGAAAGCAAGCAGGAGGACCCTTTACTTGCTGAAGTTAAACGAATAAGAATGTGGTCTGATGGAGGCAAGGCAGTGTCTACTTTGGAGTAGAACTTTTGGTAAGCCTGATTCATCCAGAGAATTCTGGCTGCCATCTTTCACCTTGATAGAGGAAAAAGATAACCTAGAAGCTAAGCCAATGAGGAATACAGAACGCAGAGGCATGGGCGGGCACACTCTGGGCTCTGTCTTCTGTAACACAGGAGGCCCAGGGAGAGGGTGAATGGTGATCCTCTTGTCTTGGGAATAGGTCCCCATGAGTCCTCAGGGCAATGGTGATGGATACCTTCCATTTTTCCGAACCTGTTTTGCCTCTGCCTACCTAATCCTGGGATTACAGGCATGTACTATTATTTTTATCTAGTTGGATTTGTTTGTTTGTTGAGATAGTCTTACGTAGCCACAGCTGGCTTCAGACTTGCTGAGAATGACTTTGAATTTCTGAACCTCCTGCCTCTTCCTCCCAAGTGCTGGGATCACAGGTATTCACAACCATGCTGTTTTATGTGCTATTAGGAATCAAACCCAGGGTTTTGTGCATGATAGATAAGCACGCTACCAATTGAATCCCCAGCCCTGGACTTTGAACTTTTTAAGAAAGACACCAATGTATGTGCAGGTGGCCATGGAGGCCAGAAGAGGGCATTGGGTTGTGAGCTGCCTGATACGGATGCTGGGAACTAAACTGCGGTCCTCTACAAGAGCAGCAAGGCACTCCTAACTTCTGAGCCCTTTCTCCAGCTACCTTCCCTTTTTATAAGTTCATTATCTCAGGCATTTTGTTACAGCAATGGAATGTTGACTAACTTACCCACTTTTAATATTTTGTAGTACTTTGGGGCTTAGTATGTACCGGGGAACATAACTTCGTGCACCTCACAACCACCATATAAATGATATATATCCTATAACAATTCAGGTTAGGAAGCAAGCTGAGAGAGGGTCAGTGATTTGTGGAAGGTCATATAAATCCAAGTACAAGCATGATTCCTTTGCAGCCGGTTTCGTAAATTTCTCAGAGTTTACAGCATTGAACACAGTGAAGGTACATGGTAAATACCCCACGTAAAAAGCATTTTTACTTTGATTCAACTATAAACCGCTGCAAGAAGGAATTCTATCCATAGATACCATTACCACCGAGTTAATTCGGGGCGGGGGAGACCACAGTCTAATATCTGAACACAGGGACTCTGCTCTCAACCTCTGAAACAATTTCTCAACAGATGTGTTTACTGTTATTCTCTCTAAGGGGATTCCTTGCTTGTCACCCATTGGTCACTTCCCACTTCTGAAGAGGGAGTGGGACCACAGAATGGGGTCCAAGAAAACGGTCGAGGCTGCTTTGTGATGAGACACACCGGAACACCAACCATCGAAATAAACTTTCACTTTATTTTACCAAATATAATTTATCAGTTAAGTCGACATTTGTCAATTCAGTTATAGCAACTATAAATAATTCTCTTAAGACACAGTTCTGTAACTTGTGAAGAATATGAAAGTAAACCAATTTTGTTTCTTCCAGTCAGGCCAAAAGTACATGCAATAGGTGCAACCGGGAGAGAAGAGAGGCGTCTCCTACTGACGTCAGCTTCCTTCACTCCAGGCCTCCTGCTCACACACGCTGAGCCTGGGTGTGCCTACCTTTCTGTTTTCTAGGCAAAGGAAGAGGGACGCTTCAGTCTCCAGACAACCTGATCCAACACCATAAATCAGGATAGGGGAAGTGGCTGGGGAGCCCGGGGTCACTGTCTCGGGGTGTGGGGCCTGTACAAGTGTGTGTTTAGGGGTGGAGTGAGGCCAGAGGGCAGACCAGAAACAAGCCCAGATTGGTGTTAAGCTGCACGACACAACAGCTAGAAAACCTGTGACTCCTTCCAGTTGGAAGGTTCTGTGACGTCAGGTGATGTGGGAGGGGATGAAGGTGAGAAGTCTCTGTAGGTCCAGGCACAGTTGAATCCTCTCCTTGCAGACCAGTACTTTAGGCTACACAGGGGAAGAGTTTATGGGCTCCTGGCAAACAGGCTAGAAGGAAGCTGTTTGGGGCAACGTGTGGGGAAGGGACTCCAGTTTCCTTCCAATGGTGTATAGGCAGATGCCGAGGCAGCCAACTGATACTCAGCTTGCTCTAAACCCTCTTCTGAGTGTGTAGTGAGATGTGCAGAGAAGAGAAGGGGAGGGAGGGAGGGAGGGAGGGAGGGAGGGAGGGAGGGAGGGAGGGAGGGAGGGTACTTTGGGACATGAAACTGCCCGAGCAATGGGGCTGGCAATCACCGGAGTTCAGGTCTAGAGGGAAAGAGGCGGAGCTTGCCTTGAAGTAGGCACAGATACCTACAGCGAGGGAACCTTTACTGCCAGCTTGAAAGGGGCACATGGCCTCTGCAACCTAGGGAATGAGGTGAGGTCAGGGCTGTGACCCCCTTAGCACTGGCTAGTCAAGCTTGGCACTGTACCCAACACAGTAGGCACCCCGTAACTATTGCTCAATGGAGAATTATTGCAGGCCATGCCGCGGGAAGGCCCATCTAGGGGAGGCTGAGATTTGCTGAATGAATGAATGGATGACGAATGTCAGTGGGCGGGAGCCAAGAGAAAGGCCAACTGACCCCTGGTATGACAAAAATAGGTGACTTTAGGAAGTGACAGACCATGCGGTTACGTCCTCGTGAGGGGGGGCAGTGGAACACCTCCAGGTTGCATCAATCTCGTTTGCCACATTTCCTTGTCCTGCCCCCAATCTTAGAAGCCCATCTGGTAAGCTGTGGCGAGAGGGAGTGCTTGGAGACAATTAGAACGGAGGCTGGAAGAGTCACTAGGGTCTCTAGACTCAGGGGGCATGTGGACCTTTGGAAACCTATGGACAACACTGACCCATGCAGAGCCCGGCCACCGCTCATTCGGTTGGAAAGCAATCAGGCAGTTTGGGCAAGGCACATGTGCGTAGACGGAACAGTCAAGTTCACCTGACTCTGCGTGCAGGCTGGCCTAGGACAACATGGCGGTGACTGGTGGGAGCGGAAGCAACTTTCTCCTGCCCAGCGCTTTGAAGTTGGTCCATAGCTATAAAAGTACATGTACGTGTGGGAGTGTTAATTAGCCCTCCGTTCAACCAAACTGAAAACAACCCGGAGCCCACTTACAAAGAGTTTCTCGTTAGGGCCAAGGCTCAGGTTGCTAAAGCTAATCCAAAGGTCCCCAGATGCCGGACAGAATGCCAAGGTCCCAATCTACCTCACCTGGAGGCACCCACCATGGAATTGCACTTGGTGATTGTCTCAAAAGTCTACTCTTACTGCTAACTCCAGTCCATCTGTCTTTCCGGAATTCTTGCTATCCAAACTTGGCTCAATGTATAAAAATTCCCATTGAAAATAATGAGAATTGGGTATCAAAGTGAAATCCCGGAAAGATGTGGGAGTGTAGTGTAGGGTGGGGCAGGGGAACAAAAGGAAAAAAAAATCCAAATAGAAAGTGCAGAGGGGTGGGGGGAAGGCTGAGTGGCTAAGCTAGTCCCCAACATCTGTGTCTCTGTCCCCAATGAGCCAGAGGACATGGAAGCTGAGTGCTAGGAGCCCAGTGCCAAGCAGGTCCCCCAAAGCAGTCAAGTATGGGATGGAGAAGTTGTCTGGGTCCAGGCCCCGACCCCACATCCAGTGCACCATCCAGTCTGCGATGTACAGGAGAATCAGCACCTGAAGAGACATAAGGGTTCTGCCTGTAGCCATCGTCTTTCTGCAGGGGGAGCCAGAGGCCACACGACTGGACTGGACTGGACTTGTTCAGTGGGTCCCAAGGCTTGGGCTAGTCACGACCTTTTTGCCAGGACGGCTCACACCAAGCCAAAGGCTTTTTCTAAACTAAACCCTACCCTTACAGGAACTCCGCCCTCGCCTCTAATTCTGGGTCAGACCGAGTTACCCCAATCCCTGCCGTGATGGCCTCTTCAGGAGCCTGGTAGGGGCGGGCAGGTAGAGCCAGTTTCTCCTACCAGGATCGCTGTCCTGTCCTCTGGGTAACAGCTGGCTGTCTCGTCACCCTTTCCAGCCTGCTGCTGTGGGCTCCAAGAACCTAAGCGTATTCTAACATTCATCTGCAAAAATAGGTCCTGAACAAGTCAGCCAGACATAAAGTCAGTGCCAGTGCGGAGCAGTTCCAAACGCATTTTGGATTATCTACTACTTCGATTGATCTGGACCCTTGCTTACCTTTTATCATTATAGATGGTCGAGAACAGCCAGGATCAGAATCTGGTTCTGGGTCCAGGACCCGTGGTATCGACTGCGGTGGGGTGTGTGTGTGTTACAAACGCACACTCTCAGGCCTAACACTGGTCCTTCTGAATATGGTCAGACTTACACGCACTTTGCAATTGGAACTCACTTCTAGGACACTAATGCCTGATTTACGGGTCCCCAAGTGACCATATCTATATCAGAATGAGACACTTCCTTTTTTTAAAAAAATAATTTATTTATTTTTATATGCATTGCTGCTTTGCCTGCATGTACACATGTCTGTGTGTGGGGCGTCGGGTCCCCTAGAACTGAAGTTACAGACAGGTGTGAGCCACCATGTGAGTGCTGGGAATTGAACCCAGGTCCTCTGGAAGAGCAGCCAGTGCTCTTAACCGCTCAGCCACCGACTCCAGAGAACGAGACACTTTCTGATGGTTAGGCTCTGCCATGGTCACTGGAGGGTGGTGGTGGGTTTATTCTTGACTGTACTTTGTAAAGGCCGTGGTATGAAAATTCTGCCTTAAAGGGACTCAGGTGCAGAAAGCAGAGATTCCTATTCCAGAACCTTTCACAGCCCCTGCTCTGCACACGGCTACCTTGTGTTCCTGTGGCCCTGGCCCTGGCATTGCAGTGCGGCCTCCCTGCAACGTCATAGCCTTTTTGACAGCTGCGGCAGAGTCCCAAATAATGAAGAGCGTGACTGGATGTGTGCTAGGAGGGAATGGCGGCAGCTGTCTTCACATCGAGCCTCCTGAGCAGCCCAGGGACACACACATGCTGGGACAGGTGCAAAGGGACCTGGCAGAACTCTGCAGGGTGCAACGGTCAACACTTGGCTCCTCCACAGATTTAAAGAAGGAGGGCTCAGCTAAGACTGACCGCAGGCTCTTATTCATAGATAGGAGACGGAACGAAGCTTTGGCCCCCCAACCTAGGCGAAGGGATGACCTGCAACAGCCGCACCAGACCCCTGGCATGCCTATGCCCCCTTCCCACCCGGGGGTGCGCCTGATTACATCTGCAAGGGAGCGTGGTGATGTGGCTTCCCAGCAGCAATCGGCTGATCCTTAGCTCAGCTCTGGCCAAGATTCCTGACACACGACTTTTCTAAGGACTGCGCTGGGGGCTTGGAGGGACAACTGTCTATCGACAGGAGAATGGCTACACCAAATCTAGCAAGGCCACAGGGGGAAGGGACCACGGCAGGACAGAAAGACCAGGCTGGATGAGTCCTGAAGCTGGATGTGTCTTGTAAAATGGTTTTGATGCTTGTTCGAGCTGTGGGGCCCTTCATTTAAAGGAAGCCCAGAATGCAAAACCGTCAAGAGGGGTTTTGTGGCAAGGCCAGCGGGGGGTGGGGGGGTGGGTGCAGGGTACAGGTGGTTCAAAGCCCCCTGTCAAAACCACCTGCCTGAAACCCCTGTGGCTGGTCTATTCCTCTCACTTTGAAAAACGTATCACTGAGGCTGAGCAGGGGACACAACGAGGCTGAAGTCACATAGTATGGCTGGAACCCTTCCAGAGCTACAGCCTATTCTATTCCCCCGAGTCCTGGCCAGTGGCTATCCAGACCCGGAGGAAGAAGTGGAAGGGACGGGGGCCAGACTTGGGGTCCGTACTCCCTGTGGGCCCCTGGGCTCCCCCGCTTCCGCTGGGGAAGCCGTACCTGGAGCAGTGCAGCTGTCATGTAGAAGATGATGAAGATGAAGGTGAGGGTGGTGTGCCCGCCCTGCATGCAGCTGATGGTGTAGAGGAACACCAGATGTCCGGGGACCACAAGGAGGAAGAGGACCCGGGCTGAGCGCGAATTCACGTCTGCAGGAGGGCAGAGGGAGACAGGAAGACCAAGGGGTCACAGGATGGCCACTGCCACGCTCTAGGTCAGCACACAGCTATATCCCCAGGGGGTTTCGGGAGAAGACAACGTCTTCTCTGGGATGGACTCTTCACAAGAGCAGGCTCAGCTCGGCGGAGGAGAACCTTGAACCCGGGCCCCAAGTGCCTCTCTAGTGAAGTTCCTGTTTGTAGGACCACCCCCCCCCTTCCTCTAGGCAGGGATGGACCCAGGAAGTTGAGGTGCCGTGGTTACCAGGGCTGAAGAAGGTGGTGCACGGACTGGGGCAGCGGCGAGGAGTTGGCTCAGAGTTCTCCCCGGGCATGCCGTTCATGTGGAGGAAGGTGGAGATGCGGCTGGCCTGCACAGCCACCAGATTGCCCCCAACACCTGCAGGGAGACACACAGAGGGACTCAGACTTGGCACAGGAAGGACAGGGAGGAAGCCGCCTTGTTCTTTGTCTTTTATCTCTGGGGGCCCTGTCTTCTTCCTTCACTAGACAGAGCCGATGCAGACGCCGCCCTTCCCCCACGTGCCAAGAGAGCAAAATATGACGGGAGAAGACAGATACTTCACTGCTTCTTAGGCATCTTCTAGGCTTTCAGCTTCCCTCGCGGGCAGGTGTGACAGCTCCATGCACCCCTGAAGTGCCTCTGAGGGCACTGGCAGGGATGTAGCCTGACTGTAGAGCACAGACGCCAGCGGCCTGCTCCACAGCAGGGGCCACGGCCTTCCTTGCCTTGGCCTTCTCCGGAGCTGACCCAGGCCCCCGGGTGCTCACAAGCTCAGTAACCAGCTTCCAGTATGGATCGTGATCTCTGATCTGGTCCCGCCCCAGGAAACTGCTGGTTACTGTTGGCCTTTTATGCCACACCCCAACCTAGTCCCTGTGCTTCTCGGCTTTGCCCTGGGCCCAGAGAGGTGGACGGCTGTAGGTCTCTCCCTTGCTGGATGCTTTTACTCAGCTTGTGCAGGGGGAGGTACCAGCAGGTGTGCAGAGAGAGAGGTCTAGTGGGTTGTTTGTTTGCTTTTTTCTAGATCCTTTTCTGCTTTTTGGCAAGAGCTCTTACTCTTGCAGGGGCAGACTCAAATTCTAACTGGACTCCCACAGGATAATCTCTGGGTCCCCTTGGCCCTTCAGGGCTAGAGACTTCCATGTTGCTAATTTCTGCACGCCTCAGGGTCCCCTGTTGGCCCTTTTACCCCATCTCTAAGTCTTGTCCTCTCTGACTTAGGTTCTCTAGCCTGCTGGAGCCCCGAGTGGCACTGAAGCCACGTCCAGCTGTTCCCCAGCTGCTGATGCTAAGGCCTCACCATTAATCACAGGTGTGAAGACAGCCATTCCTGCGAAGTTGGGGTCCGAGACAGTCTTGTCCAAGATGAGGCCGCCCACACTGCAGAGACACGAGACAAATGAGACGGAGGCCCCTGAGAGGTTCTGCTCTAGTCTCTGGGCTGGGAGGCACAGGCCTATCTGACCTTGGGGACAAGGGCAGCAGCAACGTGGCTTCTCCAGGAGTCTCCTTCCAGTCTCCTGCACGCCACAGTTGTCGCCCCTAATCTCCTGACTTGGCACAGTGTGCTCTGGTACAAGACGTGTGAGCAGAGCCACCTTCCCGTGAGGACCCTGGCCTCCTGCCTGCTCAGCCCTGACTCCTCTGTGGAAACAGCCCTGGCTCCTCCTCCCTCAGGGGAACCAGCTCTCTCACTCCGGCACTGTGGGCCAGGTAACACTGCTTCGATTGTGGCTAATCTCCCCATCCAACCAGACAGCTGCACTCCCGAGACCAAATGACGGATTCAAGGACAGAACTGTGACCAACTGAACAGGAAGCAACGACATCCTATACTGGGTCTTTGTGCAGCTGTCGGGCAAAGCCTCCCTCCTCTTGCTGGAACTGGGAGGAATCAGAAGAGAGAAAACCCAGACGGCTGATCACCACAGAGAAAGCAGAGTGAGAAAGAGTCCCAGGGTCTTGACGGCATTGTGTGCAACCCTGGACACCGCTGCTTCTTAGTTCCCAAGGTCAAAATGTTCTGCTTTGGAATGAAACCTAATACAGACGGTTCCTGTCACTTGCAAGAGGAGGACACAGGACTGACACTATGGATGCTTTTCCAGAATGTGCGCCATTTTTCCTACTCTAGGGTTTCAGATGGGGTCTACGGTGAGGTGGGAGTGATACAGGGGTGTCTACTGAGGGCCCCAGCCTACCTGCTGATGGCCATGGCAATGATGACGGGCTCCCAGCCTGAATACAACACCTCCCTTGTGGCTGGGCTCCTTCGGGCCAGCACCACCCAGACAGGCAGCAGGGCCACAAAGAAGGCACATACCAGGGGGTAGATGTATCGCCAGTGCTCTGAGAGGGCAGAGACCAGAAGGAGATAAGCACCATGGCCCCAGTGCCCAGCTTCCCCCAGCTCAGCCTGCAGATGTCCCAAGAGACCAACCCCTCAACAGTAATTCTATCCTAAGTTAGCGTTTCGCCTCATCCGATCATCACTGCACACCCAGGCGGCAGTGTCCCCTCTGTAGAGGAAGCAATGGAAGCGGAGAGCTCTCGTTTTTGCTTTGAGACAAGGTCTTGCTATGTAGCCCGAGTTGGCCTTAGTCCCCCCATCTTCCTGCTTTCGCCTCCTGAGTGGCTGAGTGCACCATCACGCCCAGCTCAGGCAGTAAAGTTAACAGAGGCAGACGCCAGACTGTACCTGTCCTGGTCTGATCCCAGAAATCCCCTGCCTCTCCTCCTCTTCTTCAGTTTACAAACCGATTCTAGTCTTCTATCCTTTCCTTATCTCATCCCTCGAGGGGAAACAAAGCCCCTAGACGAAGCAGGGATGAGTTCTGAATCTCTCCCTTCTGCCGCCTGCCTGCAGGGAATTGACATGAGTGCCTATCCAGCCTCCCTAGGAGGTGTGATGAACCATTCATAGTCAACAATAAAGGAAAAATCTTCACACATTTGCAAAATGGTCCCTACTTGCCCAGTGCCACCCCAGAGTCCACCCACGCCATTCTCAGAGGCCTTAGCCTTACTCAGTTCCAGGTAGAGTCCCCAGCTGATGCCTGAGAGGAGTGCCAAGGTGATGAGGTCGCCCAGGCTGGCGGCGATGGGCGTGGCCACGTTGTCTGGGTTGATCCCAATTTTTCGAGACCCAATGATGACTCCAATCATGATCATACCTGGCGAGGAGGGAGAGGCGGGCCGGGCAGGGTGAGAAGCGGGGGGAAAAATAAAAAGCAGCGCCAATGAACAAAAGGGCATGGAGGTGCTAGGCGGAGTCAACACCTTGCGAGCAGCAGCCTCACCCCCTGGGCATCCTCCCTTCCTTACCCAGCACCAAGGAGGCGATGAAGGCCGTGGCCACACTGCTGGCGCACAGCAGGAAGGCATGCGGGATACTAAAGTGGCCGTCAGGGATCCAGCCAAAGACGACGGCTGCAATGGACGCCAGGAAGCCCACCACCGTGGCCTGCACCTGGGGAGAGATGTGGTAACGTGCAGAGCCTGGAGCAGGGTTCCTTAGCTGAGGTCACCGAGGACCCAATGGACTCTTCCTAGCCCTTACTCAGCAAGCAGGCAGGACTGGACTCTATAGTCCTTGCGGGGCTAGACGGATGCCTGTATGTAGTTTTAGCCCCGACCCGAGCACTGGGTAGCGCACCCTGCAAAAATCCAGGACACGTTACTGGCTGGTTGGAGATCAGTCAGAGTCAAGACCTGAGACTCAAGGGGGGAAGACATTCGATCTGTGTGGCCTCCTGGGGAGATGGGACAACAGTGGCAGAGGACACTCTCCGACACTCAAAAGCCCCAGAACCACCTCGAGCCTAGACATGTGCCAGGGACGCGGTGGGGGCTCTCCCTCGCTTGGCCATTTTCCTGAGTAACTAGTCACCTCCTAGCCTACTTTACAGGATGCTGGAGAGCCAGCCACTTAGGAGCCAGCTGGGCTGACCTAAGCCTTTCAGGGATTCCTGACTAAGGAGATGCTTGGCCTCTTGTCTCTGGTCCGTGTTTTCTTACCTGGATGAGGGCCATATTCCCCGTGATCATCCGCCAGAGCTCCTTAGGTGTGTCCATTTGTCCAATGTTGGCCTGGAAGAGGGAGGGTGAGGGGTTGGAGTTCTCTGCGTGGGGCCTGGGGTTCTTTCTATCTGTTAGACTGGACCAAAGAGCAATGCAGAGAGCTGAAGACGCCGCCGCGACTGGAATATGAAAGCACCCGGGCAGGTGAGTTCCAGGATGCCAGGGGAGCTGAGGCAGAGTCCACTGTGGCTTGTTTATCTAGGCAGCAGGCTCCTGCATGGATCTGCATGCTGCGGAAGCAGCTTGTTCTCTTAGGGAAGGCAAGGTCAGTTGTTGGTCCAGGGCTGAGGCTGCCAGTGTTTGGAAAGGAGCGGGTGGCACCCGCCAGGAGGAAAGAAGTGGGTTAGCCTGGCTCCCCTCTACACTGTCTTCTCCAGGCTTGGTCACAGAAGGACATGCCTGGTCTCCTGAGTTTTTAACACCCCTCGCCTCCCAGCCATGGCCTTCTATTGGCCTTAGTCCATGAATGGCTGTGGCAGGCGGAAAGGACTGTGGGAGACGGCCATGCCTCTTCTCTTGAAGAACGAGCTGCGGTGGGGACAGGGGATGCTTTGGAGGGTGTGGGGAGGGCCTGGCTCTGCTCCCGCCCAGCTGCAGAGTAGGGCTAGAGATCAGAGGCGGCCCCCACCTGCGTGGCTGGAGGGACCAGCATGATGCCTGCCTGTCAAAGCTGCACAAACAGTCACGAGGCAAGGCTGCAAGGCAGGAGGTGAGGCAGGCATCCAGAGATGGCTGGGACATCCAGAGTCCGAGCCTGGGAACCATTCCGGGCAGGGAGCCCCTGCCCGGGGACAGGACACCCAGTCTGGGATCTCCCTCCGCGGCTTCCCTTCCCTCCACAGGCCCAGGCGGTTGTGCGGACACCTACTAGTCTCGGTGTTACCCGTTACCTTCTCCCTGCCCCTCTCCCCTGCTCCCCCACGGCTAGGACACTCACTGCAGTGGACAGCCTCGACGCCAGGGTCATTTCCAAGTTCCCTTTGAGTCCCAGCAGTGCAGGCACCAGGATGAAGACCTCTGTCACCTTCTGGAAGACCTCCCAGTGCTATAAGATGAACACAGAGTCCAAGAATTTCAGTACCTCAAAGGACTGGCATTGGAGCTGAACAGAGTGTGGGGTGGTGGTGGGGGAACAGGGACTAGCAGGAGCAAGCACACAGGCACCTGACCTCCCCCGTGAGAAGCCTGGGAGGAGAATAAACCCAGGAATTCCAAAAAGCACAGCCCAACCCCCATTCCAGAACAGAAGAGACTCCTAGCCTGACTGCCCCTTCTATATGCTTTTGTGGGGACCCCACCGTGGAGCCCCCCCAAGTTGGCTCTTGCCCCAGAACTCTCTGGTAATGTCCTCCCAAATGGCACTCTGTAGCCCCCTTGCCTTAGCCAGTTTCTCTGTGGCCTCAGCCTCGGGAGGTGTTGTCTCAGCTGTGGAGAGCGAGGCTCCACAGGGCTGGGGCCCGGGTGATTAGAACGTTTGTTTGGTTTCTATTTCCAAGGGCTTTGGGTCTCAGCCACAGTGACTTTCCTAAGCAAGCTCTGAATTTAGATGGTGCTTCTCCTAGGCTGGTTTGCATGAGATTTTTTATTCCTCTTCACACTCCCATTATCTTAGCTAACAGAAGCAAATATACCCCTGTTGGGAGAGGCTGGACCTGGAGTCAGGAGACACGGGTTCTAATCCTGGGTCAATCAGTCCTGGCTCTCCCACCAACTTCTTTGGCTGACATATGTTAATGTATTTTCTCATCTAGTCACCTCAAAAGCCAATGAAGAGCTGTTTTTATTCCCATTTTGCACATGAGAAAACTGGAGGTTCAGAAAAGTACTACCAATCGGGAGGCCTCGAGGCAGGATGAGTTTGAGGCCAGCCTGGTCTACAGAGCAAGTTCCAGAACTGCCAGGGCTACACACAAGAGAAACTCTGTCTCAAAACCAAACCAAACCAAACAAACAAAAAAACAAAAACCAGAAACCAAAAACCCAAAACCTAACCAAACCAAACTAACCAACTAACCAACCAAACAAACAAAAAACAAAAAGACAAAAGAAAAGAAAGCACTACCCTAGTTACTGAAGGATCCACGCTGGCAACTAAAAGCCCCTTAGTTGTAACCAAAACTGAGGCTTTCCTAAAGAAGATTATGCCTCCCTTCTTGGCCCTAAAGGGCCATGGGGTTTTAAGAAAGGGCAGCCTGCAGGTTTGTGAAGGGGGGCGGGGTGGACATCAGGTGGATGTGTGCAGGTTGGTTTGGGTGTCTAGAGACAAGGAGCTGTGACGGGCAGGCGCACTGGGCCGAGAGCTGAGTCTCTTATAAAGGATACAGGAAGGTCTCTCATGCTGCTGTCCTCAGCTTCCTTCCCCACAATGGCCGGCTGGGGCCCTCGCTCCAGGGTTCCGCTCAGGGGCCTGACTAGACTAGAGCTAGCCCACAAGGCAGTTCCGGCTCCTCTACTCTACTGCCAAAGAGCAAGGCTGTCAATCAAAACCACAGTGAGATGATGTCACCACATACCTGTCAGGGTGGCTGAGGGGACGAACGGAAAACACCAAGTATTGTTTGTACCAAGTGTTGTATGGACGTGGACATCAGGACACTTTTACATTACTGGTGGGAGTAAAATGTAGCTACTATGAAAACAGTCTGGCAGTTCCTCACACTAACAGTAAATTGTATATGGTGGATACGCTTGTATCCCCAGCACTTGGGAGGTATAGGCTTTGCTGAAAGTTCAAGGCCAGCTATCTATATAGCAAGACCCTGTGTTAAAAATAAATAAGCCAGATGGTTGTGGTGCGTGCTTTTAATCCCAGCACTGGGAGGCAGAGCCAGGCGGATCTCTAAGTTGGAGGCCAGCCTGGTCTACAGAGTGAGTTCCAGGATAGCCAGGGCTACACAGAGAGACCCTGTCTCAGAACAAACAAACAGGCTGAGGTGATGGCTGGGTCAGCAAGGTCAATGCTGCACAAGCCTGAGTTCCTGAGTTGGATTCCTAGCGCTCACATAAAAGCCAAGCACAGCAGTGCATGTCTGTAACCCCAACACCAGAGCTTGCTGGGCCTTGAGGATCACTGGCTCACCAGCTTACAACCAGTGAGCTCCAGGTTCAGTGAGAAAGTCTATCTTTAAAAAAAAAAAAAAAAAAAAAAAAAGTGGAGAGATGGATCTGGAGAGATGGCACAGTGATTGAACACTAACTGCTCTTTCGGAAGACCCAGGTTCTATTCCCAATACCCACATGGTGGCTCACAACTGTCTATAACCCCAAGAGATTTGACACCCGTTTCTGGCCTTTCCAGGCACCAGGCATGCATGTGATGCACAGACATGATGCAGGTAAAACACCCATACACAAAAAATAACACTAAACAAACAAACAAACAAAAAACCCAAAAATGGTGGGGAGCAGCAGAGAAAATGTCCCATGTTGACTACTGGCTTCCATGTACATGCATATGCCCATTCAACATGTATACAATCCATGTAATACACACAGTAAATGAGTGAGTGATTAAATAAGAATGGCCATGTGATCTAGCAATCCTAGTACTTCTCCTGACTACTTGCCCCCAAGTCCTAATTATTTATCCAAAATAACTGAAAGCAGGATCTTAAAGGACTATTTATATACTGTTCGTAGCTTCACTTACTCATGACAGCCAAATGTCCACCAGCAGCTGAATAGACCAGTAAAACAGGGCATAACAATACTGAAGTATGACTCAGCCTTGAAAAGGAAGTCCTGTTCCACGCTACAACATGGATGAGTCTTGAGGACATTATACCAACCAAACAGCCACAACAAGGCAAAAATTGTATGATTCCACTTATATGAGCTCTCTGGAGTAATCATCACATTCACAGAAAAAAAAAAAAAAAGGAATTGTGGTTGCTAAGGGCTGAGAGCCTAGAGAAAGGAATTAGCGTTATATGGATGAAGAGTATAAGTTAGAGAAAATGGAACTGAGAACACACTTTACATATTTCAAGATGGTTACAGTGTAGTTTCGTGTTATGTGACTTTCCCACAACATTAAAAGCAAACAAATGACCCAGATGGTAAGTCTGTAATCCCAGCACTCAGAGGCAGAGGCAGGAGGATTGGGAGTCTGAAGATGGCTGAAGGTACAAAGAGAGACTTTAATCTCAAAAACCAAACAAAGTCGGAGGTGGAGGCGCAAGCCTTTGATCCCAGCACCCAGAGGCAGAGGCAGGTGGATCGTTCAAGGCCAGACTGGTCTACGAAGTGAGTTCTAGGACAGCCAGCGAGGGCTGTTACACAGAGAAACCCTGTCTCGAAAAAAACCAAACCAAACCTACCCAATACCAAAACCAAGATTCACGAGGCCACCAGAGGGGGCTAAGGTCAGGGAGCAGAGGCCAAAACACCAGAAGGTCCTACAAGGCAAAGATCTTGACTTTTTGATAGTGTTCTTGGGGTATATGTGCAGTGAATAGGATCCAGAGAAGAGCTCATTTCTTCAGGGCTAGAGGTCCGGGGCCTAGGATTCTTCTTAGCATCTCCTAAAGGACCTAGACTCTCTGAAGACTCCTGTGGGGGAAGAGGCACTCCTGGCTGGCTCCACAGCAGTTCTGACCTTTCGGCTGTTGCCCCTGTGAGGTGCCTCATGAGCCCTGGGAGTGTTACTCTTGGACAAGGCTGGGGCCCACACCCCTGGGGATCCAGCTCCCTTTAGCTGAGGCCCAAACTGCCTTGCCTCTCTCAAACTGGATAAGCAGCTTCGGAGAGGGAAGAACTCTTCCCCTCCCTTGACAAGTGTGCTGACTGTGGGCTTTTGGAGCGTTCTCGAACACAGCCCCACACCTTCTCACCCCAAATGCTTGCCTACCTGCGCCCAAGCTGCTAGCTCTCTGAAAGTTCAGCTCTCCAGAGAGTGAAAGCGAAGGGCACATGCCAGCGAAAGAGAAATGTCCCAGAAGGGAACACTAAATGGATATGCAAGGGACATTTTCTGAATGGTTTGTAAGGAGTATAGCATGTCTTTATTATCAAGACGAGAAAAGATGCAGCTGGGCAGGGTGGCACGTGCCTGCAAGTCTGCCATTCAGGATGATGAGGCAGGCTGTGAGTCTGAGTCTAGCCTGGGCTACGCAGCAACGCGGTCTTGGAGAAGAGAATGTATAGAGTTCAGTTAACCCCTCCAGCTGCCACCATGAGCACCCCTAGTTTTCTCCTTCCAATACATACGTGCCCTCTGCAGAGGCATCTGGAAGTTGTGGAGTTTTGGAAGGGATGAGAGGGGACAGATGGGCAAGGAAAAGGATCCGAGCCAGGAGCAGTCCCATGCAGAAGTCTCCCCAACTCACAGAACAGCCTGGAACTCCCAACATCTGACCTTTTGATCCAGCAAAGCCCTAAGCTGGCATCTGGGACAGAAGAGCTAATCCCTACATCTATTTTTCCTATCCACAAGACCCTCTCAAAAATGTAGTTCAGAGTGGGAGTCTATGACCTGTATGCATGCACAGGATTCTGGGAAGCAGAGCCAGTCAGAAAGCAGGGTGGTCCTGAGGATGAGGATGGAGTGGAATAGATGAAGGTGGTTTTTCTTACTCCTTTGGCCTAATTCAGTTCACTGTGGCTTGGGGTATCTGCCCTGGAAGTCACACCAGTCAGGTAAGCCATTAGCTAAGCTACCATCCATACCTTCCTGTACCAATGGGGATGGAACAGGGTCCAGGAAGCTGCTTGCCTTGGAGGTTAGAGGGGAACACTTAGGGATTTTTTTTTAAATTGCTTCTCAGAATCCGAGGCCCTCTTCTCTTTGTTCTCTCTCCTCCATTCCTGATACTCTGAAAGTATGGAATGTGATGAGACAGGGGCCTCCACACTCAAAACTGACCCTGACCCAGAGCAATTGCCCAAGCCTCACAGCTCAGAGCTCTTCTGTGACTCCTTCCTTGGCCATCCAACCTGCTCTTCCACCTGCCACCTCATCCGCCAGAGCCTCCAGCTCCGGAAACACATCGGCAAAGTCAGGAAGAGATAGAATCAAGACATTGAAAGGACCCAAACTCCCAGATTCTAGCCCCAGGCACCAAGGACTTTTCAGGCAATCTGGGGTCAGGCTGGATCACAGTTTCCATCTGCTAGAGACTTGTCCCAGGTATCCTGGAGGTATCCAAGCAGAGGGGCCTCAGGGCAATGCCTGCATGGGCAGAGCTGTGCACAGCATGGGAAAAGGAAATGGGCCTGATAGCACACAGAAGGCAGAGATGGGCAGAGCAGAGGTGGTCAAGGGAAACAGGATCTGAGTGTCCTGCCCAGGGGCTCCAGCAGCCTCCAGAAAAAGAGCTCTGTTTCCCTCCCGTACCACTTCCCCAAGGCCATGCTGCCATCCATGTCCATCTTTGAAGGCACTAGGGAGGGGGCCCACTTTCTCTGGAGACCCAGCAAGTAAGGAGCGCATTAAAAAAGAACAGGAGAGTCTCCTCTTCCAATTTAGTTGAGAGGTCCTGTGGAGATCACAAAGGCTGATGGAAAATGGCCGTGATGCCCTGCAGGAGCCCAGGACAGAACTTGGGGAGAGCCGCCAACCTCGGGCAGCTTGAGGCTCCTCTGCAGTCTCTTTCTGAAGCCCCAAACCCCAAACCGGGCTCGCTCCTGCTTCCCTCGCAAAACATTGGCTGGGGTGGGCCAGTCCGAAGAGACTCCAGTCCGCTCTCCTGCTATGCTCTGGAAAATCCTATGCTCCTTATTTCACTGTGGAGGCTACAAGCTGGAGGTCAGACAAGAGACAGAAGAGGCTCTTCTAGGAAAAGCCCCGTCTTGGGCTGGAGAGATGGCTCAGAGGTTAAGAGCACTGACTGCTCTTCCAGAGGTTCTGAGTTCAATTCCCAGCAACCACATGGTGGCTCACAACCATCTGTAATGAGATCTGGCACCCTCTTCTGTATACATAATAAATAAATAAATCTTAAAAAAAACAAAAAACAACAACAACAACAACAAACAACCCCGTCTTAGCTGCAGTGGGAAACGTGGGCCAAGGAGGTATCTGTACTAAGGTGGTCCGAACCATAGGGACCTTGGACAACCACCAGATGGCCTCATCTCAGGCACTTCTAGACTGTCTCTCTGGAGGTTTTCTTATCCGGTGAGGGGAGGACACAGGTGTGAACCCTGCATACCATCCCCATCACTTCCCTGGATGTGGAGTAAACGTCTTCCTGTGGCTCCCTGCCCCATGGGCTCCAGTACTCACCCACTCCAGTCCTCTCGCTGTAGCCAGCTGTGGGCCCTGCTTTAGCCCAGCTGTGGTGGGAGCGTGGGGGGGAGGGGCACAAGGACAAGCCAGTCATTGTCATCTACACCAGCGGAACCCTAGCTCTGGTATAAGCCGAGATGCCACACCGAGGGAGATGCCAGCCCTCCGTGGGCAGGCTGGGCAGTTCCAGGTTCCCTGCTGTCTAAATCTCTCCATGTCTCAGGTCTACGGGCACAGGGCATCAGAGGACTGTTCCTACTCTGGAACCCTTACATGTGGGGTCACAGGGGCTGATCCTCCTCTCCCTTTGGCTCTGGTTCACTTTAAAATCCAACGCTAATTTGTCCTGGTTCCCAGTCTACCCTGTTCTTCAAGACAAGACAGAAAGGGCAGGCTCCTCAGTCTTAAGCCAGGTTGCAAATACCCGCCATAACAAAGGTTATGGACACCGGCTCTCGGAGCGATGACCAGTGGCATATCCATAGCCCAGTCTCCCACCTATAAAATGGAGAAGAATGCCTTTTTCCTGCTTTTTAGGCCTACAGGACAGACCCCCGATATCCCTTCCCCCCGCCCCCCACTATCATCATCGTTATCCAGAAACTAAGCTAAGCGTCTCCTAGTTCACCCCAGGATGCTGGCTCTGCAGCCCCCTTGTCTTCATCTTGTGGTACTGGGGATGGGAACTGGAGCTTTGTGCATGCCAGGCAAGGACTGCACCACTGAACTACACCAGCAGCCCTGCAGCTCTTTATGGGCACGAAGCCAGAACTCAGAAAGTGGTAAGAATGAGAACCGGGGCCTCAGAAAGGAGAGGTGAGGCAGACTACAAGACCGGCCTCAGGTCTCTCCCCCCGCCCGCCCGCCCGCCCTGCTCTCAGCACCAGGAAAAAAGGAAGGCAGGGGGAGGAGTCCCCAGCTCTGGATTGGCTTCCCAACCTCCGTGTAGGAGCAGTCCTCACAATAACAGGTTTGAGGAGAGGGGAGGTAGCACCAGGTACTTTTGCAAGCTATAAATATCATTCCCGTGAGCTCCCAAAGCTGGAAGGTTCGCCCGCAAAACTCAGGGTCTACACGGACACTTAAGACAGCACCTACAACCAACCACCTTCAGCCCCCTGGGACCGGCCTGCGGACCCCTGCCGTGGTCTCTGTGTGCATGGCTTGCAGCATTAGCTGGGCGCAAGGGAGGTGATACTGAGCTTCATACTCTTTTGGGAGCCGTCACAGTGAGGGAAGCCTGGGTGGGAGGAGCAGTGGTCCCCAAGGCCATGGGCCAAAACACCTTCTGCCTCTGGACTCTGTAGTACCTAGGATAGAGCCAGCATCACTGGATCACATCCCAATTAGTTCAGATGAGCCTAGAACCATGTGTCTCACTGAGCTCCAGCAACTTTTACTCAGAAACAAGACTTTCTCTCTCCAACCTGGAGGCTCTCGGTAAGTCCTGACTCACAGTGCACTAAATACAGCATGCCCCCGGCCTGGCTCTTAGCTCTCAGGTCCTACCAACTCTTACTGTTCTTTCTACCCACTCGCCCCATGGATTGCCCTGTTGGTCCAGAGGAGGTTCATGCCAGACGAGGAGCAAAGAGCGATGGTTCTGCCCAGGTCTGGTTACATCCCTGGGCACTCACAGCCTTTTCAGATCCTAACACCACCTTCCCAAACCATCCTCACTCACCAAGGAGACTGTGCCAAGGATGCGCGAAGATAAGCAATACAAAATGCCTGAAGAGCTTTCTCACTGGACCTGAGACCCTCCTGACAGCTGAGTAAATTCCTGCCCAGCAGGGGAAAGGAAGAAAGGCTTGAGAAGGCGCTTTCTATCACGGGTACCCTTGAAACTTCCAGTAAAAGGAAAGCAGGCAGAGATGAGACCCATCTAGATCTCTCCTCCTGAGCTGGACTCAACAACACCGAGGCGTCATGGCAAACAACAGCCCTGCCTCTCTCTCCTCCTTTCCGCCTGAGATCTGGAGTTACATCTGTTCCTGCCGGGCAACACTGCCCTGACCACCTCCCTGGGGCTACTTGGCTTCTTGCAGGCTTCTGCAGAAAGTAACAGAGGCAACGGTGAAACCAAGGACGTGATCCAAAGGGAAATGGTATTCTAGGAAGCAGCAGCTGCTTCTGACAGAGGTGGAGAGGAAGTTCCAAGAGCCAGTTTCCCAGGAGGCCGAGGGAGCGAGGGCTTGCGAGAGGAAGCTATCCACGCGGGCCTTACCTGCACAATGTCCAGCACCATGCCAGCTGCCACGGTCCCAAAGCCTGCCAGGAGGAAGGGGAACAGCACTTGCAGTCCAATGGAAAAGGAGGTCTCCTTGAGCGGGGAGGGCGGCGCGGGGCCGCGGTCTGTGCTGACGTCGTCGCTTTCATTGCTCTGGCTGCCGTTTTCCAGCAGCGCGTCCTCCTCCCGGACTCCCTTGGCGTTAGCTCGAGACTCAATCACCACCACCTCCACCCCAGCCCCATCAGGCCCCAGGAACTCTGAGGTCCCAGCCAAGGGCTCTCGCCCAGGGCCATCCGAAGAGCATGGAGAGGGAGTAGGGCCAGTACCGTTCGGCTGGTGGATGTCCTTTGGCTCTGGCTTAGAGGACATGACAGGCAGGGAGGAGAGGAGGGGAGAATTTATTTTTTTTTTTCTTTCTCTCTCTGACTCTAACTCGGGAAAGAACTTAGTCTTGGGTTGAACCCAGGCTTGAGTGCCGCGGGACCTCTTCCCGCGGCTCCCCACTCCTACCTGGCACTGTAAAAACTGATCTACCAAAAGGCAGCCCCATCAAGCGTGGCGGCCCGGAGCTGGAAGGAAACAGACTCCTCACACCAGGCGCAGCGGCTGCCACTGGGGGTGCGGGGGCATTTGCCCCCGGCTCTGCACTGTGCTGGGGAAATCTTTGGTTCTCAGTGGCCGGCTCCTCCTCGGGAAAGGCTCAACCTTGAGTCTGCGGTGCCTGGTGCTGCAGCCCTGGCTTGTGAAAAGCTGAATGCGTTCAGACTGTTCAGAACACAGCCTCAGTGTGAGGCTGGGGCTTCTTCCCACTCCTGCTGGGTGCCTTCAGCTTCCCGCAGCACCTTGGGCTCAGCTCGTCCCAAGACGGTGTCTGCTGTCTTTCCCCACTCTCCCAGAGGTCTCTTCCCTTCTTGAGAAGATCTTGGACTTTCTCGGTTGCCTGGTCCTTAAAGTCACAAGAATTTGTGCGGAACACCTTATGTGGGAGGAAGGGAAAAAGAGAGAGGAGAAAATGTTAGTCTATAGCAAGCCCCAGTTCCTACTGGGATGATCTCCAGAGCATGTCGTAGTCTGTTAAAGAGATGGCCATTTGCTGTTCTTTTCCCACTAAAATGACACTGTCCTGCCCCACTTGATGTGGAGGCCCAGTGGGTTCTACATCCCCACAGAAGACACGGTGCAGGAGACCTTGGCATTGCCTTCTGAGCAACCTGGGATGGGCAGGGATGTTCCCCGGAGCTGTCTTCTGAAATCATGATAAGAACTCAGTAGTAAGCATAGTTCCTTAGCAGTAAGTCACAAACTCAGACGCCAAGTCCCTCCACAGCCACCGCTCTGTGAATGACTTCTCCCAAGACAGCATCGGCAAGACGGGCCGAACAAACAGGGAGACTGATCACTGAGAGAAGCACCCCAGACTCTAACTGCCCTAGCCCTCCCAAGAGGGAAAATGCCAGGAGGACTCACCAGGGCAAGCCTGCCAGACCAAGGCCAAGAGCCAGAGGCCTACTACCTCCTCCTGCCCTTGAGAATCAACAGTGTTACAGAAAGCTCAGAGGCGAGCTGAGCCTGCCGGGGGCCCTGTCTATCCTCCTCTCCCTCCATGCTTGGCCGAGGGAGCTTGGCCGACAGGACGCGGCAGTTAACCAGGCTGAAGAGACAGAGGGTGAAATTACTGGTGATTACCTACATATTCTGGTTACCTAGGCTCCCCCTGTTCCCTAGGGTGACCAACAGCTGGACATGGTGCCATTCTCAAAAACAAACACAAGTTAAAAAAAAGGTGGAGGAAGGGGAAAGCAAAACAAAGGAAGGCAAACCCGAAGTGTCTCAAGCTAATAGGCATTCACTCCCAAATCATGTCTCTGTCTTTCCCTGTTCCACTTTTCTCTGCTTAAAGGAACCCCCCTCCCCACCCCCGGCCTTGATTCCCACTTGTTGCATTTCACCAGCCTGGCTCTCAATAGTAAAACACTTCCAGACGGTCTTGCAGGTATCACGGACAGGCTGTTAGTATTCCGAACACTCACGGTTAGTCAACTCCAGTTGGGTTAAGGCTGAGTCAAACTCTAGGGCCCAAGTTATGAGTCTTCCATCCACCCGGTCGCCTGCCAAGCCACCTCAACACAGCACCGTTGTTTTCAAAGCTCCTCACCAGTCAGCCGGGAGGAAACACAGTTGAGTCCACCGCGCCCATGCCAGAAAAGTTTCTGAGTTCGTTCGCTAAAACCTGACACCACCACCCCTCCCATCTCGCTGGCAGGCCACTCTGACCAGGAAGGGGGCTTGCAAGGGGCAGGCCAGTCCCTTAACTACATCACCAGTAAGGACACTACCGATGGGCCTCAGGCCCTAGGACGCCCCATCTCTTTCCTAGGAGGGGATGCACAAAAAGGACCTGTTTGGGTATCCCCAACTACAGGGGTGGGGTGGAGGAGTAACTGGACGGCTTCCGCCGTCTTCCCGCAACTCAGACTCGCCTGCTAGAGCCCTGGTCCTCCCTCACCTACCCCAGACCCAACAACACTGACCTGCGCCTCGCTGGGGATGAAGGGCGCCTGGAGAGTGGCAGCAGGGGCCCGCGGTCTCGGGGGGTGCAGGGTACCCCCTCTTCTCATCACTCCTCCCCCTTAGCCGTCCTCCTCGAGCCCCAGCGTGTGCCCCGCTACACTCCCAGCCAAGGCGAGCGTTCAACCGCGACACCCGGCTCGCTACATTTCGCTTCTGCCTTCCTACGAGGCCGCTGCTCCGACTCCACGATGGGGAGGTGGCCTGGAGGGCAGGATATTCCGCCTCGGGCCGGCGGGGACCGGACGGGGCCTGGGGTGCCGAGCTCGCTCGCCCTCGATCGCCTCTTGCCCGGGGACTTCGACAAGAGTGGTTGGCTGTGGGTGGCAAACGTGATCTGGGGCAGAGCGGGTGGCAACCCCCCCTCCATCAAAAAAAAAAATAGATTCAGGATGGACAACCGCGTCACCCAATCAGAGCAGGAAGAGGGGCGGGCTCCGCCCCGGCCCCGCCCATTTCCCGCGCTTCGTGCGCGGGGGCGGGGGAAGGACCGGAGCCGAGTGACGGGAACTCGGTGTCGGAGGGTGGCGTGGGCTCGCGGTGCTCGAGCGCGCTGCCCGGTGGTGCGCGCCTGAGTTCCCGTGGCCTCGCAAGACGAGCACGCCTGTACCCATGTACCCCTGCATCTAGACTATCTCTCGTGAGCCTCTGGCCCTTCCGGAAGACCCGAAACCACCCCAGCCGGCCGGCCAGCTGGCGATCGCGCGGGCCCCGGCAGCCATCGCGTGTTCCTTCCCGGCGCCCAGTCCCTACCTTCCTCTTGGGCACAGTTCTTTTTCCTCAGGCTCGTTCTCTCTCTCTCTCTCCAGGTTCCGCGTTCCTCCCTGAGCGACTGGCCGAACCCGAATGAATCTGCCTTAATAAAGTTCCAGCCTTCAAAGGGGTGGGGATGGGCAGGCTGGAGGGAAAATGTGTTAGACTCACGGCTGGGGCCACACACACCACCTGCGGTAAGGGTGGAGGGGAGCGGGATTGCTTTGACCAACTCGTGGCCCCATGGGAGAGATGTGTCCATCCCGGGCGAAATGAAGTCCAATTTTCCCTGACGCATCTTGTGGGATCAAAGAGGAGAGTGTTTTCACCCTCGCCTTTTTACCACTTCCTCCCTAGGGTGTCTCCACCTCATCAACCCAAACTCAGTTCTCTTTGGGATGTTTTTGTGCAGGGGATGTGACCTCCCTATAAAGGAACTCCCACCCCCAGGCTTTCCCCTCTTGTCGGTGGAACCTGTGACCAGTGGTTCCTTCCTGCCCCTTCCCCCTCTAGAAAGGCGCTTGGGGGCAGTTGAACATACCTCCAGACCTTGAATGAGGATGGGAGCAGAGATGTATCTTGCTGGCAACCAAGCTTTTGGCACACATGTGCTACAGTAACCTGAGCGGGCCAATCCTTTGGACAATGACGGCAGATGTATCCACACAAGCCTGCCCCCACCTGCCAATCCAGCATCCCAGGGTTCAGCTCAGCTGCTGGGACATCAAAGGCCTACATTGTTTTAAGGACATTAAGCAAATGTCATTGTAGTAGAATCCCAATTTTGGCTTTAAAGCCGAACCTGTGTTTGGACACAGAGGTTACTCCTAGACCGGGCGACACTAGTTCTCCAGAAGGATCAGCTTTATGGTAATCTTAGCCCTCAGGAGGCAGAGGCAAGAGAATCTCTCTAAAAAAAAATGAGGCTATTGTAGTTTACAGAGAGAGTGCCAGGATAGTTAGGGCTATGCAGTTGAGACTCTGTCTCAAAAAGACTAAAAACTTTCACCCACTGACAACATACAAACAAAATCGTTCTCTCTCTCTCTCTCTCTCTCTCTCTCTCTCTCTCTCTCTCTCTCTCTCTCTCTCTCACATTCCCCCCACTTTTTATCTACTTGACAAGTTTCTCCTTTCCATTGAAGTAAACCAAACATATGGGAAAACACATAAAGCCTAGAGTATAGACCAACAAGTTACGACACAGGGAACAGGCCCATGTAGCCACCACCGAGAGGAAGAATTCAGTCATCACTGCCGCCCTAGAAGCCCCCTCGGTCACTACCCCTTTTCCCTAAGGTAGCCTCTATCCAACAGTTAGTTTTGTCCGCCAGCTTTTGGGCTGTATGTAACGGAAGCACTCAGGAGGTAGGAGTGGTTTCTGCGCCTGGTCTCTCTCCCTCCTGCAGACACACGATAGCATCAGTTAATGCATCTTGATTGCAGTGTACTGTCAGGAGGCAAGCACACACGATTTGCATCTGTTGGTGGGTAGTTAAGTTGTTTCTAGGTGTGATTATTATATGAGTCTGCTATGGTATCTTTGTGCCATTTGGTGCACTTACATTCTTTTTTGTTTGTTTGTTTTTAAAACAGGGTTTCTCTGTGTAGCCCTGACTGACCTAGAATTCACTCTATAGGCCAGGCTGCCTTGAACTCCCAGAGATCTGCCTGCCTGTGCCTCTGCCTCTTAAGTGCTAGGATTAAAAGTGCATGTGCCACCACGCCCAGCCTGAACTTGCACATTGGAACAGGATGGGGTCATAGGGCAGGCAAATGTTTAGCTTTAGTAAATGCTACTAATAATTTTCTAATGTGCTTTTATTAATTATATTATTGCTAGCAATGCCTGGTTGCTTCACAACCTTATTAATACTGGTACTATCAATCTGAAAGATTAAAGTTGTAGCTGTTCAATCCTAGCACCAAAAAGGCAGAGGCAGGATGATCTCTATGGGTTCAAGACCATCCTGGTCTACATAGTGAGTTCCAGGCCTGTCGAGGCTGCTGTGATGAAACTATGTTCAAAAACAAACAAACAGCAATAAAAAAAATGGTAGTCATTCTGGTGGATGTGTGGTGGTATTTCATTGTGGCTTAAATTTGTATTGCCCCAATTTCCAATAAGGCTGAGCACTTTTCCTACACATTTCTTTGCCTTTTGAATGGTTAAGTATTATGTCAACTTTCCACTGAGTTTTTGTCTTATTGCTTTTCAGGAGTTCATATATTTTGGATATGAGTTCTTCATTAGCTTTGTGTATTAAAAATACCTTTTTAAGTCTTAAGTACAGAACACCTTATTTTGGGATATCCTGAAGTGTCAGGACCACTGGGACCAGGTTATAACCTCTATGTTTTGATGACTTATGTGTCTCTGGCACCTGGCACACAGTAAGTACTCAGTAAATATGATGAATGGCTGATGAGTGAGATAGAGGAGATTCACCCAGCTAGTGTGACCTCTGTTATGCCGATTCCTAGAGTTAGACAGTGAGCAGGCCTCGGGGAAGCACACACACTTCCTTCCAGCCCAGCCAGCTGTAACCTTGGGAAGAGGAAGACATCTCACCCTTCTTTACTGAAAGAGCAGAAATAGCTACAGTCTGTGAAGTGAGAAACACGGATGTGGGGGACAAAGGTCACAGAGGCAAAGACAGGAATTAGCAGCAGGTAGCAAGCCAGCCAGAGACTTCAGGCAAGACTCAGTCGTCAGTGGTAGGAAGACAGTATGGGTCTCTGATCATTTTTACAGCCCTTTGTAAGACAAGAACCTCCATGTGCCCAAGAAGCTCACATGCTCCTCATCAGGCCTTATGGATGTGTCCACTCTTGGGCCAACGAAATGGCTCAGTGAGTAAAGGCGCTTGCTGCACAAGCCTGGTGACTGAGTTCAATCCCCAGAACCTTTGAAAGGCTGAAGGAAAAGAACTGATTTTACAGAGTGTCCTCTGACCTCTACACATGTACCTGTCCACATACTAATAATAAATTAAAAAAATATAAGTTAAAGAGTCTTTTTTAAATTAAAATGTTATTTTTTATTTAAAATTATGTGCTTATGTGTGTGTGTCTGTGTGTAAGTGCATGTTCACATGGAGTCCAGGAGAAGACATGAGATCCCCTGGAGCTGGAGTTACAGACAGCTGTCAGCTGATGTGGGTGATGGGTACCAAAATCAGGTCCCCTGAGAGAGCAGTAAGCACTCCGAAGCAGGTTCCCTGACACTCTGGGGGCAGTCGCAGCACTTCCCGTCATCGGAGATCTCCTTTTTCCGGTTTAGATCCGTCTTTAGCTGCTACATGGCCAGTGATGTTCATTCTGAACACAGGGGAACCATCATTTTCCACAAAGTCTTTCCGAAGGCCTGTTGTACTGTGTGGCTTTTCTGTTTGCTGTCTTTCTCTCCAACATTTTCATGTTTCTCCCCCACTCCTGCTTCAGCTGGAGCACCCACACAGGTCTGCTGTGGAGTCTCTGAGTGGTCCCCACTCCTGTGGGGGTGGAGGAATTGTCCTACCAAAATGCTGTAATAAACTCACAGCGTCCTCTGCTGAGGTTCCTGAGAAGTGGAGCCGCATTGATCCCGACGCTAACAGTAGCTCCAGAAATGCATCCGTGGGATGAATTCGGGGTAGTGACTAAGTTGAAGTGTAAACTGGCATTTGTGTAGGAAGCAGAGTTTCCTTTTGAGAGCTTGGGGAAGGTTTATGGGGGAAACAGAACTGTTAATCACAATTAGGGTCCTAGAGGAGCCCGCAAGAGGAAGGCTTCTTGGAATAGCCTTCTCCAGTCTTGCTTGGCACTTTTCCTAAGGCAGTTCATTTCGCCTTCTGTTCTGTGGTTCTCCAAACCCCCGTGGCCTTCCTTCAGGTACAGCTGCTGACCACTGAGGGCTCCTTCACGACAACTTGGAGAGTCATCTTGAAAGCATCATAAAATCCCAGAGTCCCTCACCACTATGCCATGGTCACAAGACTAGCCCAGCATGGTTGGAAAGTTTCCGGACTTTTGTTTTTCAGAGCATGTGTGGGCCCCCTCCTATTCCCCCGCGCCTGCGCCCCCCCCTCCCGCTGTAACACCCCCCCACTGCCACCCTCCCAGAGGTCAACTTCTTTCCTGCTGCTGGAGCTGAGGTGATATCCCCTTCCGGCTCCATTCAGCTCTAAAAGGATGTAGGGATGCGGGTGGTATGGGGAAGTATGGCCTTGGCTTCTCTCTAACTGAACTCTGGGTTCCCAGCACTTCCTTGATACCCACACTGGGGTTTCTTCAAGCAGAAGAGTTCAAGGTATTTTACAGCATTTTATTGCACACAGCTGGGTGAATAGCAGCAGGCGAAATCGGTCAGTGACCTACAACAGGAGGCTGGGTTGTCCCTAAAACAGTGTGGCAGGGTGGAATGTGACACAGCTCTGAAATTACATGAATCATGCTTAGCCACATATTAGGTATGTGACCTTGAGTGAGCGCCTTTATATTTCTTTTTTTTTTTTTTTTTGGTTTTTCGAGACAGGGTTTCTCTGTGTAGCTTTGCGCCTTTCCTGGAACTCACTTGGTAGCCCAGGCTGGCCTCGAACTCACAGAGATCCGCCTGGCTCTGCCTCCCGAGTGCTGGGATTAAAGGCGTGCGCCACCACCGCCCGGCGCCTTTATATTTCTGAGCCACATCTCTAATGGGGAGACACGACTGCCTTTCTCAGAGATTCCAGATGGTAGGTAACACTGCATTCGGAAAATTCCCTCACACACTAAGTCTGTTCTGATTTCACTAAAAGGAAAGAGCCAAAACCAAGCATGAGACACCAGGAAGGGTCAGTTCACACCCTCTGAGCTTCATGTTGAATTCTAAACTTTGCAGAGTGTGAAGAGTTAAGGATGGGCAGTCTCGGAATATGGGCACTGGCTGAGAGCTAATGGGATTGCGTTCCTTCAGTGGGCTACAACCTGGAGATTGGAAGCTTCATCTTGTAAGAGCTAGCATTTCAGAAGAACATAGCCTGCAAATCATAGTATCTGGTTTCAAACTATCCTCTGTATTTATTATCCTTTATGGGGAACTATGGGGGTCCAGCCCCTTGATTGTCCCTTCCCAGGGTCCCGGAAGAATCTACAACCAGCTGATAATTTAATATTTGAGGATAAGAAATGAATCTATGTATACAAAACTCCTTAGTTCATGCACTTTATTATTCTGTGATAGTTCTCTCTACACAGCTTCTATTCTGCTCTCATGCCTAGCTCCTTTCTTGCCTGATTTCTCTCTACATTTATCTGCTGTTCCTCTAAGTTCTATCTTAATTCCTTCATCTTAATTCTGCCCCATCTAGGTTCTCATCCATCTAGTTCCTTCCCATCTTAGCTCCTCTCCCATCTCCTTCTTTCTCATCTTGTTCTTCCTCATCTGGCTCTTCCTCATCTTCTGTCTTGTTCCTCTAGTACTCTCTTTTAGCACTTCAATCCAGTTCTTACCTATCTAGTTCTTCCGTTCTCTTTTTTTCCTCTCTCTCTTCCTCTCTGCCTCCTTATTCTTTCCATTCTCTCAGTTCTAAGTCTCTCAGGAATCCAGTTATAAACCCAAGCAATAGCAATCCTCTTGCTGAGCAAGGTCACCAGGCTTGAATTCTTAGGGGGTCATAAAGGCAGCTAAGAATTTTCCTCAGGTGGTGACCACCAGGCTTTCTTTTACAACCCAAAAGGGGAGTGGTCAATAGAGAGCTAATGGTCGGTTAGTATATCAAGAAGGGAATTTATGTGCTCAATGCACATTCCTAGAAGTGGTTAGGTAAGAAATTAGGAGTCTATTAGTAAGGCTGTAAGGAAAGAGGGTCTCACCCTAAATTGCACTATCCTCCTGACCTAGGAGACAGTGTTGTTAGGCCTTGGAGGCTTAAGTCTGTTCTTAGCGAGTATCTCTGATGAGGTACTTTCTTCCATCTGGGGATGGACCTGACCGGATGCTGCCAATGATGATAATTATAGGGAGGCTTGACCTGGGGTTCTGGTTGAGCATAGCTACCAGCGAAGGTTATCTAAATATTCTTTTAGTAGAGGGGACCTGGTCAATAAATGATGGAAAAGCTACAACAGCACACAAGAAACTCATAGCACAAAATGACTGATAATCAAAAGCCAAAATCACCAAGGCTTCTTGAGCCTCAGCTTGACCTCTGGAAGGCCCTTGGCTTCTTCCAGGTATTAGCTTTGTCATAATCAGCTGAAATCCTACTTCATATATTTTTGCTGCTTGTAGCAATCCTTTGCTTACTTGTCTTCAATTTACTAAACTGGCCTGGTCATAGGAATCACCAATGGGCACTTGTTTTAAAATACAGATTTCTAACTTCCTGAAAATTTTGTTTACAAAACTTTGAGGAGACAGACCAGAAAAATATATTCTTTTTTTTTTTTTTTTTTTGGTTTTTCGAGACAGGGTTTCTCTGTGTAGCTTTGCGCCTTTCCTGGAGCTCACTTGGTAGCCCAGGCTGGCCTCGAACTCACAGCGATCCGCCTGGCTCTGCCTCCCGAGTGCTGGGATTAAAGGCGTGCACCACCACCGCCCGGCCAGAAAAATATATTCTTATGAGGTACCCAGGTAACACTCCTGATCCGGTTAGTTTGGATCTAATTAGCACTTGCCTGCTGGCTCTCAGTCCTGACTTCATATTGGATTCTCCAGGAGCTTTCATAGAAACATCCTTTAGCAAGAGAGCTTTGTCTTTGCCTGGGAGGTCTCTGCCAGGCTCAGAAAGTCTTCAATGACCCAGTGGAGCTCTGACCAAATCTGACAGTGTAGGTTCATATGAAAATTCATTTGCTCTTAGTAATCACCCTATGAAAATGTTTGCTGCAGTATAAGGACTAGAAAATGAAGTCAGTGGACTGAGAACAAGCTAGGTAGATTAGAAAAGTAATTGAAGTTAGTCATTAGGGAAATGCAAATCCAAACCACAAGATAACACGTTGCATCTGCTACATTGGTCATATAAGTAGTGGCAGGGGAACAAACACAGAAAATAACACCTGTCAGTGTACGTTACTGCTGGGAAGGTAAGATGGTTTTGGCTTCTGCAGCGAACACGTGGTGTTTTCTCAAAGTTAAGCACAGCATTTCCACATGACCAAGCATTTCATTCCTAAGTGCTTGCCCAGAAGAACGGAAAGCAGGGAGGAGAACCATCCTGGTTAAAAGGAAAAGGTGGAAATGGCAGGTAGTCAGGCGAGGGAGAATGTGGCATATGCAGAGGACAGCATTAAGTGTGTGGCTGCGTCCATGTGAAGAGTATGCAAGATGAGATGGCCACTTACACAGCTCAAGATTTCTCTCATGCATATTTCTTTTTCATTCCTTCCTTCTCCCCCCTCATCCCTCTTCTCTTCTCTCAGTTGCTGGGGATAGAACCCAGGGCTCCATGGATGCCCAGCAAGTACTCTGTCACTGAGCTATACCTCCAGCTCCATGAATTTCTTTTAAAAAAATAAATTAACTTAGTGTGTGTGTAAGAGGGTGGCACACATGTGCCAGACTGTGTATATGAAGGCCAGAGGACTATGTGTAGGTCCTGGGGATTGAACTCTGGTGGTAAAGTTTGGCAGCAAGCACCTTTTACGCCATCCTGCTGGCCCATGAATGTCTTGTTTTATTACATTTGTTTTGTTTCCCAATCTACATCACAAAGTCTTTGAGCATAGATAGTGTATATAATTTAAATTGTATACATTAAAATTTTTATATTTAAAATTTTCTGTGATGTCGTTTTTTGGGGGTCCACAAAAAGGTGTTTGAGCGCCTGTTGTTTTCAGTTCTCTTGACCACACTCTTCGAAGTGGAACTGCCGGGTAATACGGCAATTTTCTGGTTTCAGAGGAAACACCGACTGTTTCCACAGTTGACTCCACAGCTGCCGCACCGTTTCACATTCCCACCGGCGAAGGCACAGGGTTTCCAGCCTCTCTACATCCCCGCCAACATTCGTTTTTTTCCACTCTTTTGATGACGGCCACCCTGGTGACTATAAAGTGTTGTGTGTAGCTCACTGTAGCCTCGGTCTGCCTTTCCCTGAGGAGGACTGACAACTTTCACATTTACGTAGCCTTTTCCATCCCCCTGCCTCTGTTTTCCGCTTGTTACACTGCAACGGCTTACTTACTCTATGGGTTGATTATATCAGCACCCGGTGCCTTTATGTATCGCAGCACCTGGTAGATAGTAAATTCCGTACCAAGGTCAGAAGGGAGGAACAAAACGAGACAGGACCCAAGAGAGGGTCTCTGCTGTACTTCTCTTTCCCTCCCCTGACTTAAAAGGCCCAAGCTGACATCATCCGTTTTTCTGACGGTCCCACATGTCCATCTCTTCATCATCTTAGCATGTTCTCAGTCCTTTGTCTAGTTCTCATTCAACTCTGAGCTCTCAGTAGCAATAGTGATCTCTTCACCCAAACTAGGCAGCGAGACACATACAGAATAAGACTTCCTCTCCGACCTAGGCCTCTTGCTTTAGAACGAGCCGTATATCATAGCCCCGATGTGTCTCACGCTCGGTCCCTTGTCATTTAATATGCAGTGTTGATGAGGCAGCTAGTAACTCTGAGCATACATTCCTGAGGGATTAGGCTCCAGGGAAACACTTCTCTATCTTGCCCTAAGTCTTTATTATTTATTTTTTATAACTTATTTTTATTTTATGTGCATTGGTGTTTCGCCTGCATATATGTCTGTGTGAAGGTGTCAGATCCCCTGGAAGTGGAGTTACAGACAGTTGTGAGCTGCCATGTGGTTGCTGGGGACCGGACCCTGATCTCCTGGAAGAGCATCCAGTGCCCTTACTGCTGAGCCATCTCTCCAGCCCTAAGTCTTTATTCAAATCGATAAATTAAAATAGTATATATTTTGGTCTATCTTGTAGTGTTCTGAAGTGGGTATACATTAAAAATATGAGGGGATGGAGAGGTGACTCAGTGGTTGAGAACACTCGGCTGCTCTTCTAGAGGACCAGAGTTTGATTCACAGTACCTAAATTGTGGCTCATAACCCTATAACTCCTGTCCCAGGGGATCTAGTGCCCTCCTCTGGCCTCTACAGGCACTGCACACATGTGGTACTCAGTCATTCAAACACACTGAAGGCCTATACACATAACATAAAAATAAAGGAAGACTGATTTTAAAAGTATGGAACATCTTACAAAGTCCCATGCCATCCTTGCAGGGTGTGTGTGTGGGGGGGCACACTAATTTTTGTTTGCTTCCAAGTTTGGTGTATGTGCTTGTCAAAGCAAGCATGCCCTCCATCTTCAGAAAAAGTTAACAATGCCCGACTGTCCTAAAGGCTTGTGGGATGTTGTAAACTAGAGGCAGGCATGGCTATGGAGTACAGGGAAGAGCTGAGTTGTCAAAACACTTGGGACAAAAGACAAAGGGAAGCTGCATGCTCTCTCCTTGGATACAAAGAGGGCAATGGTCCTTGTGTGATGTGTTATTTATCGGTAATATTGACCGTCTTTTTCTTGATGGCCTTGAGTGCTAATCCCTGGTTTGGGGTATTCATGAGTAAGTGTAATATTCACAACATTGCAGAATGGCCAAAGAGCTTTTCTTAGTATTAAACGTTTTATTCAATTCTGAAATTTTTGTATTTGTAGATCTAAAAGTAACATATGCAAAGGGACAATTTCATGACTGACAGTGTTCTGGACATCAGACAAGAATTTCAAGTTGTTTTATTCAATTAAAATATTTGTTTTCAAAAACATTTGAGGAACTATTCAGCTCTTACTGGAAGAAAAGAATACTAAGTCAGAGGTGGCCTTTAATCACAGCATTCAGGAGGCAGAGGATCTCTGTGAGTTTACGGCCATCCTGGTCTACATAGCAAGTTCCAGGGCAGCCAGGGATACATAGTGAGACCCTGTCTCAGAGACAAAAATAAAAATATTTTTAGCTCAAGACTCACGATCAAGGATCACAGCCCAATTTTTGGTTCCCCATCTCTGATTACACATATTTTGTCTTGCTTCCCACCTAGGCAGGGATGAAATGAGATGTAAGTAGAAAGCTTGAGCTATGCCTTTGATTAGGGTCAGGGGATATGTGCGTAGTATATGTATGCTGGATTTCTTGTCCATCCTATGCGGAGTCTAATTCTAGCCAGGCTAGCTAACGCTTTGGGCCACCTCCTCCGGGAGCCTTCAAGGCCACCGCCCTGGCTTGAGTTCTCAGGGACTCAGCCCTTCCCTCTCAAGCCCCTTTCTTCCCATTGGGGATTTCAGAAAGCTTATCCTTTCTAAAGCTGGAAAAGGAAGTGAGATGGATGGGGACACGCTCCCTGCTCATTCTCCTCCTGTCACTCCAGTCACTCGAGGCTCGATTGCTCTCAAAGGGAAAAGAGCTGAACCTAGAGAGGGAGGAGGGCAGGAAGAAAGGCAGGCCGACAGGGAGAGGTGTGGATAGGGGGAGGTCAGCCAGAGGAACAGAGCGCTAGAGCACGGAAATAATTCCAGATGGAGGAGTCTTTGTTCTCCGCCTCTCCCTGGGTCACAAGGAATAAGCCAAACCCCACAGTTTCTCGGGGGAGGCAGGACTTGGGGATCTGGACCTCCTTCTAGTCCTAGAACAATCCCTTAAGCATCCTGTCACCTTGGGCTTTTGGGAGTCTGTCTTCTCTTCAGAACAATTAGCACAGACTTTGGGTTCAGAGAGACCCCGCCCTTAGCACCTGCACGACCTTGGGCAACCTTGACATCTGCAAACCTGGGACTTCATTTATGAAATGAGCAGTAGCAGCACATCCGAGTTGCGCTGTTCGGTTTTCCGGTTTCCAAGGACACAATACTGCTAACTGGGTTGAGTTATAAAGAAAAGGGGTTTGTTTTGGCTCACAGCCCCTGAGCTTTAAAATCACATGGGGAGCACTGGTCTGCATAGGTCATCACATGGCAAGATGCAGGGAATGCATGTATGAACTTGTCTGTCTTCTGGCCTCCCCCTCCCCTTCTCTCTTTTCATGGGGTATTGTGTGATATTTCAACACAGGTATTCATGGTGGGATGTCCAAATCAGACTAAGCACGTCTATCTTCTCAAACCCTATTCTTTAAAGCCACAAAGAAGTCAATGATGAGGCTCAGCCCTGACGGCCTTGTCTAATCCTAATAGCCCCACAAAGGCAGACCACAGTGGGTTATGTTTCCTCCCTCGGAATACTTTTCTCCTGTGATTGAGTTCGCAACATACAAACGTGGGGGACACACTCACACCTCAGTAGTTGTTATGAGAACTCAATAAGAAACCAGTGGGGAGTAGGCGGTTCAGGATCGGAGAACAGTGGTGCCTTTGGGAGCCAGGTAATGTGGGTTCAAGCAACCATTCAGCTAAATGTGCAACCCACTCAGAATCCAGTCCATCTCTGTAGGACGGAGTCCCAAGAGCATATCCACAGGGCTGAGATAAGGTGCATGAGACTACTTTGTAGGGCTCTGCAAAGGATTATTTTTGTTCTTAAGCTTGCCCTCCAACAGAGGCTGAATAAGTACCGAAGCGGCCAAAAAGGGAGAGTGAGGGAAGGAATGTGAATCTTAGCAGGAGTAACAAAAAAAGCCTGAATAATTCCCACACTGTTCCTAACGCTGACAATTAAGCCAGAGCTGTGAGGAACAGTTCACATCCACGGGAGGAAGGTAAGGACTCCGGAGGGAGGGAGGATGGGGTTTCTGAGGCGGGGGCAAGGAAACCCAGTGCTGCCAATCCCTTAGGAGACATGGAAGGCCCTAGCCTGGAGAGGGAAAAAGAGGGAGTCCTTTCAGTCCCGCTTCTGTGTCTCCCCTTGTGACCTCGACTCCCTTGTGATCCACAAAGCACAGATCCTGGCCTGGCGTCAAGAAATGCTGCTTTCCAATGCCCCCCACCTGGCAGCTACTGGGCAGATTCAAATACGCCCAGGGTTGGAGTCCAGGGAGAAGACAGGAGCTCTGCTATGCTCTATTGGAGGTCACCTCCTTGTGCCTCTCTTGCCTCGGAAGAGCCCCTCTAGCCACCCCCTCCCTTGACCCCCGCCTCCCCTTGGGCATTCTGAAACAGGTCGTGGTGCCAAGGCCACTGGCTCTGCTGGTTCTGGGCTCCAGTGAGAGGCTGGATCTTGAGTTCCTGTCGGGAGCTGGGTAAACAAGGCTGTGCCAGGGAAATGTTTCCACAGATTAGGGCCTCCTGGGGTGGGGCAGCAGCAGCAGGTGGCAGGGACTGGGCAGAGAAGGGAGCAAAGTTCCAGGAGCCCTGGGACAGCAGCTTGCTTTTTCAGGCCCCAGCCTCTGGAACCAGGAGTTCTGGGGTTCCCTCAGAGCCTCCCCTCAAGCTCACCTACCAGAGACCAGCTGACGCTACACAGACCCCTTTATTTGGTGGACCGTGCTTGGGGGAGCTTCTCAGTGTGACCGAGTTACTCAGATGTGGACTAGACCAGAGTGGAGGAAGGAAGCAGAGGTCGGGAAGGCAGCTCCCAAGTCCATGAAGAGAGCGGGTGGCGGGAGAAAAGGAATTCTAGAAGACAGGCCAGCTTAAGTTAGCCTTCTATCTAGATAAAAACCTGCTTGAGATTTTTCCAAAATCTGCACTTAACAAATGGGAAAGCAGACAAGTTGAACAACCAGCATGAGACAGTCCAACACCTTCCAAGACAGGACAGAGGCAGAAGAGGCCGCTCAGGGGAAGAGTACAGACGTCAGAGGGATGCCAGGCTAGACCTGTGTATCTTCTCCGCCTCCTTGGAGCTTGTTCTATGGTGAGTGGAGGAGGGGGCCAGGCGGACGAACTCTGCATGACAAGGTGGTTTCCACCAAACCTTTTATCAGAACCAGCTCTCGCTCCCCACAGGTTGGTCCTGGCCCAGGGCTGGGCGCCGGGGGTCTCACAGTTCATGCAGGTGAGGAACTGGCTCCTTGTAGGTGTCAGCATTCTGGATCAACTCAAAGATGAACTTCACCTGGTTCTCGTAGTTCTGGACTGAGATCTTCTCGTTGATTCCATGGATACTGAGGGAAGAGACGTTTGGGGGGAGGAGACAAGGGTCACACGAGCTGTCACAGAACACCCTTCCTGCCCCCTCCCCACCCATGACTGGTCTTTGGCCCTCCACGGGGGCAAGGTGAGAAAAGCCATTTGCCAGCTTATGCGTGACATACCAGTTATTTCTCAAGGACCTGTGCTCACACCCAAGAACTCGGGGGGGGGGGGGGGAGTTTAACCCAGTCTTTGGTTCTGAGGTCCGTTTCTCCTCTGGTAGAATTATCTTCCTGATTCTCCTTTTCTTAGAGTAGAGTCTCCTGCCTGAGTTTTCCCCACAGGGGTAAGAGAGGGCAGGAAGGCAACAGCCCGGGGCACATGGCCCCTCCCCAGCCTCTAGCTAGGGACACTGCCATTAGAAGATGATGGAAACAGAGGGGCCACTCACCCCAACTGGAACAAACCCCACAGCATAATTACCATGCTTTTTGCTTGTTTTTTTTGAGACAGGGTCTCTCTGTGTAGCCCTGGCTGCCCTAGAACTCATTATGTAGAGCAGGCTGGCATTGAACTCAAGAGATCTGCCTGCCTTTGCCTCCCGAGTGCTGGGATTAAAGGCGTGCACCACCACTGCCCGGCTCCCCCTTATTTTTTTAAATGAACATAATATTTGCAATTGTAACCATTTTTAAGTTCACGAATTCAGTGGCATGAATTACATTCAAGATATTAATTACACTCATGATATTCATTAATTACACTCATGATATTAATTACAGTTGTGGTATTCATTGATTACATTTGCAGTATTCATTCAATATATTTATGATAATGAATGCTATTCTTAAGATCACATTCAAACACTTTTATTCTGTTTCAAGGGACTTGTGGTGCGGTGAAGAAATCAGGCCTGGTGTAATAGATTGAAGAAGACTAAATGGAAATTTTATCTTCTCAAACTTCAAGAGTCAAAATTTGCTGAAGAGTCACAAAATAGTCAGACATGACAGTTAAAACTGGTTCTCACATTTTGGATTTCCACAGTATTTCTTCTGAGAAGGCCAAGTAGCATGCCCACCTGTGAACTCACGTGTGTCTGCTTATCAAAGAATGTTGGAGGGTCTCCTTAGTTTATAGGTGGAGAAAGTTAGGTCCAGGGGTGAGTGGTCTCTCACAGTGAGAAAGACTACTTAAGGGTCTCTTTCTTCCTTCCTTGACATGCTTTTGTTACATAGCTCAGGCTGGATTTAAGTTTGGCAATCCATGGGGCTGGAGAGATGGCTCAGCAGTTAAGAGCACTGTCTGCTCTTCCAGAGGATCGGGGTTTGAGTCCCAGCACTCACATGGTGGTTCACAACCATCTGTTGGGGCTCCCCTTATGGCCCCCAAAGGCAATGCATGCAAATGTGTACAGCTAGCTATACATGCAAACAAAACACTCATACATAAAATATTTTTTAAAAAATGGCCATCCTCCTGTCTCAGTCTCTTAAGTGCTAGGATTATAGGCTACTACATTCAGCTTTACCTTATTTTCAACAAGTTCAACAGTCACCTGATTCTCTCCATTTTTTAAAAGAGGAGTTCACGTGGTAGGGGGGTTATTGCCACAATTCCTGGAGCCATGATGCCAGACTGGGTTCTAGAATCTCTTTAATTTGTCAGAATCTGGTTTTCCTCTATTCTGAAAGTCACCCAAATGGGAGGGGACAGTTCAGATATATCTCCTCTCTGCCTTGCTGCTTAGCCCTGTTCCACTTACCTACTGAAGCCCTGAGAATTCAGGAAAACGGGGTTGAACAGGTAGATGCCGTTGGTGATGTTGGTATAGTGCCGGCTGTCTGTATTGGCAATACAGATACCTAGAAAGGGGAGAGTAAGAGGCAATGGACTTTATGTGAGCCACCTGGCCAGTGAGGTAGGGGAAGCTGGGTGACTGACTGGGAGCCAATTCCTGGGACTTCCTAAGAGCATCCGCCCGGGACAGGGCTTCTCTGGGTAGCCCTGACTTTCCTGGAACTCGGATCTGTAGACCAGGCTGGCCTCAAACTCAGAGATCCGCCTACCTCTGCCTCCCAAGTGCTGGCACTAAAGGCATGCAACACTTAGCACCTAGGACACTTTTGATTGTCTAAGCTTTGCAAATCCTTACAAAAACTGTAACTTTAACCAGGAACATGGAATGTCCGGGAAGCACTGGTGAGGTAGCCCTGAGTGGTCAGAAGCTAAGTTGTTCTGGTCCCAGGATGACCAGGAGCCCTCTCATTGTATCCCCACAGTCAAGGCCATTTGCTCTTTGAGGAATCAAGAGTTCAGAGAGACCCCTTGGCCTGTATTGTGTATCACTTAGGACAACTGTGGGGACATTTTACTGAGGTGGAACAAGATCCCTCCTCATGGAGCAGAATGTTCTGCTGGTCTCATCTTCTGAGGGATGACTCTGTGGGGGAGGCAAAGCTAGGATAGGAAACTCCTCCCCAACCTCCTACTGTCCCCAAAGGGTAGGTCACCGGGCTGGGCTGGGGTTCGCCTTGAATAGGCATGGCCTCTGGGAAAGGACATTCCCAGCATCAGTTCAAGGGCAGTGAGATGGTTCAAGGCGGTATTTTGTGTTTTGCTCTGTTTTCCTCTTCTCCTTTCAAATGGATCCCTGAGTCTTATTCTGTGCTTTGTGGGTTTCTTCCTGTGATTTTTCTCCACCCCTCTTGCTGTCCGACCCTACTGACCGGATGGTGGCCAGTGGGAAGGATGGGGTGAAGAGAGCCTTTGAGCCTGAAAGAGGAGGATATGGACTGCGAGAGCCGGGGGTTCTTAGAAGTTCATAGAAAGCCATGTGTAAGCCTACCTAGAAGGAACTGGACACAGGCTTTCACATTAGAACAGGCCCACACATCGAGACCAGAGATTTGGAAACTGCTCAGTCATCACTATGCCAAAATCCTCTGGGAGCATCTTTCAAAGAGGCAGATTCCAGCTGGGATACACGAGTGGGTCCAGCTGTTCTACAGTTTATGAAGTTCCCTGGGAGAACCACTGGCAGGTTTAGATGGTCTGCTAGAAGGTGGGGGAATGCACAGGGATCTGCAGGCATTAGACTGAGGAGCACTGGTATAAATGGACTCAGACAGAGGCTTTTCTGGGCTGCCACTCTGAGTCCGGCTGCTCAGCTGTTATTCTCCCGGAGGTAACTCCTCTAGGAGAGGAGTATTCTAAGCCACCCCCTCCTCTATGGCAGAGGGACCTGGGACACTGCTGCTCTAGGTTAAGCAAGGACCCATCCTCGACTGACCTAATTTATTGTTTCTCTCCCTTTCCTGTTTCCTTTCTCACTTCCACCCCGAGGGAAAAATACAGTTCCAGGGACAGATGCAGCCAGCTGTTTCCAGGATGAATGGCTGGCTTGGGGGCAGGGAATGGGACATCAGATAGGAAGCAGCCCCAGCCACCACCACCCACCAGCCACAGCCGATGAAGTCATTACCGGGGACAACAATATTGACTTCCGGGAAGACAGACTGTATGGTCTGTTGAAGCAGCTGGTAGCCCATGGCCTGGGCATCTGAAGGGCTGATGGGCAAGGGCTCAAAGGATCTCAACACATGTAACTGGACACGGTCATCAGCCACGATGTTCTTGACGAGTTCTAGGACCTTCAGGGTAGAAACAAAGAGGGTCACAGATCTGCTCTCTGGGCACCAAATTCAGATCTTTTGTTTCAAAGCAAGGTAGCAGCACTCTTGGAGTTTAGAGAAAAGAATGTTTTTGCAGTGGGACCCCAGCTTTTGCTGCCTGGCCGTGGTGGGTGATGTAAGAGCTGGCACTTCCTAGAAAGCATGGCAGAATTCAGCTAAGTGTTTGGGAGGATTATCTTACCGCTCCGAGTCAGATGGGGAACTGGATAGTCTGGAAATTGTTTCTTTCCCTTGGGTTATGGGCCATGGGTAAAGTATAAGGAATAGTAAGTAGGATGGGAATCTCAGCCAACTCAAGGGGCCGATCCTGCTCCAACCTGAGCACTTTGGGGTGCAGCCATGGGTTGCAAAGGGCTAGACCTCGTAGTTTTCTTTTTCCTCTCTTGAGCTGCCGCTGATTTGTAACCAAATACACCAAGCCAGAAAGATGAGCTCACCATGCACACAAAATCAGGAGTGTGGTGCTGGGGCTGAAAGGTTTCCCTTTGCCTCTTTTTATTGAGCAGGACCATGAGAAAACTCCCAGAAGACAGAGCCTGAGGTGAATCCATTGAGATCCCTGCTCCCGGGAAGGATGTGGAGGCTCAGGTCACATGAGGAAATGGACCTGGAGGCTTACTGTGGCCCCCCAATCCAGTCAGCCTCACGAGGAAAAGCTCAATATCAACCATTTGATCAGTCATGAGTCTGAAGCTGCTTCTGCCCTACCGAGGCCCGTGTCTCATAGCTGGAGATCACTAATGGGGGCATTATTGGGAGCACTCATTTTAGGCCAATGGACCCTAGAAGTGTGGTAGAAGCTACATCTGGAGAGAGCAGTGAAGTTTCCCACTTGTAGCTCAGAAACTCCATCAGAATTGAAGCAAATGCCCTTCGGGGAATGAATGGGTGAGGGTTATGAGAACTGGTTTTCCATCAGAGCTCAGTTTCACCTCAGCACTAGTATCCCCAATACTCTCAAATATCAAATTCACCGTGGGCATGGCTCAATGGCAGAATGCTTGCTCGCCTAGCATGCATAAGGCCCTAGGTTCAAGTCCCAGTACCTTAAAAAAAGCTATGTATAGTCTTCATACATTGTTTTACCCAGGGAAAGGCTCCTAAGTTATCATCTGTGCAGTAGATAGGGGCTGTGCCTGTTTTTCCTTCTTCAGTCACTCCAGAGGTTTCTGCATCTGGAAACTGAAGAAGGTATGATGACCGGCTCCTTTTAGTGAGGGGTCGGGGCCTGATTCAGAGGCAGACACTGCATCAGCCTCGTTCCCTTATAGTGTGGAGCAAGTACAAAGGAATAAATGTTGGCTACTTGAGCCAAAACAGACAAGAACCAACAAAAATGATAACAGGCGTGGTTCCTCTAAGTACCTCGCCCATTGTACAGTTAGCAGTGCTGGGCTGAGTCTCTGAGTACCTAAGGAAGGTGCTTTACTGAGTCCTGAGTACACCAGAATAGGAGGTGAGGATCAGAAAAGAATTCATCAGTCAGGCAGTGGTGGCGCAGGCCTTTAGTCCCAGCACTCAGGAGGCAGAGGCAGGCGGATCTCTGTGAGTTCGAGGCCAGCCTGGGCTACAGAGATCCAGGAAAGGCACCAAAGCTACACAGAGAAACCCTGACTTGAAAAACAAAACAAAATAAAACAAAACAAAACAAAAAGCATTCATCTTAGGTGTGTAGTTTGGTGTTGGGAATTTTTGAGTCTGAAGAGAGGATATGGTACTGGTAGAGAAGAGGCAAAAGGATATTCCTAAGGTCAAGAAGGATGGGTTAGAGAAAATGAGGCATGACAAAAATGTCATGCTCTGGATAATTGCTCACAGTGGTGTGACTTTGGGCAAGCCCCCAGACCTCTCTGCCTGTCTGCTCCTGTGACCAGGAGCCAAGCTTCTTCTCCGTGTTTATGACGGGTCTACTATTACATTCCGCTCAGTGCAGTATGCACGGTATGGAAGAAGGAATTGGGGTTAGGTGTTACGGCAAACCACGCCTCAAAGGCATCACAGGGAAGATATTCATAACCAGCATGCTAAAAAGTGGGACAGCATATATTGAGCGGTTGCCTGCTGTGGGTCTTCCGGTAACAGCCTACAGAGCGGGATGGAAGCTGGATTCACAACCATTAAGACCCGACCAAATTCAGATAGCCAACATTCTTACCGTCATAGCAACCTTGGAGATCTCTCTTCCCATTGGCAGTCCCTCCCTCTAGTCCCATTATTGTGACTCTGACTATTGCTGGAGGGGTCATGTCCCTTCTTTACAAACAGACAATTACTGTAGCCCAGTGGGGCCTCTATCTTATATGAACCTCCTGAGGGCAGGAGTAAAGGCCGGTCTGGCTGGCTGGGTGTGGATGAGCATAGCTTTAATTCCAGCAGAGGCAGAGGCAGGAGGATCTGTGAGTCCAAGACCAGCCTGATCTACAGTGAGTTCCAGGCCAGTGAGGGCTACATAGTTTTGTTTTTGTTTTTGTTTTTCCAGACAGTGTTTCTCTGTGTAGCTTTGGAGCCTGTCCTGGAACTCACTCTGTAGCCCAGGCTGGCCTTGAACTCACAGAGATCCGCCTGGCTCTGCCTCCCGAGTGCTGGGATTAAAGGAATGCACCACCACTGCCCGGCTTGAGACCCTTCTTAAAAAAAAAAAAAAAAAGGCATGTCAATATGCCCAGCTAACACTTCACTGCCCCTGCATGTAACTCTGCATGTCCCCACTGCCACTTCACACTGTGTGACATGGCAGCCAATTACCTTATACTACTCCCCACTTCTGCTACCTGCTGTTCCTTCTCGCTGGACCACACACAAGTACCGTTAGAATGGGAATCTTGTCTTTCTGGGTCAGCGCTATCCCAAGGGCTTAGAAGAATGTCTAGCTAGGTCCAGGGGTGCAGGCCTGTAATCATAGCTACTTTGGAGAATGACAAGTTCAAGGCCAGTTTGGGTAACTTAGCAAGGCCCTGTTTCAAAATAACAAAGTAGGAAAAATGGGGAGGGGCTGGGAATATAATGGGAGGGCTCTCAGCTGGTGTGTGTTTGTGTGTGTGTGTGTGTGTGTGTGTGTGTGTGTGTGTGTGTGTGTGTGTGTGTGTCTGCCCCCAGCCACCTTCCTCTACACTGTGGGGAAGAACAGATGTAGCTAGATGGGAGCTGTGGCCTCCACATGTGTTCCCACTGGACCCAGCGTGAAGCTCTGAGCTTGTGGCCCCTGGACAAGAAAGAGCGGTCAGAACAAATGGGTTCTCTGAGCTTTCTAAAGGATGGAGATTTTCCACCCCTCACCGGGGCAGGTGGCCAGGATGAGTCCTGGGGATTCCAGGAGTGTCATCAGACAGATAAGAGGGAAGGCCTCTGTGGTTAGGAGGGGAAAAGTGCCAGGGAGATGAAAGCCTTAATGGGTGGAAAACAGCCTTTGGAAAAAAATAGAGTTGGAATGGGCTGGAAAAAAAGAAAAAAATGGGGAAAAAAAAAGCAGGTGGAAAGCTCAGCTGATTAAATCCAGTAATTTCCTGGTCCTGAGCCTCCAGGGAGAGAACAAGGTTGGCACCTGATGAAAAGCAGCTGAATCCAGGGTTCACTCTGAGCTCAGGCCCCTCTCCCAAGGCCGGGCAGGCTGTTAACCCACTCCTGTGTCTAATCATGAGTGCACCTGCCTCCCTGCATAGATAGGGGCAGATGAATCTTAAGTGGGAAGGACTCTTGAAAACCAACAAGGAGAAAGAAACCTAGGTGTGTCTGACCCTTGAGTCCCTCCTGTATTCTAGAATGTACTATCCATCTCCCAGCTGCTGGGTTGCCCTCTTGGGGTTTTCTTTTTTTGATGTTATTGTCATTGTGAATGTGTGTGTGTGTGTGTGTGTGTGTGTGTGTGTGTGTGTGTGTGTGTGTGTATGTGTGTGTGTGTGTGTGTGTGTGCATGCGCGCGCGCGTTCATGTGCACATATGTTCCTATGTGTGTGCATGTGTGATAAACAGAACAGAGGTCAGTGTTGGGTGCCTTTCTCTATTGTTCTCTGTCTTACATTTTATTTTTGAGAGAGGATCTCACTATGCAGCCTTGTCTGGTGTAGTGGTTTGAATAGCCATGGTCCCCAGAGGCTCATATGTTTGAATGCTTTGTCATCAGGGGGTGGGGCTGCTTAGAAGGATTAGGAGGGGTGGCCTTGTTGGAGGAGGTGTGCCACTGGGCATGGGTTTTGAGGTGTCCAAAGCCCAAGCCAGGCCCAGGGTTTCTCTCTTCCTGGTGCCTGTGGATCCAGATGTAGAACTCTCAGCTACCTCTCCAGCACCGTGTCTGCCTGTGTGCCACCATGCTTCCTGCCATGGTAAGAATGGACTGAGCCTCTGAACTGTAAGCCAGCCCCCAATGAAATGCTTTGTTTTATAAGAGTTGCTGAGGTCATGGTGCAATGAAATGCTTTGTTTTATAAGAGTTGCTGAGGTCATGGTGTCTCTTCACAGCACCTGAACACTGACTAAGACATCTGGGCTTGGAACTTGCTATACAGACCAGGCTGGCCTTGAACTCAGTTTCACCTACCTCTGTCTCCCAAGCTCTGGGGTTAAATGCATGTACCATCACATCCTGGTCCACCTTAGGTTTTTAGGACAGGGTCTGAACTTAGAGCTCACCAAGTCAGCTAGATCAACTGGGTAGCCAGCAAGCTCCAAGGACCCTAGCTCTGCTCCCCCAAGTGCTAGGTTAAGAGGTGCACTGTGGAACAATCCTTTTCTACAGTATGAATATGTGTTACTCTCACTGGTTAATAAAAAGCTGACAGGTCAGTAGCTGGGCAGGAAGTTAGGCAGGAAAGCCAAACTGAGGATGATGGGAGCTGCCAGCCAGATGCAGAGGAAGTAAGATGAGAATGCTGTATACTGAGAAAAGGTACCAAGCCACGTGGCTAAACATAGATAATAATTATGGGTTAATTTAAGTGTAAGAGCTAGTTAGTAATAAGCCTGAGCTACCGGCTGAGCATTTATAATTCATATAAGCGTCTGTGTGTTTATTTGGGACATGGAAATGTCTGCTCACAGTTTACCTGGCTTTTCTGCGGGTGCTGGGAACCCAAACTGAGGTCCCCAGGCTTACATGGCAGGCACTCTCCCACTGAGCCATTTCCCCAGTTCCTACTCTGCTTTTCATTGATCTACTTGGTTTTGTTGGTACTGAGAATTTCATTTGAATACTATATTTATATCATCCCACCCTTTAACTCCTCCCATATTCCCCCACTCTTTCTCAAATTCATGGCCTCATTCCTTAAATTATTGTTTTTTACAAGCTGAACCTCCCCACATACAACTAGCTCTGTTCATTTAGTATTGCTCATATGTCTTGCTGTTGTTTTTGAGGCAAGGTCTCTAGCCTAAGCTAGTCTCAAACTTCCCCTATATTCTCATTTATCTACTCTTTTGCCTCAATATCTTATTCTTATATCTTATTCTTAGCAACATCTTTTTTTATTTTAAAGATTTATTATGTATACAGTGCTGTCCTTGCAGGCCAGAAGAGGGCGCCAGACCCCCATTACAGATAGTTGTGAGCCACCATGTAGTTGCTGGGAATTGAACTCAGGACCTCTGGAAGAGGTGCTTTTAACCACTGAGCCATCTCTCTAGCCCCTCTTAGCAACATCTTAATGGTCCTTTAACACCCAGCTCAAATTTCTATTAGTAAGAAAAGGCTGTTTTGACCTTCGAGGTGGCTTTGCAGTGTGATCCTGTGGGAGACTGTTTACCCCTGATTATTATAGTAGTGAAGGGCTGGAAAAAGCAGCAGCCCCGGAGCCAGATTGTCAGATATGTACTCACAGGCATACTGCTCTGTTGCTCTCTCTGCACCCCAGCTCTCCTTAGCTGAGTGGGGACAGTAGTGATCCTACCTTATCGGGTGGTGTGAGTGCTAATGAGTGAGTGCAGGCGCCTGTATACCAAAGCATAGTGCCAAGCACACAGCAAGCCCGTTAAAGATTTAAACTATCACTCTCATTTAGCTGTATTTCTGTCTCAGCCTCAGACTCCAAGTTTTCCCAAACCATATATGTCTTATGCAGCTGATACATAGGAACTTTTGGAAAACAAAACAAAACAAACCTCAGGTTTCGAGGGTCCTACTTCTTGAAGCTGCACCTGCCCTTTGGAAGGTAAGTACATACCTCATGTACGGTCTGCGAAGGGTGAATCCGGAAGTTGATTGTAGCCTGAGCAAATGGGGGGATGACATTCACCTAGACAGAGAACCAGAAAGCTGGCCTGAACCCTCCTCATGCCTTCCAGAGCCGGCCCCTGCCCAGGAAACACACCAACTACCAACCAGGAGGAAGGGAAGCAACCGCCATGGTTTAAGGAGCCAGGGCTGGAGTCTGCCCTGGTCTTCTCCTGGCCCTCGACCCGCTGCTATAGTCAACACTTTTAGGGCCTCTGCTTCAGGTGAGATCTATGTGTTTCTTGGTTCTGGAGGGCTCACAGAACAGGATTGCTTTCCCTGCGACTGCCAGACAACTCTATGCTGTGCCACTGGGGGCCTTCTGTGTGCATGTTCCCGGGACACCCTGGCCATTTCTGTTAACACTGGTGCTCCCTCGCGGTGGAACACCCAGGGTCTCTAGGGTCTCCTCCATAGTAAGCTGTGTTTAATCCCTTAAGGGATGGTAGTGGTGGCTGTTTTACATGTCTGGGTACAAAACCTACCTATTTTTTGTCTGAGCTTATGACTAGTGTGGAGAAGACAGGCTACAGAGGGATTATTTCCTTGATGTCTTGAGAGACATTTCCTACATCTTTCTCTGAACTGGTAAGATGCCAAAAAGCACCAGGTTCGGTAACATGCTGGGCTAGTACAAACTGGCAGTGTGAATTTTGAGTAGCTGCTCCTTCACAGCACCTCTGCTTTTCCAGCTGGCGGTTGAAGCAATACTACTTGCATGCTTCTAGAAGAATCAAATGGAGTATCCCCTGGCCCCGGGGGAGAGATCACCCCAGGACAAAGGCAAGAGCACAATATGTTGGCGATCAAGCAATAGCTGGACATATATGACTATTTTGAATAATAGCTGGTGAAAATAACCTGGATTGGCTCAGGTTCGTTATGGCAGAAGTAAATTTGGAGGCATCATTCACTTCTATCAAAACTTGGGACCCGGTGTGGTGGCGCACGCCTTTGATCCCAGCACTCAGGAAGTAGAGGCAGGCGGATCTCTGTGGGGTTTAGGCCAACCTGGTCTACATAGTGAGTTCTAGATCAGCAGGGGCTACACAGTGAGACACCATACAAATAAAAGGCCAAGCCCAAATCAGTCTTGTTTTCCAGATTAGTACAGTTCAAGATCATATTGTGCTTCAGGAAAGTGGTGGTGCTTGAAGTTGTGTTGGTGGCCTTGATGGTTATGGGTGGGTCTAATTCTCTTCAAAGCCCTATGCTTTTATGGGCCAGGCTTGGTCCCTCAACAAGAGACACTCCTGAGTAGTTCAACTGCAAGTGAGCCAGTTTACTGAAAACTTAATGCTTTCTTTATGGAATAAAAGCTTATCAAATTATTGCTCCTTATTTCTAGAAAAGTAAGACTTACATAGAAATTACATTTACTGAGGCGGATTTGGGGGAAGACATAAATTTTATGAGTGGCAAGTGAGTGTGTCTATGAATTTATACCCGGGGGACATACATTAACTACCCACTGAATTAAATCTTCAAAAACAAAGACTTTTATGAAAGGTTCTACTTGGCCGGTGCTGTGGTGCTGTGATAGAGACCTCACCAGGTAGAAGGCTGTAGGATCGACCTCTGGCCCTACTAAAAAGTAAGCGAATAAACAAAAATAGATAGAGACCTTAGATGATTAAAGGATGTGAAAGTTTTAGTCCTTATGACCGCAGTGCTATATATAGGAAAATATAAAACATGCGGAATTACATTTGGGGCATGGGTTAGGAGACCCAATGCCCCCAGTCCCGCTCTACACATGCATAGACAGATGTGACCACACTCAGTGGGCTATACACTTCTTCTGGAGCCTTTGCTCTTGAGGCTTCTCCAGCTGATGTCAGAACGGTGTCATGGGACCACACTAGCCCTTCCTTTACTGTAGCCACAGCAGGAAGGGGAAGCCGGTATATAAATTCAAGGGCTGGAGGGGCAAGTGTAGCCGGAGGAACCGGATGATGTTACCTTGACTCCTGCGTTGAATATGGTGACGGCTGTGGTGGTTCTGACCAGCGCGTTGGTTACGGGATTCCTCTCCATTAGCCTGCAGGGAAAAGCTTATGGTTAGACATTAGGAAGGCTTGGAATTTCACTCTCTTGTCCTAAACCTTGGAGACCTTTAAGGCTGAGAGAGACATCGGCCTCTACATTAATTACACGAAGTATCTATGGCCAGGTAAGCCAAGAAATGGGGGTGGGTGGTGGGGTGGGGGACTGGAGAGGGGAGACTTAGAGGGGGAGACAGAATACGTTACCTGCTGACAAGGGGCCGAAATAGCCACAGGTTGTTCAAGACTAGATTGGCAGGGAAGGGAAACTGGAAGAGAAAGATCAAGGTCAGCAGGAGGGAACGGTCCGCACAACAGCTGCTGCTGAGGCCTGAGTCTCTCTACGGGAGGCCTACCTCAGGGTTCAGTGCTCAACACCTCCCCCTCACCCCATCGGCCGACTCAGTCTGCTGGAGTGAGGCAGTTTCCACTCGGATGGACAAATCTGATTCTTTGGAACAATTGCTCAGCAGTCACAAACGATGAGTAAGAAACAGCTTTCCAGGGGACCTGGGCACGTTAGGCCGCAGGACCTTGGGTAAGTCCTCTCAGCTCCAGACAGCGCGCCCCTTCTTGGCTCACTCAGCCGCTGGCTGGGCCGAGGTGAGAATGGGCGGAGACCCGACTGACAGAGTGGCTCTTTTATTACTCTCCAGCCCTTTCCTTCCCCACCCACTTTCTGCTTCTCCAACATAGCTGGCCAGGAGCACGGAACGCTCCTCCCACACCTCATTTGCCAGAAGTTTCAATGCCTTCTTCATTGGCCCACTTCCAAACATGTTCGGCATTGGTGTCTGCTCCAGTCTGGAAGAGAAACAGAGTTCTCAAGACTAGGCCTCTCCCAGACCAAGATCAGCATCCTGAGGATGCGGGAGATGGGTGCAAGTTTCAACAAGTCTGCTCAGTCATCCACCCGCCTGTCACCTCCAGCAAGCCCAGCTGAAGGTCCAGAGCATCAGCAGGAGCCTTCCCTGGCCACAAGTGTAAGTCAGGGTCACGTCCTTCTCTTGCTCCGCTCCTCTGCCACCCTGTGCCCACTCTCACAGTGCTTACCAAGTGTGGCAGGACTGCCAGTCTACTGTACCAACTTGGGCTTCCTTAGGGCAGGGGCCATCTCAATTTTTACCGTATTCCCTGACACAAAACAGTTCTGTCCTCATTAGGGACTATTGCTGTGATGAAACACCATGACCCAGAGCAACTCAAGGAGGAAAGGGTCCATTTGGACATACTTCCACATCACTGCCCATCATTGAAGGAAGTCAGGACAGGAACTCAAACAGGGCAGTAATCGATGCAGAGGCCACACAGGGGCGCTGCTCACTGGCTTGCTCCCCATGGCTTGCTCAGCCTGCTTTAGAGCACCCAGGACCACCAGCCCAGGGATGGCACCACCCACACTGGGCTGGGCCCTCTCACATCAACCACTAATTAAGAAAACACCCCACAGGCTTGCCTATAGTCCCCTCTTACGGAGGTATTTTCTCAACGGAGGCTCCTTCCTCTCCGATGACTAGCTTGTGTCAGGCTGACTGAACTAGCCAGCACACTTTCTTTTTACTTTGCCAAGAGAACCAAGACACAGGTAAGTGTTGTTCTTGTAAACCCGAGTCTTTATCCATAGCCAGTGCCTCTTATTTATCTTGGTACTCCTGCCAGAGCAGCAGAATTCAGACAGCTTCACCAGTCACTGCCACCTCGTAATTCTAACTGTTTGGCTGGGCTCCGGACTACCCAGCTCTCTGGCTAGGTTTCTGTCTGCTGGTTCCTGCATGCCCTCTTACTGTACTGATAGATCCTCTGATCCCAGTCCTGTTCTTGGGACTGGTGGCCTGCACCTCTGCTCCTCGGGCCAGCTTTATGGCAGGAAGTATAGGCAGGCTGGCTCTTCAGTCTCAGAGTGGGCAAATAAATACCAGGTCTTCCATCCAAAGCAGTCCTGGGATGGGAGCCAGGAGCTGCGGCGGAGCCAGGAGCTGCTTACCGGCTGACAGCCGCGGAAAGGATGCCAATGCTTGTCTCCTTTGGGGGAGCTGAAGAGTGGCCTGGAGTCATGTCTACTCGGAGCATCAGATCAAGGGCACCCTTCTCCGAGACTGAGATCCTGTGGGAGGAGGACCAGAGATGAGTCTTCAGGCTGCTTCCCTAGACCCACAGGGCTCATGTTGTATGAGAGTTTCTTTGTGATCTGACAAATACAGCTTGCCTGGAGATCAGAGGGTGGAGCCAGCCACTTGTTAACCATGGAGCCAGGCAGCAGTGGCACACACCTTTAATCCCAGCACTTGGGAGGATCACACCTTTAATCCCAGCACTAGGGAGGTGGAGACAGGAATATAAGATGGGTAGAGGAGGACCCAGGTTCAACTTCAGCACCCACATGGCAGCTTACAACTGTCTGTAACTCCAATATCTGACAGCCTCACGCAGACACACATGCAAGAAAAACACCAATGCATGTAAAATTTAAAAAACAAAACAAAACGGGCTGGAGAGATGGCTCAGTGGTTAAGAGCACCGACTGCTCTTCCAGAGGTCCTGAGTTCAATTCCCACAACTACATGGTGGCTCACAACCATCTGTAATGAGATCTGGTGCCCTCTTCTGGCCTGCAGGGACACATGCAGGCAGAATACTGTACACATAATAAATAAATAAATAAAAAATAAATAAATAAATAAATAAATAAATAAATAAATAGGGTGGGTAGAGACAGGATCTTGCCCATTCAGTCTGAGGATTCAGAGACAGGATCCTGCCCATTCCGTCTGAGATTTCGTAGAATTAAGAAGTGACTATGGTTACTGCTCTGCTTCTCTTTCAGATTTCACCCCCAATATCTGACTCCAGGTTTATATTGTTAAGACTAATTAAGATTGTGCTTCAGTGGCCGGGGCGCACGCCTTTAATCCCAGCACTCGGGAAGCAGAACTAGGTGGATCTCTGTGAGTTCGAGGCCAGCCTGGTCTACAAAGTGAGATCCAGGACAGGCTCCAAAAAGCTACACAAAGAAACTGTCTCAAAAAAGAAAAACAAAACAAAAAGATTGCACTTCAGGCTCATCTGCATGATGGTCTGGTGGTCGAGAGGTTAGCCTCATGCTGTTTTGAAAAATTCAACACTAGAGGAAGGGCATGAGGGCAAGTCCAGCCCAGGACATGTTGAGGATGAGGGTGAGTGACCCAACAGAATATGACTTATAGGTAGCAGGCTGGAGAGTCTCAAATGGAGAGATAACTCTCTCAGGGTGGAGGGTGGGGTGCCTCACTTACATGGCAAAGGGCTTCTTGAGGTTCGGAATAAAATCTTCCAAGATGAAGCTCCCCTCGTCCACAAGGAAGGCCAGCCGAACACCCCTGGCCTGTAGGAGCGCTGAGATCGTCCGAGCTCCCTTTGTCCCAGACACCTGTAGAACACCCAAATACAAAGCTAATGCCCTGCTCAGCCAGAAACAGACAAATAGAGACAGCGGATGTAGACTCCCTCAGCTGGCCCCTCCAGAACCTTCCTTCCTAGTCTTTTTTGGTGGGGCAGGGCCCGAGATAATTCTGTCTCACAGAATCATCCAATGTCCGAGTCCCTCTGGGTCCTGCTAATTTCACAAAGGAAGAAACTGGGATCCAGAAGTGAAGGGTTTGTCAAGGTTTAAAGCTGGTGGCATCTCCGGGAATGAAACGCTCAGTTCTCTTTCTGCTGTCCTTCTGTTTCCTGGGGTAGCATTGCCAGACTATCTGCTTGCCTTAGATATTATGAGGAAATTTAGTTCTGGCACACAGGCACACAGAGAAACTGGCGAACAGCTACAGAATCTCATGGAGCCCCTGCAGCTGATGGGTATACTGGATCAGGGTAAAGCACCCCACCTCTAAGAGACCCTGAGACAAGTACTGGGTACATGGCTTACCTCCTCATCATGGCCCAACGCTATGAAGAAAGATCTTCTGGGTCTGTAGTTTCTGATCAACAGGAGCTCCAAGGCCTGCAGGATTGCCTAGGATTCAGAAGAGGAGAAAGGTTCACTATCTAAGTAGGGTGTCAGAGTCATTCATCAGGGATGGTGGCACTAAGCTCTGATAGACTGGCTTTAAAGAGAACAACTTCAGGGCTCTGTAGAAAACCCTTAGTACCTGAGAAAAGCATGCATTTACTAATGCAAGCTGAAAGGGTCCCTTTGCAGTGGATTATCTACCCCCAATTCCTACATGGTTGAGAAATCAAGATCCAGAAAAATTGATAGCTACCATTTAGGCCTCCTACAGCCCATTTCTCTCTCTCTCTCTCTCTCTCTCTCTCTCTCTCTCTCTCTCTCTCTCTCTCTCTCTCTTCTTTTTCTTCCTCTCTCTCCCTTCCTCCCTCCCTTCTATATGGCAGGCTGGCCTCGAACTCAGAGATCCACCTGCCTCTGCCTTCTGAGTGCTGAGATGAAAGGCGTGCGCCACTACCGCCCAGCTCCAGCTAATTCTTTCAACCATAACCTCCTGCCTCTCCCACAGCCAGTCAGATTCTCCCCTCCTGGAGTAAACTTTGGGCTCTAGGTCAGGTATGAAGCATAATATTTCAGACCATCACAGAGTTCTTGTTGTCCAGTGTGCCCCGGCCATGGATGAAGCCATCACGCTCCAGGCCTGAGAACGGGGGCACCTCCCATCCTTCTTCAGAGGCAGGAACCACGTCAAAGTGAGCCATCAGCATGTAGGGCTGCAAACTGGAGTCTGAGCCTTGGACAGTAAATAGGTGGCTATAGTTTGCCACGACTTCATGTTGGATAAGGCTGCTGTGGAACACTGTAGGGAAGACTTGAGACAAAGGAATAAGAAGCAGTTAGAAAGCCAGGGCCATTTCCCTCCCATTTCCTGATCCCAAGACCTTTTCTTTTCTTTCTTTCTCTATTTTTGAATATGAATGCTCCTCACAGATATAAATTCTGACCCATCTATTCACTTTCTGAAATTCCTCTTGTGTGTGTGTGTGTGTGTGTGTATACATTATAATATATAACATAATGTATACACATAGATATTCCCTCCAGGATCAAACCCCTCCTATTTTAATATGCTATTTAAAACTGTACCATTGAATATTAGAGATGGAGAGACGGCTCAGAGGTTAAGAACATTAGCTGCTCTTGCAAAGGACTCAGATTCAATTCCTAGCACCCACAACCATCTGAAACTCCAGTTCCAAGGGAATCTGATGCCCTCTCCTGGCCTCTGAGGAAACTGTATACATAGTGCATAGATATACATGCAGGCAAATCAGCCACACATGTGGACTATTCCTTTACACTGTGTGAATATATGTCACTGTGCTTGGTTTAATAAAGAAGCTGACTGGTCAATAGCTGGACAGGATAAGGTTAGGCGGGAAAGCCAAACTGAGACTGCTGGGAGGAAGAAGGGTGGAGTCTGAGGAGACTGAGTCAAGATGGGCAACAAAGGAGATAGATTCAAGAATCTTGCTCTGAAAAGAAAAGGGGATATAGAAATGACAGGATAGCCGGGCGGTGGTGACACACACCTTTAATCCCAGCCCTTGGGAGGCAGAGGCAGGCAGATCTCTGTGAGTTCGAAGCCAGCCTGGTCTACAGAGCGAGATCCAGGAAAGGTGCAAAGCTACACAGAGAAACCCTGTCTCAAAAAAACAACAACAAGCCGGGCGGTGGTGGCGCACGCCTTTAATCCCAGCACTCGGGAGGCAGAGCCAGGCGGATCTCTGTGAGTTCAAGGCCAGCCTGGGCTACCAAGTGAGTTCCAGGAAAGGCGCAAAGCTACACAGAGAAACACTGTCTCGAAAAACCAAAAAAAAAAAAAAAAAAAAAACAAAAAACAACAACAACAACAAAAAAATGATAGGATAAAAGAGTAGATTATTGAATCTACTTTAATCCAAAAGACAGATATTAATCTCAAAATTTTACATTGTATGGATTTTAGTTTATTGATACAAATTTAAAGTTAATTTTGTTATACTGTATGCATATTTCTACTCTTGCTTAGGGTATTATGTTTATGCAGCAATTAAAAATGTAATATGTAATTAAGAAATACAGATTAATAGTCATGTATAATAGTCCAATTTATGGTCATGTTAGGTATGTTTCCAAGGTAATAAACATATATTTAGATAGCTAGATGGTCTTCACTTCAAAGAAGTATAGAATATGGCATTTAATATGTTTAATAACCTAAGGATTTTCATGGCAGCAAGACACATCCGTTCCTGACAGCACCAATTTACTTCAGAAAAGATGATGGGCATCAAGGTACCTCCATATGGAGTTTGCTTTCTTTATGGCAAAAGCTGGCCATCTGGGCAAAGAAACTGCCCTTGCCTCGCTCAATTACTGACAGTATACTGTCCAAACTGGACCAGCAGGATGCAGACAGAGAGCCAGAGACATGCAAGGATCTAGTTAGAGTTACTATTGCTGTGATGAAACACCATGACCAGAGCAACTGGGGGAGGAAAGGGTTAATTTGACATACACTTACTTCCTGATCACTGTAGGAAGTAAGGACGGGAACTCACATAGGGCAGGAACCTGGAGGTAGGAGCTGATGCAGAGGCCATGGAGGGGTGCAGTCAACTGGCTTGCCCCACCTCCCCCAGCTTGCTCAGCCTGCTTTTTTTTCTTTTTTTTTAACTTTATTTTTATTTATTCTCTGTGTCTTTCATATCATGCCTCCTGGTCCCACGCCGAGCTCCCTCCCCCACCCCACCCCCAGGGTAAAACAAAATAAAATTTAAGAGAAAAAAGGAAAAAAAAGGGAGAAAGGGAAAAATCTCAACATGGAAGCTGCAGTGTGACAAAGTGAGTCACACAGTAAAGCCTGTTCTCCATCCATCTTTACATGCAGCCTGAACCCAGGACCAGCAGCCCAGGGATGGCCCCACCCACGATGGGCTGGACCCTCCCCCATCAATCACTCATTAAGAAAATGATCTACAGGCTCTCCTACAGCCCAATCTTATGCAGGCATTTTCTCAGTGGAGCCTCCCTCCTCTCCGATGACTTTAGCCTGGGTCAAGTTGACATTAAACTATTCAAGACAGCAAGATTTGATTTTCTTCTCTGTTTTTTGAGACATGCTTTCATCATGTAGTCTAGGAACTCATGATCCTCCTGCCTCAGCCTTCCAAGTTCTGGGGTTACAGATGTGAGCTGCCATGTCTAGCTTTTCATATTTTCAATCAAAGGTTGGTAGAACCCACACATGAAATCCCTGGATACAGACAACAGCTGTGTTTAATATTTTTAAAAACTGATTATGGGGCCTGGAGAGATGGCTCAGAAGTTAAGAGCACCGACTGCTCTTCCAGAGGTCCTGAGTTCAATTCCCAGCAACCACATGGTGACTCACAACCATCAGTAATGAGATCTGGCGCCCTCTTCTGTATACATAATACATAAATAAATGTTTAAAAAAAAAACACCTGATTACTTTTTTAAGTATATATATGTGTGTTTTGCCTGATTGTATGTCAAGGTGTACCACATAAAATCAGATGCGTAATGAAAATTCGTGCTTTTTATGCTCACAGAACACATTTCTGTACAGTGCCAAATAGCCCCCAGAACTACACTGAGCCATCTTGTAACAGACACAATACCAGACAGCTACTGACATCATAATCACTTTCTTAAGGAAAAGGTCCTCCCCAAGGGTAAAGAACCATGGACCTGTCTGCTGTCTGTGATGTGCTGGGATGGGGAGCATGGTGCGTGACCCCACTGTAGAACTGGGCAGAGACTGACTATTTGGGCACCCCCACCAACTTTTACTGGGTTGTCGAAATAGACAAATGTTTGCTATTATTGTATCTTCCATGAATAAATATTTATTTAGACATATATCTAGACAAGGTCTCTACATAGCTCAGGCTGTCCTGGAAGTCACTATGTAGGCCAGGCTGGCCTTGAACTCAAAGATCCACCTGCCTCTATTTCCTGAGTGCTCAGATTAATAAAGGTATGTTTTTTTTTTGTTTTTTTTGTTTTTTTTTTTTTTGTTTTGACTTCTCTGTTTAGCCCAGGCTGCCCTAACTCACTCTGTAGACTAGGCTGGCCTCAAACTCAGAGATCTGCCTGCCTCTGCCTCCCGAGTACTGGGATTAAAAGCAAGAGTCACTGCAGCCTGGCAAACTTTATATTCTTTTTGTTTGTTTGTTTTTTTCAAGACAGGGTTTCTCTGTGTAGTTTTGGTGTCTGTCCTAGATCTCATTCTGTAGACCAGGCTGGCTTTCAACTCACTGAGATCAGCCTGGTTCTGCCTCCCAGTGCTGAGATTAAAGGCGTGCACTGCCGCCACCACCCGGCCACTATTTGTATTTTGGAGATAAAATCTGCTGTCTGTCTGTCCATACTTCTGTATATAGGTGTGGTTGTTCTTAGGGCAGATTACTCACATTACTGGCATGCCTTAATACAGGTGGTCTAGCTAATCCCTCCTGGATTTTTTGGGATGAATCCACTTATTCCTCTGTGCATATCTACACACACACACACACACACACACACACACACACACACACACACACAGAGCAAAAAACCCAGATTGAAGACCATGGTTCAGCTGTCACCCAGCTCGCTTAGTCTACTGTCACTGTATATATTTAGTTTTCTAATTTAAATTGTTTTTATTTTTGGTGAGAGGGGAGAGGGGGGTGGGGAAGACAGACTGGAGATTGCACCCAGAGTCTTGCAAATAGCAAACACTCTACCACTGAGCTGTATCTCCAGGTCCCCTAGTTCATTCCCCCTCTCATCCCCTCCCTTCTCTGGCAATGACTTCTTGCCTGGTGACAAGGCTTTAGTCCCAGATCCATTTGTCCCCGGTGTTAGAGAGGGGACTCCTTGATGCTCCTAAGCCTGCTTCTTCCACTCTGACGTCCTGAAAGGGGGCCTCCCCATTCTCCACTAGATTTCTTCCTTCCTTCCTTCCTTCCTTCCTTCCTTCCTTCCTTCCTTCCTTCCTTCCTTCCTTCCTTCCTTCCTTCCTTCCTAACTAAGGAGGATTCTAACACCCTCCCCAATCCACTCTTCCCAGCTCGGGGCTCCACAGTCATGCAGGGAGAGGATGATAGGTCAGGTCGAGGATGCTGGCTGCCAAGAGGCTTAGGATCGTGTTAGTAATTACTGTAAATGGAGCCCACTAGGTGGAGGGCCTGGCAAGCTGCATGAATGGGTGTACAGTAGTGGGAGTGGGAGGTGCTGGAACAGAGCTCTAGACATTTGCACAAGGGAAGGAATCCCTTGTTTTACCTGCTAATGTTCTACACCGAATGGATACGTACTTAGAGAATCATGGCTAGTTCTTAGTTCTTCAAAGGCGAATCTATAGTTCTCACTTTACCCTCTACTGTGTAGTTTTTGGATTCTCCCTTCTATACAGTCCACTTACAAAGCAACCCCTGAGAATGTGACTGTCCTCTATCAGTGACACAATATATTTCCTAAGGACAAGGCCTCTGGCCACCCTGGGCCCCCAGTTTGCAGCTGCCACTCTGGGCCCCCAATTTGCAGCTGACCTTTTCGAATGTATTCTCCAAACTCTGCAAGGGCGGTGGTGTTGGATTTCTCATGGCTGAAAGACACGGTGGGTATCTGGATGGCACCTGTCAAGATTCAACAGTCAGAGATGGAGGATTCAAGTTGATAGAGGTTAGATGTTTCTAATAAAAATCTGAAACCACTGGGTATGGTGGTGCAGGCCTTTAATCCTAGCACTCAGGAGGCAGAGGCAGGCAGATCTCTGAGTTCAAGGCCAGCCTGGTCTACAGAGCAGAGTTCTAGAATAGCCAGGACTACTCAGAGAAATTCTGTGTCGAAAACAAAAAGTCTGAAACCATAGCTGGACGTGGTGGTGCACACCTGTAATCCCAGCACTTCAGAGGCCAAAACAAGATTACAAGTGAGTCTAGGCTGGGATAGCAGGAAACTGTCTCAAATAGAAGATTAAAAAAAATTGAAGTTCAAAACTTTGAGTGTCAACATGACATTAATAAAATTTTGGATTTTAGAACACTTAGGTTTCATCTGGAAGACACAATCACCTCTAGTTAAGGATCAACTTTGTCATAAGGAGGAATTTTTTTTTTCTTCGAGACAGGGTTTTTCTGTGTAGTTTTGGTGCCTGTCCTGGATCTCACTTTGTAGACCAGGCTGGCCTTGAACTCACAGAGATCTGCCTGGCTCTGCGTCAGATTAAAGGTGTGAACCAGGCCCGGTGGTTGCACACACCTTTAATCCCAGCACTCAGGAGGCAGACTAGGCAGATCTCTGTGAGTTCGGATCTCTGTGAATTCCAGGCCAGCCTGGTCTACAGAGTGAGTTCCAGGAAAGGTGCAAAGCTACACAGAGAAACCCTGTCTCAAAAAACAAAAAACAAAACAAAGCAAACAAAAAAGGCGTGAACCACAACCGCCCAGCTCCAAAGGGGGAATCTTAAGTCCAAAAAGATTAAACTGCCCACCTGAGGGCAGATCCAGCATCTGCATCTTGTTGAAGAGGTCCACTACCCCATGCTGTTACGAGGTCGTGGTAAACTTTTGTTTTCTTCTGTGCAAAGGGACTCTGCCGCAGCCCACCAGTTTGCAGAGGGCTGCTTGCATGATGGGAAAGCTCTTGCCAGGCCTGTCACTCAGGATATGCACAATCCATCTCCCACGGAGGGGCTAGCATTTGGTCCCTGTGTTGGCCTGCACATGTTTGCGTATGCAGTTTTTATTAATCCACTATTCCATGACCGGAAAAGAGGAGTTGAGCCCAGTGGTCACAAAGCATCCCATGAGCCCTGTACACAAACGATCCTTTCCTCTTGAAAGGCACAGACTTAGGCCAATGAGTTAGTTGCCTTGTTAGGCCCTCGTATTAGGGGGCAACTAGATACATATTACACCCCAAGAACAATTCATTCCCCTCAGAGCCAGGGAGTTCCACTGCCTCTAAAATGTTGCTACCCACCCAGAGCCGCCCAGTCCTTGCCGGGGCCCATTTAACGAAGCTAAAAATGTTGCTACCCACCCAGAGCCCCGTCCTTGCCAGGGCCCATTTAACGAAGCTAATCAGTTTAAAGACACCGCGGAGATTTAACAGATATGAAACCCTTCACAAGTTGAAAGTGCTACAAACACTAATTGGAGGCAGGCAGGGATAGAGTGAGTGCGGGCTCTGCCAGGAGAGCAGCCGGAGCCTCCAGGCTAGGTAAGGGGACACCGACGGGGGGCGTGCCAGACCCGTGCACCGTGTGCCGGGACGTGTGCGGGAACGCTGACTGGGCTGGCCGGTTGCGGGGTGGCACACCGAATGGAACTCTAGCCTGAGCAGTGGTGGGTCCTGCAAAGGGTGACAGTCCCGGGCTGCCTGGGGACTGAGGGACCCACATCTGAGCACAAGGGGGCGGGGACTCACCTTTCAGTGCCTCTTTCACAGCGACGCGCTCCTCCTCGCTGAACTGGGGAGGGATCCGTGACGCCCCGCTAGGGTCGGTGCATTCAGAGACGGTGGCGAGAAAAAGCAGGAGTGCAGCTGCCAGCGCCCGCATGCTAACGCTCAGTCCAGCCATACCTTCTCTCCCGGGGCGCCTGCTTCTCTCCCGGGGCGCTTGCAGTCCGGCTGGAGTTTGGACTTAAGAGCCCAAAGCCTGACTCGCCGCTGACCAATCATCGCTTGGCCTGGATGGCAACCAACCAATCAACAGGACGACCCCGCCCCTGCCCCGCAGAGCCTGTAGGGGTGTGTGGTTTCCCACAGTAGGCGGGAGTAGAGTCAGGAAGCGAACTGTGAAGCAATACTATGCTCTAGGCAAAGGTTAGGGCTAGTTCTCTGGTGCTTTGCAGTACTGTGAATCTTTTGCTGAATGAGAGGAAGCCAGTTAAGTGGGCGTGTAAACCAAGTTTATTAGAGCTCAGTCTCTGTTTAGATTTAGATTTTGACTCCTAGTCCCTAGGGATTTCGGCTTTAATTTCATCTAACACTGCAACAGAATGTGCTTTGACGTACCAGCTTAGGACAGTTTGCTCCTGTGTAGGGATTTTGCTGGCGCTGTTTTGAACCTTTTCTTAGCATAACTGAACACAATAATGTGCAAAGGATAGAATCTACCTGTAGTTGGAGATGGTGACCTTGTTTTCTCCTCAAGGGTTAATCTGGTGCGACAGGTCCCTTCCCTGTAGTTTTTAGATTTAAGCTTGCCTGCCCCGGGGTTTTTCTTTAAAACTCTCAAGCTTCCATGTGCGATGGCTCTTAAATTCTTTTATTAATGACACCAAGAACCCCAAGAGGAGGTTCGAATTTCCCAGGTATGACAGCTCTGCTGGGATTCCGAAATTTTAATTCTTTTTTGTTTTTGTTCTTGTTTTTTCGAGAGAGGGTTTCTCAGTGTAGTTTTGGTGCCTGTTCTGGATCTTGCTCTGTAGACCAGGCTGGCCTTGAACTCACAGAGATCCGCCTGGCTCTGCCTCCCGAGTGCTGGGATTAAAGGTGTGCACCACCACCGCCCGGCTCCTTTTAATTCTTAATTGACAGAAAAAACAAAACTTGGTCCTGTACCCCTAGACAGCATCAGATAGGTTTCATTATGACACTTTATACATGTATATAATGGATTTTGATCAAATGTATTCCTAACCTCTGTCTTCCTCTCACGCCCACGGATCACCTTGTTATCCCAACTAGTCTGCCTCTGGTGTGTGTGTGTGTGTGTGTGTGTGTGTGTGTGTGTGTGTGTGTGTGTATGTGTGTGTGATCCAATGAGTTTAATTAGGGCTACTTGAGGAGCATGGGCAACTTACCAGTGACAACTCCTCTGAAGAAAATTTCTGTTCCTTTCCAAGCAACATTGACCGCTTAGACCGCTTATAAATTCTCAAGAAGCAGGGAGCCTGTATGAACCCCTTCTCCCTCCATGACAGAATCTGTATAGCCCAGTTCTGTGCAGACAATCTGCTGAGCATTCAAAAATACAAAGGCCATGCCGTGCCGGCAAGACAGCATTCCATAGCTCACATCCCTTCCTCCAGCTCTTATATTCATCTTTATAAACAAATTTCTTACAGGTGTGTATTGTATTTTGAACATAAATATCTCCTCTTCATTACTCTCTACCTTCCATTTTCTTGTTTCTCTGTCGCATTGGTCCTGTTGTTTTCCTAGACAATCCTCAGTTCTTTCAGTCAACACATATATGATTTTTATGAGAACATATGGAATGTAAGAACCACAAATGAGGGAGATATATTTATCTTTCTGAGATCGCCTTAATTTGCTCAATATGATTACCTCCAATGTTAATCCCAGCAATCAAGAATAAGATCACTACCACAATTCAAAGCCAAATTTGAAACAAGTTTTAATTAAATGCCGGCCAGGTGGATGGGCTCTGGCCAAGTCCATACCCAAGTTCCCAGGAAATAGCCTAGAATCAAGGATGGCAAGGGCTTAAGAAAGAAAACTCATAATTCATTGCATTTCCCATCAGGTCCAATCAGAGACAAGCATACATCCTGACGGATATCCAGCCTACATCCAATCAGGGGCAAACGTATATCCTGACATTTTTTTCTACCTTTGAACCTCCCGCCCACAGGTGATCAAGCATATCCAGTGTAGATGGATGTTTAGGGGAGTGAATAGCACATGACTTGTTATCTCCCATAAACAATAGCCTCCAAAAAAAAATAGCTTTCAGCATTTCAGGAACTATCTTTCCTTGGTCAAGGGGCTTGCAGATCAGAGACAAGTTTCTTGGATCTCTAAGGCATAGTAATTAAAACTTAAAATGTAACTTTGGCTCTCACACCAGGTGTATCCATTTTCCCACAAATGATGTAACTTCATTATTTATGGATGAAAAAAAATCCATTGTGTGGAGTACTACTCAGCAGAGAAAAACAATGACAGCATGAAATTTGCAGGCAAATGGATGGAACTAGAAAATATCATCCTGAGTGAGGTTACCCAAACCCAGAAGGACAAACATGGTATGTACTCACTCATAAGTGGATTCTAGATATAAAGCAAAGGACAATCAGACCGCAACCCACAGAACCAGGGAGGCTACATGGGGGGGGGGGACCCTAGGATGACTGTGGCTTATAATAAGTTTTGGTTTTATTCAATTACTGGGCAAGCCTCAATGAAACATTTCACTATTAGGATAAGAATTTATACTGTATCAAGTTGATAATAGAAAAATAAAAAAATTAATAAAAAAAAAGAAAAAAAGAATCCATTGTGTGTATATATGACACCTTTTCACCCATTCGTATGCTGTTGGACACCTAGGGTCTGTGACTTAGCTGTTAGGAATATTGCTGCCATAAGCATTGATGAGTGTCTGTATAATCTGTTGATTTGGTGTCCTCTGGGCAAAAATGCTCATGAGTGGTATAGCTAGACTATGTAGTGATCCATTTCTAGTTGTTTGCTTATTATCAAGCCAGGTAGGGTCCCAGCACTTGACGGGGAAGTGAACACAGGGTCTCACTCCTAATCAAGAAACTATTTGCAACTGATCCCTGCTGGCAAAGGGAAAGCCAATTTTCTTCTATGGAGTGATCCAGGACAGGCCCCAGGACAGGAAACAGTTAACCAACATAAAATAAACTCTGTGTGTGTGTGTGTGTGTGTGTGTGTGTGTGTGTGTGTGTGTGTGTGTGATGTTTTGGCAAGCATATGGGTGGGTGGGGTGGGTGCATTTCTTTGTTTAAATGTTCTTTTGCTTGCTTCTTGCAATTTTCATATTTATTGATTGATTGATCGAGACAGGGTGTCTCTACATATCCCTGACTGGCCTTGAACTCACAGAGACCTACCTGCCCCTATCTCCTGGGATTAAAGGTGTGTGCCACCATGCCAATTTTTTTGGGGGGCCAGGGGGAAGGTGATGGGGAAAACCAGTGCAGTGGAAACTCCTTGGAATCTATGAGGTTGACCCTAGCAAAGACTCCTAGTAATGGTTGGTTTGGGCTCCGTATCTCCCATTACTAGGAGTCTTTGCTAGGGTCAACCTTCCCCCCGGCCCTCTGCACATATGTTATGTTTGTGTAGCTTGGTGTTCTTGTGGGACTTGTAACAGTGGGAGCGGGGTGTGTCTCTGGCTCTTGCCTGCTCTTGGGACCCTTTTCCTCCTACTGGGTTGACTTGTTCAGGCTTCGTATTAGGGTTTGTGCCTAGCCTTATTGTAACTTTTTATGCCATGTTTAGTTGATATCCCTGGGAGACCTGCTCTTTTCTGAAAGGAAATGGAGGAGGGGATCTGGGGGAGAGGGGAGTTGGGGGGAACTGGGAGGAGTAGAAGGAGGGAGGGGAAACCAGTCAGGATGTAATATTTGGGGGAAGAATAAATAAAAAAAGAAAAGAGAAAAAAAAACCTCAGCGAAATTAAACATAGAGATAGAGAGAGCACATGAAGTTGGGTGGGTAGGGAGGTAGAAGGGAATTGGAGAGGAGTTAAGGGAGGGGGAAGGAATGTGATCAGAATATAAAAATGTATAGGAATTGGCCGAGCGGCAGTGGCGCACACCTTTAATCCCAGCACTTGGGAGGCAGAGCCAGGTGAATCTCTGTGAGTTCCAGGCCAGCCTGGGCTACCAAGTGAGTTCCAGGAAAGGTGCAAAGCTACATAGAGAAACCCTGTCTTGAAAAACCAAAAAAAAAAAAGAAAGGTATAAGAATTAAGATAGAAAATTAGATTTATTTATTTTATATGTATTAGCATTTTGCCTACATGTTTGTGTATGCACCATATACATGCTTGGTGCCTGCCAAGTTAGAAGAGGGCGGTGTCTACCCTGGAATTGGAGTTATGGACAGTGTGAGCCACCATGTGGGTGCTGGGAATTGAACCCTGGTTCTCTAGAAGAGCAGCTGGTGCTCTCAACCACTAAGCTATCTCTGCAGCCCCTATTTCTAGTTTTTGAAAAACCTCCATAGAGCCGGGCGGTGTTGGTACACGCCTTTAATCCCAGCACTTGGGAGGCAGAGTCAGGCAGATCTCTGTGAGTTCAAGGCCAGCCTGGTCTACTCAGTGAGATCCAGAACAGGCACCAAAACTACACAGAGAAACCTTGTCTTGAAAAACCAAACCAAACCAAACCAACCAACCAACCAACCAACCAACCAACCAAACAAACAAACAAAAGAAAACTTTCATAGAGATTGGACTAGTTTATCTCATGGACCATATGGTGACGACCATTGCTGCTTGACTAAGTTCCAGCATTTTGGACTTGTGGATCACAATTCTCCAGTACTCTTTTACTTTCATTTTTAATAATTTTCATTATTATGCTTTTCCATTTAGGAAATTTTGTGTGGGCTTTGAAGCATGAAAATGTATAAAATGACAGCCTCTTCAACAAAATAATTCTTTGGAAAAAAATCCCTGCTACTGTGGAGCCATATAGTGTGATAACTCTGCTTACTCCCACACAAATTAATGCCAAGGTGCTAGAAAATTCAGATAAGTAATACAAATAAGGTATATTTGATAATCAAGATTTATAAATTCCTAAGATCTACTCAGGTTCACAGTAATATTTGTCTAGCTTCGTCTTTGCTCACTTAAGTTTTAGCTATTTGGATAAACTGAGCCACATAAAGAACTGCAATATTCTTTAATGGAATGTCTGATCCCCCAAGAAGGCCCCTTTCCCAAGGCATTTAGACAAAAGTTCCCATTCTCTGAGGGGCTTCAAAGTTCCTGCTTGCTAAAAAAGGAATCATTCTTATTTTTGGCAAGAAGAACTTAATCGATTTTCTGCAACCTCCCCCTCCCACCACACACACCAAAATAGGTTTCTCCAGTGATGCAGTAAGCCAGATCAAGCCAAATTGTAAAAGTATAACAGGTTTATTTGAGCAAAGCAACTCCTGAGTGTGTTCTCCAGTCCCAGAGACTGAGGCCAGAGAAGCAAAGGAAAGCAGGGAGACTTTATAGGTTGTAGGCAAGGGGTGTGATGTGTCTGCCACAAGCTGGGTTTGTGCCCAAATATGGTCAAAAGCTGGGTGCTTTAGGTAGGGACTTGGGCAGCCTGCAACTTCAGGGGAGGAAGCAGCAGTAGCTGCTAAGAATGTGGAATTGGGCTTTTTGGTGCCTTTCCTTTGTTCAGAGCCTCTCTGAGTGGGCGGGGTTTGGAGAGAGAGAGAGAGAGACAGACAAAGAGACAGAGACACGGGAATGGGACTTCCTGGATCATGCAGGGGTGAGCTGGAGGTTCCAACTGAACAGAACTTTTGGCCCTTCCATTAACATATGACTGGTGCCTATTAACTTGTCAAGGATTAACTTGTCAAGGTCAATGCTAGCTTCCTCAACCCAAGATCACAAGCCACACCCCACTTTCTCTCATTTAATCCTTTGTGGAATTATAGAGTATAAGAAGGTGTAGGCCCCGGGCGGTGGTGGCACACACCTTTAATCCCAGCACTCGGGAGGCAGAACCAGACAGATCTCTGTGAGTTTGAGGCCAGCCTGGTCTACAAAGCAAGACCCAGGAAAGGCGCAAAGCTGCACAGAGAAACCCTGACTCAAAAAAAAAAAAAAAAAAAAAAAAGGTGTAGTTTGTTTTTCAATAAACAGGCAGTCATCCAAGTTCACCCTCAGATTGTGTCAATCTTCTTCCCGTCCATGGCTCCACACCTCCTCTTTGGGACCTGAACCCCTACAGGAGCTGGACTCTAGCAAGTTTAGATTTCCACGAACAAACGTTTTAATGCGGCAGCTCTGTTTTATTCTTTAAGTGGCGTTGTTACCGTGCGGGAAAGGCCACAAGGCACGACAAAACCCACTGTCAGAGCTTTATTAGGAGAAGGGAGGGACAGAAGAGAGCGTGACCAGGCCTGAGGGAGACATGTGCACAGAGAGAAGGGGGAACGAGAAGAGAGAGAGGGGAGGAGTCTGTGACCCGATTTTTATGGATTCCCCTGCACATGCGCACATGGGTTTATGGAGCTAAGCCACGCATGCGCATAGATTGCTTGATCATGCTGTGCTCAATTTATACGATCACACAGCATATGGATTATGTAGGACGTATGGCCCCTTACTTGGCTACTGAACTGCGTATGTGTGGTGGTATAGCAGGGTGAGTAGCTGGGAATTCCAACAATGTTGATTCTTTTCTTTCTTCCTCCCTCCCTTCCCCTTCCCTCCTTTTCTTTCTCTCTCTCTTTCTTTCTTTTTCTTTCTTTCTTTCTTTCTTTCTTTCTTTCTTTCTTTCTTTCTTTCTTTCTTTCTTTCTTTCTTTCTTTCTTTCTTTCTTTTCTTTCTTTTCTTTCTTTCTTTCCTTCCTTCCTTCCTTCCTTCTTTCTTTCTTTCTTTCTTTCTTTCTTTCTTTCTTTCTTTCTTTCTTCTTTCTCTCTCTTTTTTCTTTCTTTCTTTCTTTCTTTCTTTCTTTCTTCTTTCTCTCTCTTTCTCTCTTTTCTTTCTTTCTTTCTTTCTTTCTTTCTTTCTTTCTTTCTTTCTTTCTTTCTTTCTTTCTTTCTTCTAAGACAGGATCTCACTATGTAGCCCTGTCCTGGAACTCTGTATGTAGGCCAGGCTGGTCTCAAAATCACAGAGATCTACAGGCCAAGTCCTGGGATTAAAGGTGTGTGCCACCAGGCAGTGCTCTTATTTCTTAATAATTAGGGTAAGACAGAATCTGTGTGTGTGCATGTCTGTGAGTTTTGAGACAAGGTCTTTTTACCTAGCCCTAGCTGTCCTGGAACTCACTGTGTAGACCAGGCTGGCTGCCTCAACTCACAGAGATCCACCTGTCTCAGCTTCCCAAGCACTGAGATTAAAGGCCCACACCAGCACACCAGGCTGTAAAAGAGAATAATGTTAATGTAGTTGTGATACATGCATTCCTCTGATGGCTAGAGAGCTTGAACATTTTTTCTTTTTTGGTTTTTTGAGACAGGGTTTCTCTGTGTAACAACCCTGGCTGTCCTGGAACTCACTCTGTAGCCCAGGCTAGCCTGGAACTCATAGAGATCCTCCTGCCTTTGCCTCCCAAGTGTTAGGATTAAAGGCGTTCACCACCACCGCCCAGCGAACATTTTTTCATAAGGTAATGGGCCATTTGTATTTCCTCTTTTGTGAACTGTATTCATTTCATTAGCCCATTTATTGATTGGATGATTTGTTTGGTTGGTTGTGATTCTGGGCCATTTCCTGGGAACTTGGGCATGAACCTGGTCAGAGCCCATCCATCCATCAGGCCAGTATTTAATTAAAATTTGCTTCAAATTTTTCTTTAAACTGTGGTAGTGGCCTTACTCTCCATCGGTGAGATTAACAGTATATGTGTAAATGAATGTTCTCATGTGTGTGAATGCACGTGTGTGTGTGTGTGTGTGTGTGTGTGTGTGTGTGTGTGTGTAGACCAGGGGTTGATGTCGGGTGTTTTCTCTATCACTCTCTGTCTTATCCATTGAGGCAAGGTCTTTAATTTGAACCCAGAGCTCACTGATTTGGCTAGTCTAGCTGGCCAACCTGCTCCAGGGATCTTGATCTCTGCCTCTCAAGCATTGGTATCACAGGCAGATGGTGTTAGTTATTTAGCAGCGCTCTTACCCCGAGAGGAAATGTCATGAAACACGACAGAATCCACTAACAAGAGTTTTATTTAGATAAAAGGGACAGACAAGTGCTCAGGCCTGCGGAGAGACTTGTGTGTGGGAAAGAAGAAAGGGGAGGGCGGGAATATGTCGCCGGCTTGTAAAGGCTGGGTGGCGCACGCAGGTACACAGGTGGAAATAGCTACTCCATGCATACACAGATCACATGGTTGCGTTGCACACTCTTACACAACCATGCAAAGCCAGGGGTCCTGGTCACAAGAGATGCCTTGACCCAGAAATGGCTATTTTGACCTGGAACTGGCTAGGTGGAAGTGTCTAGGTCCCTGCAAACATGCCCAACCATGGGGGCGTGTTGTGAATCCATCAGGTGGGCCACACTGCCTGACCCCACCCTCCATGTGGGTGCTGGGTATCCAAACCTGGCCCTCGTACCTGTGTGGCGAGTGCTCCCTTTGCTCCACTAGCCACCCCTCTAGGCCTTTATTGCTCGGTTGTTAGAGTTCTTTGTGTATTCCAGATTCTAATCCTCTGTTAGACGTACATCTGACAATCTCTCTTTTCGAAGGCTGTCTCTTCATTCCATTAACTTTCCTTTGCTGTATAGAAATTTAATTTCATGAAGTTCTATTTTCAATTTTTTTTTTTTTTTTGCTTTATTTCCTGTGTTATGAGAAGACTACTAGAGATGACCACTCAGACCCAGTCTGTAGCCGAAATTGAATGTGTTTATTCCAGCTGGCTGGCTCTCCACTCAGGTATTCAGGCCCTAAGTGTGGCACCAAGTGTCCAAAGCGCATGGTTTCTGAAGGCAGAAGCCAGGGCCTGGTAAAGCGGGATATGGAAGTCTTGGATCAGGTCAGGTTTATTAAAGGATAAAATCAATACAATACACTCATGAATACAGAACGAAGCTGCGCCAATGCCTCTTGGTTCCCAAGGGAGAGATGGGGGAGGTCGGGAGCAAGCCCTTCACAGTGGAGGAGAGGGCGGCGCCTCTTCTCCCTAGCTCTCATCTGGTCACCTAGCTCCAGAGAAGACCACGCCCATTGGGCCAAGCCGCTCCAATACAATTGGCTATTGGACCAAATGCCCACACCAGCCTGGCATCCGCAGGGGGGTATGGGGGTGGGGCAGGAATGGGAGCTGTGCATAAGCAAGCCGTTTGATAGAAGCTAAGATATCTGAGACATCTTGACCTGGGGTTCCTAGAATAGAGTTGGGTAATTTCCTGTGGGATTCTCTACCAAGGAGATAAAATTCTAGTTAAACCTGAAATGGCCTCGTCAAGAATAGAAGATGAGGAACTTCTGCACTGTCTCGCCCTGTCACACCTGAATAGTTCTATTCAGAAAGTCCTCACTATGTCCATATTTTCCCTCTTTTTTTTTTTTCTCTGTCAGAGTCTCAGGTCTTACATTAAGGTCTTTGACGTATTTGGAGTTGACTTCTTTGCGGGTTGAGAGAGAAGGATCTAGTTTGAATCTTCTACAAGTAGATGTCCAATTTTCCCAGCACTGCCAAAGCGATTGTCTTCTCTCCAATGTGGTTTTTTTTTTTTTTTTCAAACTTTGCCAAAGTCAGATGGTTATGGCCGTGTGGGTTTGGATCTGGATGTCTATTCTGTCCCGTTGATCTGCACGTCTTTCTAGGCCAGTGTTATGCTCTTTTCCCTACCATCATTCTGTAATATGACTTGAGATCAAGTATGGTGATAGGTCTAGAATCATTCTTTTTGTTTAGGGTCGCTTTGGCTATCCCAAGTCTTTTATGGCTCCAAATGAAACTCAAGATTTTTTTTTCTTTTATTTTTGTGAAAAATGGCTTTGGGCTTTTGATGCAGCCTCCACTGAGTCTAGAGGATGCTTTGGGGAAGATACCTATTTGTAACACTTATTTCTTTCAATAGCTGGCCTTTCTGTCAGTTAGTGTCTTCATCGTCTTTCCTGTCTCACAAGCTTTCATAGCAGAAGTCTTTCTCTTCCTTGCAAGGTATTTCTCCGAGGCAGTTGTGAATGGGCTTGTTGCCCTGGTTTCCTCCTCAGTATGTTTGTTATTGATGTATAGGGCAGCTACTGGCTTTCATACACGAATTTTGTATCCTGCATTTTGCCAGACACAGTTATCAACCCTATGAATTTTCCAGTGTAGTCTTTAGGGTCTCTTTTATACAGATTTATATAATTTGCAGACAAGGATCCCTCTTCATTTCTTATTTATATACTTCTATTCCCTTCTCTTGTCTTTTTATTTATTTATTTATTTATTTATTTATTTATTTATTTATTTATTTATTTATTTATACAGCATATGTGAGTACAGACCAGAAGAGGGCACCAGATCTCGCTACAGATGGTTGTGAGCCACCATGTGGTTGCTGGGAATTGAACTCAGGACCTCTGGAAGAGCAGTCAGTGCTCTTAACCTCTGAGCCATCTCTCCAGCCCCCCCTTCTCTTGTCTTATTGATTTAGCAGATGTTTAAGTGACACATATTGAACAGGAGTGGAGAGAGCAGATACCCTTGTTTCATCCCTGATCTTGGTGGACGTGCTTAGACTCTTTCTCCCTTTAACATGATGATGTCTGTATATTCATCATCCGTGACCTTTGTTATGTTGAGTTATGGTCCCTTCATGACTAATGATCTTTCAGAACTTTCTTTTTAAGATTTATTTATTTTTATTTTATGTGCATTGGTGTTTTGCCTGCATGTATACCTGCGTGAGGGTGCCAGATGCCTTGGAACTGGAGTTACAGACAGTTCTGAGCTGCCATGTAGGTGCTGGGAATTGAATCCTGGTCCTCTGGAAGAGCAGCCAGCGCTTTTATCTGCTGAACCATCTCTCCAGCCTGATATTTCAGAACTTAAAAATTTAAATTATTGTTAATACTCTGTGGTGTGTGTGTGTGTGTGTGTGTGTGTGTGTGTGTGTGTGTGTGCATAAGAGGACAACTCTCAGTTCTTTCCTGCCACCTTATGGGATCCAGAGATCAAGCACAGGTTGTCACACCTGCATGCAAGTGTCTCTGCCCATTGGACCACCCGACTGGCCCCTCTCTGCTTTGTACTGTTTTGTTTTTAATGTACACATTGGTAGCTATGAAGCTGCCTCTTAGGACTGCTTTCATTGTATTCTACCAGTCTGGGCATGATGTGTTTTCATTTTTATTCAGTTCTAGAAATTTAAAACACTGTCTTCTCAATTTCCTCACTGGTCCATTCATCATTTAATAGTTTCATTAATGATTTTCTTCATGATAAGAAAAATTGCCGGGCGTGGTGGCGCATGCCTTTAATCCCAGCACTCGGGAGGCAGAGCCAGGCGGATCTCTGTGAGTTCGAGGCCAGCCTGGGCTACCAAGTGAGCTCCAGGAAAGGCGCAAAGCTACACAGAGAAACCCTGTCTTGAAAAAAAAAACAAAAACAAAAACAAAAAAAATAAATAAAAAATAAAATAAGCCGGGCGGTGGTGGCGCACGCCTTTAATCCCAGCACTCGGGAGGCAGAGCCAGGTGGATCTCTGTGAGTTCGAGGCCAGCCTGGGCTACCAAGTTAGCTCCAGGAAAGGCGCAAAGCTACGCAGAGAAACCCTGTCTCGAAAAACCAAAAAAAAAAAAAAAAAAGAAAAAGAAAAATCTTGCCCAGAGATAAGACTTCAGACTTTGGCTCACTGCAGTACGTACCTACAGCCAGGAGAAACAGGCCCACTATTTAGGTCAATCTAAAAGTTAAATGACGGACAGATTTTTCTTCTCTATCTATCTAGAAGCTGTCTAAGAGGGACGTCACACAGATTTTAGCCACATCATTGGTTATCAAAGTGTCTGAAAGCAGACTCTGGGTTCATCACTCTGGAGACCAACCTTGGAGGCCATGGAGGTGCTGGTGAGGAGGAACCAATAGATGGATGCTCTTGTGAGCCTACCAGGAGTTCTAATGGACTTTGCTTTGGTCATTGAAAAAAATCTCCATTTTTTTTTTTTTTTTAATTTTTTGGTTTTTCGAGACAGGGTTTCTCTATGTAGTTTTGCGCCTTTCCTGGAGCTCACTTGGTAGCCCAGGCTGGCCTCGAACTCACAGAGATAACCTGGCTCTGTCTCCCGAGTGCTGGGATTAAAGGCAAAAATCTCCATATTTTGATTTCTCCTGGTTCCCTGCCTAGTTCTCGTAATGCTAATAACTCTTTTTTTTTTTATATAATTTATTTTATGTGCATTGGGTGTGAAGGTGCCAGATGCCCTGGAACTGGAGTTACAGACAGTTGTGAGCTGCCATGTGGGTGCTGAGAATTGAACCCTGGTCCTCTGGAAGAGCAGCCAGTGCTCTTAACCATTGAGCCACCTCTCCAGCCCAATAATGCTAATAACTCTTGCCTTTACGTCTCCTTCACATCTCTCTCCAGGCACTAGTCAGGGCCTTCCTTTCCTCCCTGTTCCTGGCTGGTGTATAAATGAAACCACCGATGTGCTGTTGGGGCCTCTTAGACAGGCCCCCTGCAGGGTGTCTTGGCTGCTGCATCTAACATCCCCATTCATCTGTGAGAAGCTGGTTTGGTTGCTGCCCCAAGTCCATAATGGCAGTTAGGGTTACCTTTTGGGGAAGGGAGGACGAAGAAAACAGGGGGTAAGATTTGGCTAGGCAGGTTAAGGTAAAAAGACTCCAAAAGAAAGTAACCAGTTCATCTCTTGGCTAAAAGCCAGAAATGTCCCTGGGACTTTTTTTTTTTTTTTTTTTTGCTTTTTCGAAACAGGGTTTCTCTGTGTAGTTTTGGTGCCTGTCCTGGATCTTGCTCTGCAGACCAGGCTGGCCTCGAACTCACAGAGATCCACCTGGTATCTGCCTCCCAAGTACTGGTATTAAAGGCGTGTGCCACCACCACCTGGCCGTCCCTGGGACCTTTAGCGGCCTCATCCATTCTAGACATGGCAAAAGCATTACAGGGGGCGGGGAGTGGATCTGATCTCTCATCTGGCTTCTAAATGATTCTAGGGTATCTTTAAAAGGGGTAACATTGTAGCAGCAGTGAAGGCCTGCTGAGAGATGACTCCTTTTGGTCAATAGATGACAATCTCTGCCTGGGTGGAGACCTAACATTTCAACTGAGAAGGTCATGTGCCTGGTCAGGGGACCCTGACCACCCCTAGGAAGTGGGCTCATCTTAAGCCAATATTTAAGAAAACAAGTTTTTTTTTTAATTAAAAATGCATTTGCATGGTGTGTGTGTGTGTGTGTGTGTGTGTGTGTGTGTGTGTACGTGTTCATGTGTGGGTGCACATCTGTGTGGGGGTATACAGTGTTTCCCCACTCCATGTTCTCCCCTTGCTCCCCATCCTCTCAGCCCCCTCCATCTATGGTTTACCTCTTCATGATTTTATTCTCCCTTGGTCAGCTGTACAGTTGTACAGTTTACAACTTGTGTTTATATACCTTAAGTTACTTTTATAGACCTCTTCAACTTATATAAACCTTAACCCTTTTTCTTTTCATTTTTTTCCGAGACAGGGTTTCTCTGTGTAGTTTTGGTGCCTGTCCTGGATCTCACTTTGTAGACCAGGCTGGCCTTGAACTCACAGAGATCTGCCTGGCTCTGCCTCCCGAGTGCTGGGACTAAAGGTGTGCGCCACCACCGCCCGGCAACCCTTTTTCTAACATCTGATTATTACCATTAGACACACATGGTTGGTTACTGGGAGCAGCTGCTGCAGAGTGAGTTCTTGTAAATAAAGGAGCCATAAAAAGTTACACCTGAAGCCTGTTATCCTTATGAAGCCTGTTAGCAAGGCGAACTTACCTGTGAGTTTGTCTTTTTCACCAGGAGACCTACTATTTCTAGAAAAGCGAGGTCTGTTCTCATACATGAAACACACTGACCAAGCAGCTGTACCCTTGGGGGAGATGCTGGGTGCCTGCTGCTTCCAAATGATAGAGCTAGTTAGCCATCAACATCATCAGAAATCTGAGAAGGATAAATTATAGCAGGAAGTGTAACCCAAATGTATTGATTAAAATGACAGAGGCTTTCCAGCTGACTGGATTGTCCCACTAGGCTCCTGTGCTCTTGATGGCTGTGGGGCAGAGGTCATAGGTCTTTGGCTGTCACATAGGACAGCATTTTACCTTCAGCTGCTGCACAGGACACCATAGGCTTTCAGCTGTCAGAACCAGAAGGTCCGGGATTTTCCTGTGCGTGAAGAACTTGGGACAATTGGCCTGCCTTGACATAGGCAGAGGAGGCCAGGCAACCCACCAGTGTCCACAGTTTGTGGAGGCCCTGGAAGCGAGTGAGGCATGGGGCAGTTTTCCCCAGTGGTTAGTGTCACCACAATCCAGGGCAGTGCCCCATCTGTCTTCTCTGGAGACCTTAGGGCCACCTCCAGGTGCTGTCATTTCTGTCTGTCACAGGAAGCTTCCTCCACTAAACATTTAAGATGCCATCTTCAGTAGAACTGATGAATTTGAGGACCATAATCTATTAAAGATACCTGATTTTAAGCAAACGTCACTTATTTTTAGTTATTTGCTTTAGGCTTAACCTTGAAAAAAATATAGGAAGCCAAATAAAGCTTATACCTATAAATAAATTACATTAGTACTTAGCATGAGAACACATTAAAGAATCTGATTATTTACAAGGTAACTATTAACTTGCATGTATTAATTGTCTTTAATGGTTTACAACAAGTTAGTATTTTACAAGATTAGAATTTGTATTTTTATCCTTGTTAGTTTTAGCCCTAAAAATAACACTTTTTGAATGGAAACTCTTTTAGTACCGAAATAAAACTTTAAATCATAAATATAGACCACAGGGAGGCTGGAAAATTTAGTTTCCTGGTCCTTTCACAGTGCACCATTACAGAATATCACAGTTTTTGTATGACTCAGTTTATCAAAATAGCTAAAGTTTAACCAAGTTGGAAAAGTCAAGGAGGCTGGAAATCCGTTCTTAAGTCAGTCTCTGTGAGAGCGGCGTTCTACCGGCCGTTTGCCGGACTGCTTAAGTCATTGTCTTGCTGCATCGGAAGACAGGAATATCTCAGTTTCTGGTGTTCCGTGCTTGGTGCTCATAGCTGTGGCCCTAACTCTTTAGCCTTCTGTTTATTTATGTTTTTAAGATTACATATTAAAAAAGACTTCATACAATAAAATATTTTATAAACTTAAAATGCCCCATGAATATTTGACAAGCTGTTTTATTTTTTAAGTAGTTTTTTTTTCGATTTAAATTCTTTGTAAAACTCCAAAATTTCCTTTTAAAAGTTTAAAATCTCTCAACTGTAGGATCCGGCAATATCAAAACATAAATTAAGTACCTATTTTATTTCAAGAGGGAAGAAAGAGGGCACAGCCACAACCCAGACAAGGCAAGACCGAACTCTAACAGTGTAAGCAACTCCATGCTCAGCGTCTGGGGTTCACTCACCATGCTCTGGGCTCCCCCAGAGTGCTCAGGTCACCTCTCCAGCTCCACCCTCGGTGGCACATACAGCCCTGCTCCCTTTCATTGATGACACCAGCATCTCCAAAACATCCGCGGTCCCCCATTGCAACGGGGCCGACTTCCCATCACTCGCCCTTCTAGACACTCCTAGGAACTCCGGCCCTGCCACACAGTGCCAAGCCTCTGCTCCTCCCCACGTGTTCGCCTCCATTCTGATGGGGTCACCAGCTAGGAGGGTAACAAGCCACATGTTGCCTAGATCCCACAGTTCCTTTAAGATCACCTACGTATTTTTAACTATCAACTCCCTGTGTTATGAGTTTTAAGCTCATATTTTCTTGTTGCAGATATTACAAATTTTTAACCATACCCAATAACCTTACAAGTTTTGAGGTACAGAAAGTTCTCATAACAGTCTTACAAATCTTGCCAGGCGGTAGTAGCGCATGCCTTTAATCTCAGCACTCAGGAAGCAGAGCCAGGCGGATCTCTGTGAGTTCGAGGCCAGCCTGGGCTACCAAGTGAGTTCCAGGAAAGTCGCAAAGCTACACAGAGAAACCCTGTCTCGAAAAACAAACAAACAAACAAACAAACAAACAAACAAGCAAAAAACAGTCTTACAAATCTTGAGATAAGTTTTATATCTTAGCAAAAGTTTTAGGCAGTTAAATGAAACCAATATTCTATTTTTTTTTTTTTTTAGCTGTTTTGCTTTGTTCTCTTTTCTCTGTCACAAAATCAAGTGATTCTTCTGACATAGGACAGAGAGGAAACTTTAAATAAGCGTGCTTGGGTCTAGAGAAGGGAGAGCCATAACTCAACTCCAGAGCCAGCTTTCCAATAAACAGCATAAAGCAACTTTAATATTCTCCACACCCAAGAGATATTTGAATCCCTGCTAACCTGAATCCAGTGACCAGAAAAGCCCAGAGATAAGAAATTTTGAGCCCTGGCCATTGAAGTAGTCAAGGTAGTGGCGTCAGTGGCGGCCAGTGGCTGGTTTGGCAAAGATGGCAAAACCAATACCAATAAACACAGAAAGCCCAGGCACCCAAAGGAGGCCAGTCAGGAACAAAACATGCAGTGGCTGCCATCATTCATACATTTAACTGGGCCTGACCAATTTCAAATTCGGCTCCTAGTATCCCAACAACCAGAACCAGGCTGGTGGCGTGATGTCTCACTTTTTGCTCTGGATGGGAGAGTACTGGGTCTTGTCAGACCCCTTCTCATCCCAGATCTAGATCTCAACAGAACAAGAAAATTACTATGACTACCAGGGGAGGCCTCCATAGATGCTTGTTGTTTTTCTTGGCACGGCAGTTCTCTCTGATAGTCTGAGAAACCAAAAGCACGGCTTGGAGCCTTGGAATGTCTCAAGGTGCACACCTCCTGAGGTGGCCCTTTAGCCCTGGAGTCCTGGAGTGAAGGTCCAGTTTTAGAATTTGGGTGCATGGTCTGATCTTGCTGGGGGCCTCCAGAAAATGTTAATCCCACTGGGCAAGAGTAAGACCACTACCACAATTTTGAGCCAAATTTGAAGCAAACTTTATTAAATACCGGCCGGGATGATGGCCAAGTTCATATCTGGGATTCCCAGAGTATGGGATTCAGGGGCTTATAAAGGCAAACCCCACAAGACTACATATTTCATGCTTTTATCCAACCAGGGGCAAGTCTACATCCTGACACACCTCCTGCCTATTGTGATAACATGCATGTACTATGCAATTGGTAGAACCAAGCTTGTTACAGAAGTGAAAACACACGGCTTGTCATCTTATGTGAACAGCTCCCAGCATTCCAAGAAGTTGTCTGTCCTTGGGCAAACGGGGCTAACAGGTCAGAGGCATTTTTGTTTTATAGCTCTCTTAAGCACAGCAATTTAAACTTCAAACATAACTTTAGCCCTCACATGTCCACACTGTAAACACTACCTGCCATCAGTGACTTATGAGTACTTTCACTTATCAGATTGACTGTGGTGTTGTAATACTTGAAGTCATAGAACACTTACTTTACTTAATAATTGTCCCCAAAGGCAAGGATAGTAATGCTGGCAATTCAGATAACATGCATGCATGCAGGCAGGCAGGTAGGCACACATGCAGGCGCGCGCACACACACACACACACACACACACACACACACACACACACAAGCTGGGAATATAGCTCAGTGGTAGAGCCTTGTCTACCTTATGATCTTAGGTACAGTTCCCAGAATCTTAAACAAAATAAAAAACAAAGTCGACATACAACTTATACCCTATTTGTATTTGTGACTGGGGAGCTGGCTCAGTTGGTAAAGTGTGAGAATCTAAGTTCAGATTCCCAGAACCCACAGAAGAAGCCTAGAGAGACCACGACCCCAGTAATAGCAAGAGGAGAGTCAACGGTAGGCAGCTGTCTGGGAGCTGCTGGCCAGCTAGCCTAGCCCATTTGGTAAAGTCCCCGGCCTTCACACGTCACACATACTTACATGCGTACCCTGCACCCCCCATGGACATGTACCCACACATCAACATGCAAACACACGTGCATACAATAAAAATATATCAAGTACTTCCTTTAAGTAAAAACATGAAAATTATTCACTTATTAGGGAAACAAAGAATTGCATGCTGAAGTGGCTGAGAATGAAATCTATCTATCTATCTATCTATCTATCTATCTATCTATCTATCTATCTATCTATGAAGCTGTTGTTCACATTATCATTTTCAGTTGAGTCTTAACTTCAGTGCATTATGGTAAAAAACGTATACCTAGCCTTTAAAAATTGTTGCGAATTGCTTTAGGACCTAGTATGCAGTCAATTTAAAAACAGTAATTTAATGTGTGTTTAAGAAAAAGGGTAAATAGATTTTATCAGGTTTGTACAGGTCTCCACATATGTCCATTAAATCAATATTATTTTCTTATTGAGCTTTTTTGTGCTTAGTAACTTTTTTTGTCTCTGTGACTAGTCAACAGTGTAGGAACTGCATTAAAATATTCCATTATGTTTTGATTTGTTGATTTTTTTTTCCAGTTTAAGGGATGACAGATTTGCTTTGTGTATTTTGAGACTATTTCATTTGGTCCCTGCAAATTGAGAATTTTTATATAACTGTGCTGAAGTGAAATTCTCTTTTATTTATTTTTTAAAACTGTTTTTATGTGTATGAGTGTTTTACCTGCATGTATGTCTGTGCACCTGTATGTGTGTGGTGCCCACTGAGACCAGCAGAGGGCATCAGATCCATTGGAACAGGAGTTACATGAACTTCCACATGGGTGCTGGGAATCGAACCTGGATCCTTGGTTTTCTGGGAGAGCAGCCAATGCTCTTAACCTTTGTACCATCTTTCAAGCCCCTCACCTTTAAATTTGGTTTTAAATCAGCGTGCATGTGACAGGTTTTATAGTGGCGTTCTCACGTACACTGTGTTTTTGTTGATCCTCCTCCATACTCCTCCCCCTCCATCTCCCTTCAAAATTAAATTCTGATCATGATGTTATTTCTTTTTATGTTTAGTAATTCTCCCCCTGTCCTTTTAAAAAGTCTCAAATTCAAGGTCCTCTTGAGTCAGCCTCCAGAATGCTGGGATTAGAGGTGCATACCACCATGCCACCATTATTTAAAAGAATAACCCCATTCTTTTAAAGCTAATTGGTCTGATACAAACACAGCTATCCCATGCTTTTGGTTAGAATTCATCTTGCCCAGGGGCAGCACCACTCTGATGTGGGCTGGGTTCTCCCACATCAATCATCAACCAAGACCATGCCCACTGACATGGTGGGGGCAATTCTTCACTTGAGGACCCCTCTCCTCAGGTGTGTCGTAGTTGACGACCGAGATTGCTTATCACAAGGACTTTCCCCTAAGATGGTTCAGAAAAAAAAAAGTTATGTGTATCTACAGAGTGAGAGAGAGAATGAAATAATAAATGAGTAAAATGTTAACAAGTGAAGGAGAGCAAGGAGGATGGGGTATTTCTTGTGTTTTTTTAGACTCATTTATTATGTACACAGAAGAGGGCGCCAGATTGCATTACAGATGGTTGTGAGCCACCATGTGGAATGCTGGGAATTGAATTCAGGACCTCTGGAAGAGCAGTCGGTGCTCTTAACCTCTGAGCCATCTCTCCAGCCCACTTCTTGTGTTATTCTTGGTTCTGCAACTTTTTCTTAGTTTGGGTTCTTTTCCAAATAGAAGATGAAAAACAGAAACTGTCTTTAAAGTTTGTCAAAGGAAGGCTGAAAAGTGGGAGGAAATCATGTCATTTGTTAGGTCATCCAACCTTAGAGTCATCTTACTGCGGGCGCTTATGAACTGGCCTCTGCAGCTGGGCTCCTTCGGCAGCCGCCTGCAGAGGATGCCTATGAGAGGGGAGCCACAGCCTTCGAAGTACCCCGTTCCGGTTTAGCGTTGCAGCTGGACGTCTTCTGGAGGCTACAGCTCTATAGCCCAGAAGAAACAGGATTTAAAGACGGAAAGATAAAAACGTACGTTCAGTTTCAATGCCGCTACGCCTCTGTCGACTGAGTTCTGAGGGGTCTAACCTGCCCGCCCCTTCCTGGCGGATGTCTTTTCATGGGACGCCCTGGGAAGCCACGCTGCCTGGAGTCACTGCAGAATTCACTGCCTCGAGGCGCTGCATGGGTTACTTTTCTGTTGCTGTGATAAAATACCATGACCCGAAATGGCTTATGGGAGAAAGAGTTTATTTTGGCTTATGGTTCCAGAGGGATAGAGTCTGTCATGGCGGGAAAGGCCTGGCTTGACAGTAGGAACAGGAAGCTGGCTGATCGCAGTTTCAACCCCACACAGAAAACAGAGAAAGCAGTGGGCGTGGGGAGGTGGGGTGGGGTGGGGTGAGGCTATAAACCCCCCAAAGTCACTCCCAGTGATGTGTATTTTCTAGCAAGACTCCACCTCCTAAAGGCTCCATAACCACCTCCACTCACTGGGGACCACATGTTCAGATACATGTGCCTGTGAGGAACATTTCTTACTGAAACCTCACCAGCTGCCCATGACTACTGTGAGATGGGACCACAGGCAAACGTTCCTTCAGGCCAGTGTGCAGCGCTGCTCCAGGAATCTCTGGAAGGCAGTGGTCCTCAGCAGGTGGCGCCCGTGACTCGTTCTTGCGTTGGCTTTCCCTCCACTGCTGGCCCATGCCTGACTGTTTCCTGGGACCCCAGGAACAGCCTGTGCATCAGCTTTGGCCTCTGGTAGAATGGCGGGAAATTGGAAGAGAAAAATGTACTGGGGTTTTCTCCTTCACGGGGGACGCAGGCCAAGATCAAGGTGTCACTGGAAGAGAATCTAACGCTCAAAGGGGAGGGTGCTGACTGGTAATTTAGCGGAATCCCCACAGTCCTGAGCAGCCGAGTAGAGCAGGTTATGTTTATATTAAACACCAATGCAGAACTCACCATCCTCCTGCCTCTGCATTGTGAGTCCATCGCCCCCATCCAGTTCTCTTCATTTTTGTTTTCTCTGTCTCTCCCCTCACGTCTCTACTTTCTGCTCACTATTGGTCTGTGTTCTCTTTGCCTTGTTATTCGCTGGCCCCCTCATCTCCCTCTGCTTTATCCTCTTCCCATCTCCTCTCCACCATCGCTCTGTTTTTCTGATCCTTTTACCTGCCTTTCCCCACTGTTAGTGGACAAAGTGGGAGTCAGCCTCGCTTGTTGGACCCAAGACCTGAGTAATATCTCCCATTTGGGAGGGAGGGCCAGGATTAGACCACATCTCTCATGAAGGCTTTGCTAGGTAGTGGTGGGACTGATCTCTAATAGTCTTTTCTTCACAAATGAAAAAGAATTGATGAGAGGATTGGCAGAAAGTATGACGTGTGTGCATGTGTGTGTGCGCGCGCGCGCGCGCGCGCGCGCGCGCGCACGCATGTGCATGTATAATTGAGGCTGGCCTTGAACTCATTGTATAGTCAAGGATGGCCTAGAATTCTCAATCCTCCTGCCTCTGTCTCCCAAGTACTGGGATTACAGGTGTGCACCATTGCACCAAACTGTTCAACTTCCTCTGGAGTTACAGAAGCACCGAGTTGACTTTCAGAACCGGCACTGAGTAAGCGGCCCCTCAGCTCAGGCTCCTCTCTCCAATCTGCTCTTTGGCTGGCTCACGCAAATGTATTCATGGCAAGGGGTGGGCAAACAGATCTGGAGGCTTTCTGGGAGACTCATGAGGAAACCGCCATGGCCTCTTCTCAGGGTGACACAGAGCAAAAAGCCAGCTGTTTGGAGGGATCTACTTGCCAGTCTTTAAAACATTGCCAGCACATACACACAGCCACATTTCAAGACCACTTTATTACCAAAACAAACAAAGGAGATTGGCATTTAAATAAATTATACAAACATCTCAAGAGGTAAGGTTTGCAGCCCTTCCAGGGAATCCTATGTCACAGGTCAGTGTCTGTAAGAACATCCACAGCAATTGAAAATCTGGATTATTCTGTTCCCTTGCGCCCTCCCATCCTGCCTCGGTCATGTCCAGAGCGGCAGTCTGTGTGATGTTTACATTCTGCCCCAAGAGTTGCAACTGTGGAGTTTTCTTCGGCACCTATTTTTGTACCCCTGCCCCCCGTGTTTCTAATAACACCTTCCCCGTGTGTTCTGTGAGTGTATACAGCCTCAACGTGTTGCCGATCCTTGCCCTCTTCCCCCAAAACAAGCCCAAAGCCCAGGCCACCGGTGAGTCAGCAATGCCTTCCAGTTCCAGGCCTGACCTGCAGGTTAATGGGATCTAGACACTTGCTTTAAAAGGGCCTTATAATGTCCTCCGGCTCTGTGACCTTCTTCTGCTTCTTGGACTTTGGAGGAGGTGGAGTAGGGGAGGGTAAATTGTCATTGGCTGGGGTTCTCTTCCTCCTGGAATTTGGCACTGTGAGTGCTGGGCACAGTGAATCCCAGATAACATTGTCTTTCAGCCTTCCAAGTTTTGGGCTCCATTGGCAGCCAGATGGCATAATGAATTCACTGAGACGCAGCAGCTGTGGCCAAGAATGTGCTGGCCGTGTGTCAGAGCCCTGTGCCTTAACTCTGCGGAGGAGCCTCAGCAGCTCACTTCACACATGGACACAAAACAAAGGTCAGGCTCAAGGTGGGAAGTGGGATGCTCTCCCAGGTTGGGCCGGCCCAGCCTGTTGGCACAGGGGTCAGGACTGAAGGAACTTGGAGAACAATGGGGAGAGGCCAGATTTTCTGTGTACTTGTATGGCAGTTTTACAAGGGGCGTGTGGTGTGTGTGTGTGTGTGTGTGTGTGTGTGTGTGTGTGTGTGAGAGAGAGAGAGAGAGAGAGAGAGACAGACAGACAGACAGACAGAGAGACAGAGACAGACAGACAGACAGACAGAGACAGAGAACCTATTTATTTTCAAGTCAACAGTGGGATGTCTCTAGTTACTTCCCTGTCTTCCTGAGAATTTAATTCCCATTTTCATCTTTCCTGGGGGAAAGAGGTCCTGAGAGTGTTAGGAGTTCCCTGTAGAGGGAGATGCAGTCTGGAACAGTCCTTCACATCTGTACCCAGGTGGATGCTGAAGCTAGCACCTCAGAACTTCCTCCTCCACCTGTCAGGACCTCCCGCCACAGCTCCGGGCTACAGGCTGATAAGAGAGAGTTCAAATCGCTGGCTTTTTCCAAGCGGAAATGGACATGGCAGATTTCCCAAGGGGAAGCGCCGTGGGCTCTGAGGTCAGGTGGACTGTCAGGCCTAGGGCCCACCGGTTTGCCCTGAGTTTGCATTAACAACCGACTCCCTGTTCCATGTCTCTCGTACAAAGAGGGGTTCTCGAAAGGTTTTGTGCATAAGAGCTGCTGCGGTATTACCGGAGGATTCTGCTGGCCCCCGTCCCCCAGAATGGGGCAGCTTCCAGGCAGGGACGATTCAAGAGGCCCAGTCAGCTCCCCGGTGGGTTGTCTCTGGAGAGGTAGTGCTGACAGTCTCGAGGGGCCTGCCCACTGCCCACACTAGAGTCTGAAGAGCTGGACAGCAATGGGGACCCTCAGCAGTCTCAGGACAGTGAGAGAAAGGGGCACAGAGACAGAGACTCCTGGATTGTGGATAGTACCATGTCTTTGAAGCACAAGGCTGACAACTATAAGGCAATTGGAGGGACAAGCGTCAACATTCTAACCCAGTTCATCCCTGGGTCCCACGACAGCCTGAGACCCTCCGAGGCCAGACCACCCAGGCCACAGAGCAGCATGGTTGCTCTTATCTTTCCGTTCTTGGCTCACTCCTAAGGCTGGAAGTCAAGGTGTCCATCGGCTGCCGTGGGTGGGGCGTGAGCAGATGGGCAGAATAAGCTTACTGCTGGCCCAGGCTGGAGTGGGAAGGGAAGGGTGATGAGGTGGGTCCACCAGGCTCTCACCCTTGCCAATCCTTGTCTGGACAGGCTCTTCTGGCTGCAGAGGCTGAGATGGCTCTCTCCCAGGGTGACAGGGAAGGTAGGGGTGTGGGTGGGGAGTCAGAGAGAGAACAAGGAGTTGAGAGAGGATCTAGAGCCTTGGTGGACGGATACTCTTCTCTCCGTCACTCCCTGTGGTCCCGGGCTTATCGTCCATGGACATCCCAGGTGCCAGGTGCTCAGGAGGCAGTATGGGAACCAAAGGAGCCCTCACAGGGCAGTCAGGGTCTCTGTGTGAAACATGCTCCCGAACATCTCCTGCAGAGACCACAGGAAGGAAGGGTGAGGGCAAGGGAGTGTTGGAGCTGCTGGAGTTAGAGCAGCTGCAACCAGGAGGTGACTCTGCCCCACAGGCCGGAAGGAAGCATCCCGAGTGAGATTCTGTGTGCAGCTGAGCAGGGGAGAGGTAGGCTAGCATAAGACATGAACTGCTACTGGGCGATGGGAAAAAGTACTAGTAGCATCTAATTGTGAATTGTGTCCCGTCGGCCTGTGCTATGTGTTTTTTTACACTTTCCTCTCTGAGCGTCAGCTTCGTTTTTGCCCCGTTAGGTAACACCAACATCAGGACGAGAGAAGCTCTATTATTTCTGTCCCATCTGGATTTTTAATTTTTAAGAAATATGCTGGAGATTCCCAGAGGACACTGGAATCAGCCTGTTAGATCTCAGGTGTCCCTCGCCTATCATCAGCACTCCGAGTGACACACTCAGAGGACCATGGGACTCAAGCCCGGAAAGAATGGGAAGAGAGTTGCTACTTTTAACAGGTTCAAGTCCAGATGTCTCTAAATGTAGTCCCCCTCTTTCTTTTAATTCAGGCCCCAAGCAGGCAGTATCAGCTTGTATTGCATAGCTTTTAGTTTTTTGTTTGTTTGTTTGTTTTGATTTATTTATTTATTATGTATGCAGTGTTCTGCCTGCATGTATGCCTGCAGTCCAGAAGAGGGCGCCAGATCTCATTACAGATGGCTGTGAGCCACCATGTGGGTGCTGGGAATTGAACTCAGGACCTCTGGAAGAGCAGCCAATGCTCTTAACCTCTGAGCCATCTCTCCAGCCCATGCTTTTAGTTTTAAATGCTTATCTAGTTGCAGTAACAATGCATTTATGCCCCTAAACTTCACCGAATTCTCCCAGAATGTAGTTTCCAAAGGACAGGGGCCTGTGTTCACTGCTCTATGTCCAGCCGCAACAGCGTCAGGCAAGCAGTAGGTGTTCCATGAACACCTCATGAATTGATGGAGGACGAGTGGCCTCGTCCGCCAGGCCTGGTGGGGACAGCTGAACTAAACGTCTCTTATTTTACAGACAGTGACAACAGGCCCAGCGGTGTCGCCAGGCTTGGCCACAGTCACAGGCTTGGCACACTGGAGAGTTAAGAATAGACAGCAATTCTCTGGGACTTGGTCCAGAGGCTCTCTCATTCCCCGGGATGCCTGTGTGTGTGTGTGTGTGTGTGTGTGTGTGTGTGTGTGTGTGTGTTTATGTATGCATGTGTATGTGAGTGTGTATGTGGGTGTGTGCGTGTGTGTGTGTGTGTGTGCGCGTGTGTATGTGCATGTGTGTGTGTGTGCACGTATGCGTGCGTGCGTGCGTGCGTGCGTGCGTGCGTGCGTGCGTGCTGATGCTGAGAGGAATCGAGATCTATTATTAAAAGGAAGGGGAAACCTCGCCACCCTCAGGTTGCTGCTCTGAACTGGAGAGGACAGGCAGCAAACATCTTCTGCAGAAGCAGGTCCTCCTCCCTCTCCCCCCTCCCCCTTGCCCCTCTACTCACCCGCTCTAAGTCCCAATAGCTGGGACCGTCCTCCTCTTCGGAATCACACAAGGAGAGCTCAGTGTCTCCCGGAGCCTGAGGGAAGGAGCGGGTGCAGGGTGAGTTCGGGTATCGGAGGGAGGTGCACAGTGGTAGGAAGGATGTTTGAGAGGACCCCACGCTTGCTTCCCTCATCCCTTTCTCTGGTCCTCCCCCGCCTGCCTCATGATACAGCACAGCCATAGGCAGATGACCATTGGACCTCCCTTGTGGGCATTATAGGCAGAGAGGCACAGGCTGCCTGACCTTGGAATTCCTTTCCTTTCCCTGGAATTCTGCGAAGGCAGGATAATCTGACTCCCTTTTCTGGCTTTCTTACTGTACTGTTTTAAGGCGTATATATACATTGTGTGTGTAATTTATAAGAGGTAATAGAGAATATATGCAATATGAATTATTTATAAATATTAAAACAAGGGTGGGAGAGATGACTCACTCGGTGGGTAAAGGCACTCATCACCAAGCCAAAGAACCCAAGTTCGATTCCCAGGACCCACATAACTGGATATTATTGGTGTAATGACAAATAAGAAGGATTCTCCAAGAGTCCCTGTGGACAAAGCTCATGAATCAGAACACTTCCCTAGTCTCCTAGGCCCTGCGAGTGAGAGGAGGCTGGGTCTGGCTCTTCAGCTTCTGAAGTTTTAGACAGTTATTTGTATCTCATATCACTCCCTGAGCTAGCAAATTAAATGCCAAGAGGCTGAGACAAAACTCAGCCTCTCCCTCCAAGCCTGAAATCTCCAAGCCAGGACACCCACCACTACTACAAAACAGTGAAGCTGATGGCCAGCGAGACACCAGATACACAGAGCAGTCAGTAAAATTATGTTTTTGCATAAGAATGTATAATCATTACTTCACCCTAACCAGAAACAATGAAAAGCCGCGTGTGGCAGGTGATGGTTGGTGGTGCCCATTCTACAGATAGGGAAACTGAGATTCAAGAGAGTGAGGTGGCAGGTTTGGTGATGGAACTAAAACCCTCTTCCTGTTCCTTCTAACATGCATTGGTCCTCCTGTTTGTGGGAGCCCTAGGATTCTTTAGGTGTGTGTGGAGACCTTACCCCTTGGAAGCTGCTTGCCGGGGCTTCTCTAGTATTCGCCTGGGCAAAGAGGACCGCATCATGGATGCTGGGGAACACGTGATCGCGCTGGACACACCCATCTTCAAATACTCCTCCATGGCTGATGTCATTGTACACCTGGGCTGGAAGGAGACAGGTTCCGTGAGGAAAAAGTAGCGGCGTTGTGGTTTGGAGCTGGAGGGAGGGGGGTGAGGGTGGTGGTGAAGAGGACAATTGGCCCTGCAATATCAGTTCTGGACAGCAGAGGGCAGTAGGATCTTGAAAATACTGAGCCCTCAACCTAGTGCGGAAGGAAGTCTTTGGATTTGAGAAGCTGCTTGCCAAGGAAAGGTTAATACATCACACTCTGGAGATGGTTTCCGGGGAGTGTTCATCGAGTGTAAGAGTAATGAACATGCTCATTATGGGGCCCTTGCAGAGTCCTGCTGGGCGGTATCTGCGCATCTCCTTCATATCTGCATATCTCTTGGGTCCTTGTGTGCTGTCTGTACTAGGCATATGTGAAAATTCAGTGAGTGTCCTTTGCTCTGAGGCATGTCCTTGGAGCTGCTTAAAGCATCCTCTGGAGACAAGTCCCTGGGAAGCTAGGGTATGTGGGTTTTCTGGGCTTCTACAGACCCATGGATCCTATTTGGAAAGGATCCCAAGTTCAACCAGGCAAACCTCCGATGAAGACGGACCCCAGACAGTAAAGTGACTTGGCTGACTTGAGTCAGGATACACACACAAGTTAGCGGCGAGCAGATTATAATCCTGTCTGCTCTCAACCACATCAACATACCCCACCCCCAGGATGCTCACCACCCTGTCCCCTCTGCATCTGCACCCCCTGTGGCCTCTGGTCCCCTAAAGGCCCACCCAGCCCCCACTTTTCTTACCATGGATGTTCACCAGGAAGATCTGGACTCCGATCTTCCCATAGGTGGAGCTTAGCTAGAGGGAGGAGGGGAAGGAAATGGGGAGAAAAGAAAGGAAAGGAATGTTCTGAGTGGGTCTTAAGAGGGACTCACGAAACACACTCCAGAGGGGAAGCCAAACAAACAAGCCGTCCCGAGGGCCCTGGCAGCCACAGGCATGAGTGGCAGAGCACACCCCACGTCTCTCTGGAGTGTTCGCCAAGGCCTCTCTGAAAAGTGGAGCGGAAATGGGGCTTTGCCAGTGTGGCAGACACTTAAAGTGACCGTGGCCCTTTTTCAATGCTCAGGACCAAGGCTCGGTTAGGCACGTCGTGAAAGTCCGGGAATCCAGGTCCAGGCTAGAGAAGTCAGCTGAGCTCAACACCAGGGAGGGACCTTTGCTGTCCCTGTCTGGTGGTGACATCAGCCAGTACAGTCTCTGTGCCCCTCTGACCTCCTGGGTTGCCTCCATCTGAGCCCTTCCGAGGCTTGCTGTCAAAATGACATTCACAGGGCCACTGATGAGTAATCAGATGGGCCCTTGTATCCGTGGCATTTGCAGGCTGCCTGTTTGGGACACCATTGTTTTCCTCTCTCCTGACGTGGCTGTTGAGTGTAGGAAGGGGCAGCAGGATCAGGCGCCAGACTGGCCTCATTCAGAGGCCCCAAGGTGGGTTCTGGGGACTGACGACGTAAAAAAAAGAACTCAGGATGGCCTTGGTGGATGTGTTGAGGCTCAGAGAGCTTGCTCCAACACCTCATTGCCCTAAGAGTGTATCCACCCTGCTCCCTAGGGTCTGGAACCTCCCTCCGCGAGTTCAAACGAGGGCCTGGAGGGAAGTGGGCAGGAGCAGGGGCGCACACCCCCTCCTCTCTGCCCCACGAGGCCTCACCTTGGCTAGGGCTTTGATGCCCATCAGGTCCACGAAGCTGACTCCACTCATGTCGAGGATGAGGGTGTGGAAGGTGACAAAGGGCGGGACGCTGGCTAGCGCGTCACTAGGCTCCCTGGGGGACTGAGCGGAGGTGGGCGGCTCGCACGGGGCAGCTGCCGAGGTGTCTGGGCTGAAGGTGATGTAGGATATGTTGGCATCCCCTGCAGGCGCTTGGTTATTGTTGGGGTCAGTGGAGGGAGCAGTTTCAAAGTCCTGCTGGAGTTCCTGCAGAGAGACCGTCTGCGGGAGGGAAGGGGACAGTCAGGGACTGCGATATTGAGCCCCAAGCGGAGGCAGGTAACATCTCAGCTTGGTAGTGGATACAGGCTTCCCCTAAAGCCCTTCCTGCGGGAGGTCTGCAAGCTTCTCTCTCTCCCAATCCAAGTGGGAAGAACCTTCCAGAGACGCCGGAAGCCTTGGCCACTCTGCTTGAGAGGAAGCCCCTCCAGAGACAGCAGGAAGGACTCCCTGTGCATTTGCCCATGCCTACCTGCTTCTCCCACACTCTCACCCTCACACAGCCTGGGCACCTAGGAAATTCCCACTGGAGATAGGGGGCAGTGGTTACTCTGGGAGCTGGCAGCCTTCCCCTAGAAGAGTGCCTGGAAGCGCTCTCAGAGACTTCCTGCTTGCCTCTCAATGTGCTGCAGGCTGGGAGCCAGGGTCAAGATCAGAAAGGGCATGGAGGTGGTCCTGGCCTCAGTTCACCTTGGTTTTCATGAAGAGGGACTTCCTCTGCTGGGTGGGCATCGCTGTCCTCTTCTCCTGCTTCCGGAGATATTTCTGCTTGGCGAGTAGTATTTTCTGGGGGTCCATACCTGTCTGTGGGGAGAGGGCCAACAGCAACCTTGACCCCAACCTTTGTGGGATGGCCTGCCCTTGGCTCCTAACCCCTTTCTGCCTCCCATCTTCTGGCCACTCTCTCTTCAGCCCTCTGGTCAGCAAGGGCGGAGCCTTACCTTGGCAATGACCTTCTGCCTGAAGATCTCTGAGTTGGCAAAGTAGAGCGGGGAGCAGTAAGTCACAATCTTAACCCCCTCAATTTCCTGGGCCTGTGACAGGGAGACTGAGCTCAGGTCGCCGACAGGTCTCGGGGAGGGGACAGAGTGAAGCGGGGAGGTCCTGAGCTTGGATTACCTACCCTGTTGTAGGTCTTGGGGTTCACATAGATGTCCGTGTCCATGACCTGGGCTAGTGTGGAGCCATTTCGACTAGAGGGAGACGGGGAGGGTGGAGGGTAAGGATGCTAGCGGCCTGGAGGGATGCTGGGGGCGGGGACCAGGAGAACCAGCCAGGACTCCTGTCCTCAGGCAGGCTGGTTTGTTAGTCTTTCTGCCCTGGGGACCTGGGCCCTGCTGGTCTGTGGCTGGTCTACAGCCAGGCATATGTTGATGAGGCCCCCAGAATGGGGCTCAGGAGAGAGAAGGGAGAAGCGCACACAGGTGACAAAGCCACCACTTCCTGGGTTCTCCTATACTCAGCATCGTCCTTAGCCACACCCTGACCTCCTCTGTGGCATCCTTGGCCTGTGCTAATGGCTTCTTTTGGAGGGGTCCGTCCTCTGACCTAGTGTTCTCCAGGGCAGGGTCCCATTCGAGCTGAGGTTCCCACAGTGCTTCTGGAAGGGTAGGTGGGAAGGTCTACTCACCCTTCCTTGTGTTCTCTCCCCTATCCCCAGCCCTCCGAAACCATGTTGGTTTGCTCTGGGGTTTTAGGGGGACAGACGTCAGACAGCTCAGTCTATGCCCACCATCCTGGCTGGGTTTATCTACTTCTGAGGTCTGGCAGCCAGCATGTCCCTGCGCTGGGCCCAGAAGGCAGAGGGGACAGTGTGCTATGCTGGGCCTTGGCCTGGGAGGGCCCTTGCAGACTGGGCCAGCAACCTCAGACTGGGCCAGGGAGGGATGAGGGTGTCACTTACAACTGAGTCTGGAAGACCACAACCAGGATGGAGAAGGCGACACCCACCGCTACGCCATAGGGCAGACTCAGGAAGAACGAGGAGAGGAAGCTGACCACCCAGACACACTGTGAAGAGAGAGGTGTCAGTATGGGGAGAAAAACTGCCCCTTTCAGGAAGTCTTCTGGGGTTCGCCAAGGCCCTAATTGGCCTGCTCAACTCAGATCTCTCCTTCCGTTCTTGCTTAATTTTTGTAACAGGTCACGTGCTGGTACTTTGGTTTGCTTGCCTGTTTCTCTTACATTGAGTGCAGCTCTTGATTTTTTTTTTTTTTCAGAGTGAGGGATTGAATGCAGGGCTTCACATACTAGACAAGTGCTCTACCATTGAGCTCCAACCCCCACCCCAGTCCTTGGCCTTGTTTTAAAAATAGAATTCTAGAATTCTAAAGCCGGGCGGTGGTGGCGCACGCCTTTAATCCCAGCACTCGGGAGGCAGAGCCAGGCGGATCTCTGTGAGTTCGAGGCCAGCCTGGGCTACCAAGTGAGCTCCAGGAAAGGCGCAAAGCTACACAGAGAAACCCTGTCTCGAAAAACCAAAAAAAAAAAAAAAAAAAAGAATTCTAGCCTTCTATTTTCATAGATGGTAGCCGTGTGCACCGAGAGACGGCATGAGCAGAGTCAGGAGAGCATGCCCTGGGCTCAGATGCTCCCCGGGTTCAAAGCTGGGTTCTGGATTGTGTAGCTGTGTGGGCCAGTTTTCTGGTTTATAAAAGGGGAAAGAGGTCCACTCCACAAGAAGATTGAAAGGTCAGAGAGCCATCGTTCCCAGGCTTGCAGGGTGCTCCCGAGAAAATGTGAGCTTTCTTCCCGTCTGACAGTGACGCGCGCGTGCGTGCGTGCGTGCGTGCGTGCGTGCGTGCTTTGAATGGCTCTGTTGGAACGTCTATAGAGAGATGCAGAGAAGATGAAGTCACATGGCACCATATGGCTACAAGGGACTCTGGCCATAGCCAGGAGAGGGGTGCTATGTGGTAAAAGCAGATCCATGAGCTGGGAATTAGAACATTTCATTTCTTCCTATCTCTGTCACTCACCAGGAGTCCTCAGAGGGACCACACATTTCCTGACTTTAAAGATGTCCTTTTCTATGTGGTGTGGGTAAAGCCTCTGCCTGTGCGAGGCAGGACAGCCCAGAAGTCCAGCCAGACCCTGGCTCTTTCTTCCTCCATTGCCTCTGATGATTTATTTATGTAACCATGCTGAGCCTTGATTTTTGTCATCTCCAACACAGCGTTAGTAAGTCTCATCCCTGGGCTATGGTGGGTGAGCTTAGGTGGAAATAAGGCGTCATCAATACACTGGACCTTTTATCAGTACTGCCTGTGAAGGCGCAGCTCAGGTATGAAGTCACCGTCGCTGGATGTTTTATGTAGCATGGCGCATACCCATTGTGATTCATCTAATCTTTAGAGCCGATCTTTGATGCGGAACACAACCTCATCCCACACACAGATGGGGAAGTAGAGCCCTAGAGAAGTCTGGAAACTTGCTCAGGATCCTGATCTTCTGGTTTTATGTTCTAAGCTTTTTTACGGAGTGATCTCCTTTGATTATAGGGGAGGTGTGGGTCGTAAATTATAAAAACAATAGCTACTACGTTCTGTTGACCACAAATGCAACTCAGACCGCATGCAGTTCCCTAATCCCGTCTTCATCATGAGCCATCCTGAAGATGGACGTGCCCACTTCACAGGCACGGATGCCGAGGCTCTGAGAGGTAAAGGAGTTTGCTATTGGCTACAGAGCCAGAGAGTGGTTGAGGTAGGTTTGAACAGAGAATGGCTCTCTCCGAAGCCTGGCTTCTCAGCCCCTGGGAACTAGAGACAGGAGGGCCTTGCATCCCCAGGCCAGAGCTGCGGGGTTAGAGGAGGATGGGAGATTCTGTGGGTCGCTGGAGACTCCCCCACACTTACACAGTCCAGCTTGCTCTTCCTCCACAGGTAGTAGGGGTCACTGAGTTGCTTGAGGGAGTTCTTGAGGTTGACAGCTATCAGGGCTCCTAGCACAGCCTGGAGAAGCAGACCATTGCTTTGTGTCACTTGTGGTATCCCTTCATCTTGTCCTTCCCCTCCACACCTGCTCCTGGAGCCTGGCAGGACAGAGCTAGGGTTCCAGGGCTTTCCCTAAACTCCCCCTCAATCTTGGGATTGGAAAGCATAGCCTCTTGAGCCACAGAGTTCACTGTGGGCCCACCTTTACATTTACCCTCTCTCTGCATCCCTGAATGGCTCACACCTTACATGCGGGTGCCCTGGGCTCCGGATACCTTGTCCTCTACCCTTCAGCGAAGAGACCAAGCTCCCAGAAATCCAGAGGTTGAAACCAATCCCACACAGCCTCACGACACACGTCAGACTGTCAACCTGTCTCCCTCACCAGTATAACCGAGAGAAAGAAAATCTCTGTCGTTTACTTCATAGGGTACGTACACCAAGTGTGACAGTGGTGGCCCTTGGTGACCCATCAAGTGCCACTCCCACCCTTAGGGATTGTTCTTGCTGGAGGCTGTCATTGTTCCCTGCTCTCAGCTGGGCTCTTACCTTGGGGAGAGGGTACAGATAGGACCCCAGGACCAGCATAGTGATCATCACCACCAGAGACACACATAAGCTTGCCACCTGGTTGGAGAAAGAGCTGGGAGTGAGTGGGCATGGGCTTCTCGTGGCTCGACTATCTCACAGCTCATCCTTTGTGGAATGAAAACTAGCTGGCTAAGGAGGGCATGCCTGTGGCACCCGGAACTCTCTGGAACAATCGCTCCGTTTCCACTCCTCCCCGGGTCTCCTGTGACAAGGCTCACCTGAGACCTTCCTCCAGCCCCGTCCACAGCCAGCGTGACAGAGAGGGCACAACAAATGACGTGGATCTTGAAAAAGGAGCCGAAGAAGTTGCTGCAGCCCAGGGCGATCATCTCCTGTGGAGAGAGGGGGCAGGGTTGGTGCGGAGTAGGGGCCAGATGTCGGCAGTCATCTGTGTGTGGGGAGCCTGAGGCTCGGTTTGGAAGTGACCATGATGCTGTATGACCACACTCTGCCACTCAAAAGGTTAGCCTCAGGCTGGGGAGATGGCTCAGCAGGTAAACACTTGCTGCAAGGCCATGAGGGTCTGGGGTCAGATGCCCAGCACCTGGGCATCTGAAAAAAAAAGTGGATGTGTAATCCCAGTGCTGAGGAGGCAGAGGCAGGAGGATTCCTAGAGCTTACTGTCTAGGCAATATAGTCAGTCTCTAATGAGCTCTCTAATGTCAGTGAGAGATTCAGTCTCAAGGAAAAAAAAAAAGGTTGAGAAGTGATAGAGGAAGGCTTGGGATGTTAACCTCTGGCCTCCGTATGTAGCACACACATACATGTATATGAACTTGCATATATATGTGCATACATGTGAACATGTAAACTCTCCCCTAAGACTCCCCACAGAAAAAAAGAAAGGAAGGAAGGAAGGAAGGAAGGAAGGAAGGAAGGAAGGAAGGAAGGAAGGAAGGAAGGAAGGAAGGAAGGAAGAACAAAGAAAGTTGAAAACCAGAGGCCAGTCTCTCAGGTCTAGTCCCCTAACCCTTACTGTCTCACCTCATGGAGTCCCCAGACATCTTTCTCTCCCCTTTTGAGATACTGGGGTGTAACCCAGGGCCTCCTGTATGCCAGGCAAGGACTCTACCACTGAGTCACATGGCCACCCCCGCTAAGCTGTCATTAGTAGGCTTCTGTGGGCCCATGCCCTGGAGCCCTGCCAGGGGCAGCTGGAGATACCTGATTAGAATCCACGTCATAGCCATGCTTGTTGGCAAGGGTCCGGCCCATAGCCAGGTTGATGACGTAGCCCACAATTGCCAGGGAGAAGGCTGTGCCCACCATGTCCTTCCACTGCGAAACCACCGGCACCACTGGAGAGGGAAACCTGCCAAGGATCCAAAAGAGGAGGGCCCAGGGGTGTGAGAAGGAGGAGCAGGGCCCAGGGGTGTGAGAAGGAGGGGAGCTGAGACCCCACCATATGCCAGGGTCTTATTTGTATGGCTTGTCCCACATGATCTCACTCTCTGTAATCAGAAGGCAGGTCCTATCACTCTTGGTTTTTTGTTGTTGTTGTTGTTGTTTTTTGATTTTTCGAGACAGGGTTTCTCTGTGTAGCTTTGCACCTTTCCTGGAACTCACTTGGTAGCCCAGGCTGGCCTTGAACTCACAAAGATCCGCCTGGCTCTGCCTCCCGAGTGCTGGGATTAAAGGTGTGCACCACCACTGCCCGGCCTCACTATTGGTTTTTAAAGGAGGAAGCCAGGGCTTAAGAGAATTAACTTGTCCGGGTCAACAAGCCAGTAAATGGGAGGGCTTCACTTGTTCGGGCCCTGACTCCGACTCTCTGTTACACTGGTTTTTAGACCCACAGACCTCTAGTGCTATGAGGCCTGGCCTCCCTCCTCCCCCGTTCCAACTCTGTGGGGGTAAGCCTTGTCCCAGTCGTCCTGGATCCAATGTGGTGCCTGACATAGAAGAGATGCTTAAAGAATTTGGTTCATCTTAGTGTCTTCCTTTCTGCATGGGTAAAAGAGTATGTACTAGAGTGAAGCTGAAAGCCAGCAACGGGTGGGTCAGAGAGATTTGTTTAACTGTGTTCAGGACAGGAAACTTATGGGGGCTGGGAGGGTAGCAGTTGAGACTCATTTCCCATAAAGTGGCCAGTATTGACTGGTCATGTGGCTCTTCTGAGTCAGGGTCACAGAGTTCTCAATGAAATTTCACCTGGAGCCTCTCCTCTCCATCAGGGCCCCGGGGTCCGGTGGACAACGGGCTGGGGGTGGCCTCTGAGTGGTCTGGACTCACCCATGTTGGATCTCTCCCACGATCTGCATGTGGTATTTTTTTGGCATCTTGTAGCTCCCAGAGATGGCTGTTGCCACCACCACCTGCAAACCCCAAAGTGGAGAATGGATATCGGCTCTAGGTTGGGGCTTAGGTCCGGGGTCTTTCCTAAATGTTTTCTCTAGGATTCCCAGATCCCACTGTCTTGCTGCCTTAGGGTAGTGTGTGTATGAGGTAGCCTGAGAAGTCACATGATGGGCCATACAACATATTCACATATGACTTCCTGTCCCGCTGGCTGCCAGTGGAGTGGGTAGAGGGATGGACAGGGGCTCCCCTACTCACAACCCTCCTATCCTGACCCCCAGAACCCCATCTCCAGGCAGGCAGGATCCTCACCACGATCATCTCCGTAGGGATGGGGAAGTGGATCTTGTGCATGTACCGAGCATTGAGTTCCTTCACCAGCACCAGGAAGACAGCGCTGACCAGGGCGAAGACGAGCGAGGCGATGTTGGTGTGGGGGAGGTTTTTGCAGATGTCAATGAAGGTCTAAGGGAGAGAGCATCACAGGCTCCCATCCTTTCTTCCCATACTGCCCTGCCCAGGGGTGCCTGGCCCAGGGGAGACATGCCGCTGGAGACATACAAAGGCAGAACATAGCCCTGGTTGTGAATGCCATCCCATCTCCAGCTACCCTCTCCCAAAGGGCGCGTCAGGAGCGAATGCTAAGGTGTCACGCTCTCTCACATTATTCGCGTGTGTGTGTGTGTCTGTGTCTGTGTAAGTGTATGTATGCCACATGTGTGCAGGTGCCTGTGGAGGCCAGAGAGAGTGTCAGATCTACGAGAACTGGAGTTACAAGGACTTGGGATCCACCTGATGTGGGAGTCGGGAACTTTAAGATAATATATTTTCTTTTTCTTGTCAAGAGTTTAAACTAAAAAAAAAAAAAGGGGGGGGGGACTTCCCAGGGAAAGGAGTTGAGGCACTGGAATGGCGTCTCCTGTTCTCAGGGATGGACCACAGAGTGCATGAGGATCTGAGTTAGACTCCTTCCACACAAGGAGAACCCACTGGGATCCCCCCGGCCCGGTGGCCCAGCCAGCTATTAGGATGACCAGTTCACCACCTCCTGCGAATGTGAACTCTGCTCCCATCCTGTCCCTCCCCCAAAGGGTGTTTCTGGACTCACAAAAACGATGGAGCCTGGGCCTGTGTAGGAGGGGATGGTCAGACCAAAGATGTACTTGAGCACCGAGATCAGGATCTGCAGGCCAGCGGCTGTCATGAAGCCCCGGATGAAGGATTCCGAGAGGTAAATGGCGACAAAGCCAAACTGCATGAAGCCCAAGCCCATCTGGAAGGAAGGAAGGAAGGAAGGGGAGAGTCCACAGTGGGTCACCTGCTCCAAATGCCGGCTGGACACATAGCCTGGGAGCCTCGTGCAGCTCAGAGGCGGTGTGGACTCAGGGAAAAGAGTCCCCAGCAACCTTTCCCTGCCATTCACTGTGACCTGGGTGCCTGCCACCAAACCTTAGTTCCCTGAGTGCACACAGCCTCTCCGTCTCTTCACTACCCTGGCTTCGGTTCCCTTAAACAAACGTGGTCCTCCCCCGGGGCCACCTGGTGCCCAACTGAGCACTCAGAGTCACACCGCCTTTCCTCCCACAGGTAGTTAACCAGTACAAGCTGGGCATGCTCTTGGCAAAATGTTTCTTCCCCCCACCCACATCTCCTTCTCCATGGCCACCCCTCTGTCCCTCCTGCCTGGGCTCCTGCGGAATCCACCCGCCCACGGTCTTTCTGAGGCTAATAGGACCCAAGTTGCTGCCACAGGGACACAGTGAGTGCAGACTTCATCACTGGCCCCCTGCCTACCTTTCTGGCTTCCTCTGCCCCTCTGCCCCTGAGCCACACTAAACTCCTTGCTGTCTCCTTCCTAGCCAGGCTTCCCTGAGGCCTCGGGGCTCTCGAGTGCTGTTCCCTCTGCCCGGAGCAGCCCTTACACCTCTTCATTCGGTCACTGGGGAACTTCCACTGGTCCTTGCCTTCTCAGGTCAAATGTCCCCTCCTCTCTGAGGACTTTGCTGGGCTCCGATAGCCACTTGTTCATGGCTCTGCTGTGTCTCTGATCTCACCGTGGCACACACATTTATCTGTGGACAAGGCCACTTCCTCTGTCCCACTTGGAGCCACTTGTGAACTGGGCCTCTTTTTTTTTTTTTTTTTTTTTTTTTTGCCTTATCTTTATATCCTCAGGGCCTAGCTCAGTTCCTGGCAGAAAACATTAGGTGAGTGATGACCGAATGATAGGTACGCTCTGAAGTAGCCGGTGTCCTTGAATTCTGCCACACTGTGCCTCTTTCATCAACACCGGAGGAATCCTTTGCCCCCGTGGCTAGATGGTCAGCTTATGTGGTGTACCGGGGCCGGAGCCGGGGCCGGGGCTGGGGCAGAGGAGGCTGGAGGGCAGGAGGGATGCTGGCAGAGACCAGGGTTTCTCTAAGGGGCATCTGAACATCTCGGTGCAGATTTTAAGCTCAGGACAGGGGCACTGCTCCACACAAGGGGTGGAGACTCTAAACTATTTTTAAGGTCCCTTCAGTCCCTAGGGTGGGGAATGGCTTTAACACCACACGGGCGGTTTTGAGGTAGAGCTGAGGTAGCCTGCCACCTTCTGAGGTGGAGTCACTGGTAGGGCCGGGGGCTGTGCTCCTCACCTGGATGACAGCAGTCAGGCAGGCAAGTGTCGCTGACACATGCAGCCTCTCTGCCTCCATGGCTGCTGTGTCCATGTAGGTCTCATTGGTGACGTTGTTGAAGATCTGGAATTTCGACTCCGGGGCCAGCTGCAGACAGATGTTACCCACCAGGATGCTGATAACGGCAAAGGTACCTGTGGTGCCCCACCCAGCCAGCAAAAGTCAGAAGTTTGCAGCATGCCCATGGAAATGACCAAGGGGTCCAGCCCTGGAACACGCACCAGCCCCAGAGGGAGGGCTCCCTACACTGGCCTCTGCTAGCATATCCCCGGCAGTCACGTCTAAGCTGCCAAAGACACTTCCCTAGATCAGATACATCCTTGTTAACATCATCTCTTTGGACACGGACTCAGAAGTGCAGGCAGAGCCTGGACCAGAAACCAGCCCTGTGTCCGGGTTCTCTTCCTCCATCTCACTCCACGCTAGACAGCTCCAAATATCCCTGCCGCGGCCTGCTGAGAGCAGCCATGTCTCCAATCTGCTCATGGTCTGCGCAGCATATGGTATATCTTGTTCTGTCACACTTTGCTCTCCTTCCTGGGAGGAAGATACAATAGGCTGTGCTGACTGAGTCCACACGGGCGCCATGATTTCTCCAAGGTCAACGAGGACCTAGGACTCATGCAGCGACCATCCTTTCAGGTTGGATCAACATCAACTCCGGGAGAACAAAGGTGGACATGGAGCCTCCTTCACCATGCCCTGTGTCTTTGAGGTCCAAGTCATCGTGCCTAGCGGGGGGTCGTCGGGGAGGAGGGGTGGTGTGGGGGTGTGGGGGTGAAGAGACCTCACCTGGCACCATCTGGTGTATACCCCCGAGGAAGAAGTAGGTCAGGAGGGGGAAGAAGGAGGAATAGAGGCCATTGACTGCAGGAAGGTTGGCCAGCAATGCAAATGCCATGCCTGCAGGAGACAAGGAGAGGGAGGCTTAGCTCTGGAGAGCATCCTCTTCACAGGGGTCGGGGTCACAGAGTGGGAGGGTAGAGATGGAAAAGGGTAGGAGGGAGCGGCCAGCTAGGCCTGGCTGGGGGATGCTCTCACCTTGTGGCACCTGTATACAACCCCCACTGAGTCCACCCAGCAAGTCAGGGATGATGTAGTCTTTGACCTTGTACTTGGGGAGCCAGGAGAGCACAGGCAATAGCCCAAACACAATGGCTTTGAACTTGGTGGAGGAGCACCTGGAGGAGAAGAAGAGGACAGGATGCAGGGGGATGCTAGCGTCCCTGGGAGTTGGTTCGCTCAGTAGCCTGAGTGCACATCCCTTGCCGCGGGATGCTGCGGAGGCAGAGCTGTGCTTGAAACGGGAGAGCCCGGCAATACACCCCGGGCATCGCTGCAAGCCCTCCACGTGGGAATCGACGAGGCTGGGCTTCAAGCTGTCGGTTTTACGGTAGCTCAGCCTCCTTTCTCTTTGAACATCTCAAACAGGCAACCTCAGCTGTCCCCGTGAGGTGCCCTCTGCCAGCCTGCTGTCCTCTCCACCTGGTGAGTCTAGCATGGGTGTCCACCCCTGGCAAAGCAGCCGCGGGGAAAAGAGAGATGGGAGAGCCGTTCCTTGGCCGACAGGGTGAGGCGTATTGATCGCTACTGTTTGTGGAGCACCCTGAGATCCTTCCGTGGAAAGTCATGAGTAGCGGGAACAAGGGCTTATACACCTGGGGGTGACAGCCGGTGGATTGATGACTGGGGGTGGGGGTTGCTTTTCTTCTCCCAAGTGAGGCAAGTCAATGCTCCGGGTCCCTCTGGTGACTCACGCCGGGCCGAGTCTGATTAGGCTTCCTTTCCTGCCCCACACCAATCTCTACTCTTTACGGTTGCTCAACAATGGTTTCCCTGACACTGGGGCCCCTGGATGTCACCCAAGACTGAAACCAACACAGACAATGCTTTGTGTCCTGGAAAGTCTAGGCAGATTTTTTTCCCCCTTTCGATTAAATACTCTGCAGAACGGCATCTCCACCAGCCTGTCAGCCCAGCCTCTTCCGGGGCCTGGGGCCTGTGGTGCTCCTTGTGCCCAGGACCGTGGTGAATGGCTTCATGCATACCTAAAAGGCTTGGGCCGGGAGGCAACAGCCTCGCCGGAGCTCCAGCAGGTGTGCTTATGGCAGAGGAAACTGGACTCACCGGTAGGCAGCTGGCTCACATGCCCAGCCTTCTTGCATCTGTGCCATATGTCAGGCAAAGCAACCCGAAGTCTGCAAGAAGTGCTGGAAGAAGGAGGCGCCAGACAACTTGTACGGAAGCCTCAGAGGCCAGGATGGAAATGGAGGGAAGGATTAGCTCTCTAGACACTCACTCATTCACTCATTCATTCACTCAACCATTATTCCTTGGCACCGTGCCTACGTCCAAGCTTTTATGCCAGCGTCATGGGCACTGCTAGTTTTGTCTCTCTTTAGAGTCCTAATCATCCCTAACCTCCAGGAAAACATCGCTCCAGCACACAAACAACCTAAATGTAAACTCCTTGAACACCAAGACTGGCTGAGCCCATCCGTCTGGGGAGCATGGCTTCAGGGACGGGGCCTCAGACACTGGGCACACAACTCTTGAGTGTCGCTGGGCCGAGATGGAACCTCCCAGGGGAAGCAGGGTTGGTCTAGGACTTTTAGGAAAGACTCCAGTGGGTGATTCCCCGGCCTCAACCAGTTCCACCTGCGGCTCCACTTTAGCTACTGCCGGTGACCTCAATCCCGGTAACTGAATCAGCTGTTTCCCCAGGGGAGCGAGGGAGTATGAGGTCTGCCAGAAGTCTGGGGAGGGGGAGGGGGGGGAGCCTGTGGCCTCAGGTTCCTGAGGTAGGGATGTGGGCCACCGTGTACAGCCTCTTCCTGCGGGGCAAGGTTGACCAGCCCACCACCTGAGTTCAGGGACCTGAGAGTGGGAAGAACCCAAAGGCTGGTGAGGCCTCTTAGTACAGCCTAGGAATTTAGGGGCTCCTCTAGGATTTCTGTGAACCAGACAGAAGGACTATCCATGAGGGGATGAGGCATGGGGAGATGGGACCTCAGGAGCCTTTGGATGCACAAGGAACGGGGCATGGAGGAGGGGCTCAGGTGCTCCCTACCACTCCATGTCGGAGCTCATCCATCTAGAGGTCCTTTGAAGACCCAAGAGAGCCTCAAGAGGACTGAGACTTCAGGAGAAGCCTTGGAGGGGACAGAAACACCCTACAACCCTCAGAAATGGCTAGTGGTTCCTGTTCCTCCTCTCCATCCTCCCTAAGAGTCTCGGGGTCTATGAGCCTCCAGGCTCTTATATTCAGGTTTCAGAATCTCCCCTCCCCCAAGGGCTTCCCTAACCCCTTGGGTATTGGTCCAGGAGCCCTGACTGGAGCAGGATGGATTTTGGTGGGGAACAGAAGAAAGAGGAGTCTGGGCTCTGGGCCACGTTACCTGAAGGTGTTGCGAAGTTTCTCTCCCACCGGGTAGGTGCGGTCCTTTTTCTCGAACTCATCATCGAAGAGGGAGAGGGAGTATGCAGCTCTGTCTACCACGTAGCGGGGCCTGGGCTGGCTCATGGCTGGGGCATTGACACGCTTTAGGAGAAGCAGAGTATGGACAGGTGAGGGGCATCCCTTCCCAGTGCCAGCTAGGGCCTTCTCTCTCTGGTCCTCAGGGCAACAGAGATTTATTCCGGTCTTCCCGCCCCCATCCAGCAAGGTGCCTCCCTCCCTCCGTCAAGCCTTTCTGCCAGGCTCCCTTCTTTTGGTGGCCTTCCTTCCCAGGCACTGATGATACACACACTCGCCCTGGCTGTTTTGCTTGGCAGCCAGCACGTGGCTGGCACTCCACACCCGTGACATCACTGTCACTGCTGCCCGGACACCAGGCAGAGAGGAGGTGGGAGCGCAGGCCTGGTTTCCACGGCACGCATCCTGCTCCCCTCGGGCTGGGATGGCCCCACGGACTGCCTCCCGCCCCAGGCCTCTGTTTCCCTGGCAGAAGGGCTCATGTCATCCAGCCAGTTGATTTTGGAACAATTGGGAAAACAGCCTGCCTAGAGGCAGGGGGATAGCCAACGTGACCTCAGGAGGACCTTTGTTGGATAAGCCGCGCCTGCCTGCCTACGACTTCACCAACAGGTTTCCCCGGGAAGGACAATGGTGTGCTTGGGGAAGTCTGGATGGCTGGCTTCAGCCCTCTCCCACAGCTTCCTGTGCCTAGCGCTTCCTCCACCCTTGTGTATTGGTGTCTCTCTCCTCCTCACGCTTTGCGCAACCTCAGCGATGTTCCAGGAGCTGAGCCGGGCAGAGCTTGGTGCCAGGGCCCTTGGGGCCCGAAGGAGTTCCCTGTGAGAACCTTTCCTCCGCCCTCCTCTAACTCTGACCCCTTCCCCTGTCCCTCAAGCCCAGCTGGCAAAAGCTATGTAGAGGCGGTCTGAGGGAAGACTTACATCTGAGAGGTCCTGGGGAATCTGGGCTGACTGGAACCACACAAGGTTTGAGATAGGGTTGAACATGTGCAACCACAGAGGGACCCACCCCACCAGACTTTCTAGGTGAAGGCCTCAGGGAGTGGTTAGCATTGCCTTTTTGGAAGAGAACAAACATTGGGAACAACTGAACATCCAGGGACCCCGAGACTGGTCCTGTCTTTGTTGGAAAGAAGGAAAGGGTCATATTGCTCCCTCTGATCCTCCAACCCTCGTCAGCAGTGTGAGCTTGGCTGCCCACTGCACAGGGGTGCAAGCATGATGGCCGAGAAGGAAATAAGCAAAATGAAAAGGCCGGCCACGCGAGGGTCTCGGTTAAGGAAGTGCTTGAGTTGGTTGGTGTATCCATTCCTTTGCTCTGGGGGCTGAGGCAGCTAAGGGCTGGACTGTTAGTGAAACCCCGGGATGATACCCACCAGAGGGTAAAAGTGGGTGGGTGAACCTACCTGCAGAGCCCCTGCCCAGCTACTCGCTTGGTATTTAGTACCTAACAAACGCCATCTCTCGTTGAGAGAATCCACCAGTGGGGTTTTGGAGGAGACACTGGCAGAAGTGAGTAAGGGCCATGGTATGTGAGACATGTAGTGGGAGAAACTCAGAGTGGCCTCAAGAAAACAGCCCAAGTTTTAGAGGCAGAATGACCTGGGTTCCAAGATGCGGTTTCTTCATCTGTAAGTGGGGATAATAACAGTCCTGGGCAGTTGCTGTGTGGATTAAGGGAGCTTGTGTGTGACTGACGCGCCGGTTTCCTAGGTTCCCAGTGAATGGTAAGGACACTGATTATTAAGATGGGAGGAGGCTGTCTTCCTTAATGAGAGATGATTCTCCATCCACCAGTCTTCACGCTTCACGGAGCAGCATGGCTTCACTCCCCCCCCCCCCCCCGCCCCCCACCCCCCGGAGTCTGCCAGGGTCTGTCTTTCCAGCTGGTTTGCTTGACAGGCTGTTTGGGAGCCATGAGTGCCAAGCACGACTCCTCAGAGGAACCCCGAGTGCCTGGCCCGGCTTTAGGGATGCTTACAGTTTGGGGCGTATGTCTCAGGCTCCTGAACAGACCAAAAGAACTGGCCAAATGTTTCAAGGTAAGCTGACTGACGAAAAAGCAGAGCCATTAAGAAGAGGGACGAGAGGGAGGGAGTCTGGCTTCTGTGCTAGGATGGGGGTGGGCTGAAGGATTGCCCTAGGCTATTTGTTTTTAAAGGCTATATGTTCTGCTAGCACTTTCGTGTGTGTGTGTGTGGGGGGGGCATCCCATGGTATTATTTCAGATCCCCCCAGCAGCTCTTCCATTTCCTCAGGGGTCTCTCTCTCTCCCTCCACCCAGTCACTCCTTTCCTGCCTCTTGTCCCCATCCCCCAGCCAATCCTAAGGCCAGTCCATTCCTCCTCCGTTTCTCCTTTTTCCTCCTGGGCCGGGCCTTCGCCCTGCCCCCACCCTCCAGGTCTGGCTCCGCTCAAGCACCATTCTTCACTGAATTTTTGGCCACCACCCTCTACTCTCCCACTGGGCACCTATGTCCGGCTGGAAAGTCCAGTAGTCATTTCCAGGAGGACCAAGCCCAGGCTCCCTTTTCAGGCCTGGTGTTACGGCGATCCAGTCGACTGGTCCCTCTGCCCTGTGCAGGCTGGTTGTTCGCCCCAAACAGGCTTGGGTCTCTCTCCACAGTGCCTCCTCACCCTGGGTGCTCTGACTCATTGCTGTCTTTCCAGCCCTGCCTGTCCTCAGGACCTGCTCGAATTCCTCTCCCCACGCCCCCATCCGGAAGCCTTTCCCACCCCCCTGGCCGGTGGCGACTGCTCTTTCCCCTCAGTTCTCCTTCCTGGCTAGTCTGGTCCGGGGACTGTGGTGGGCTTCAGCCGTCCCTGGCTGCCTGTCCAGAAAAGGGAGTGGAGGAAAGGGCAGGGGTGGGAAGCCTTCAGAGAGGAATGGGGGTGTGACTCAGCATGGTCCCTGCCCCTCTGGGCAAGGCTTCCCTGCAGCCTCCACTTTGGGAGTCCCCAGTGACACAGGCTAGCAGAAGGAAAAGTCCCTTTGCTCTTGGTAACAGTCTGTTCCTTTCCTTTACTCTTCCTCATCTATTCCAGGAGCAGGGTGCTGCAGGGGACCAGGGCTTCTCACAAGCCTGTTTATGAAAAGGAGAAGCCAGCAGCTGGCTGAAGTCAGGACGTTTTTGTCTAGACGAGGATTTGAGACTGTGGCTGGTCCAACTCTCTTATTTTGTGTTTGAGGGAAACTGAGTCACGGAGAACGGCAGATGTGTGTGAACTGGGCCTCGACAACTTCTCAAAGGCTTCTGGTGGAAGGGGGCTCCAGGACCCCAAGGGACAACCCTGACCCGTGCTCTTGCATGACCTGAGATCAGACAGGTCGTCTGGGCTCTGTTTTACCTCCCGAGGACTCTGCCTGGGTTTTGCCTCCTATCCTGGCCTCAGCTTGTCTAGCAGGATGACGGAGATGCGGGTGTAGGCTCAGGGACACCCCTGGCTCCTGTTTTCCAGAAGGGAAGGCTGAGGTGGGGTGGGCACAGCAGGGATGGACCCTTCGTCCCCACTCAGTCCTTCGGACCCCGGTGCTGTGGAGTAAAGCGGAGTGTGAGGAGGAATAAGGGGTGAGCCATCACCGTGCAGATGACCTCAGTTTATGGTAGATGGGCCTTAGGGGTTCTCAGAGAGTTAAGAGAGCCTTAAGATGTTGGATTGGGGGTGGGGGGGTAAAAGAACAAGAAGGCTGAAGAGATGGTTTCGGGGATTAAGAGCACTTGTTGTTCTTGCAGAAGACCGGGGTTCAATTCCCAGCACCCACATGGTGGCTCACAACCCCTAACTCCAGTTCCAGGGAATCTGACAGCCTCCTCTGCCCCTGCGGGCACCAGGCACACACGTGCTATACATGCACACATACAGGCAAAAATTCAAATCCCCCAAACAACAAAAAAGAGCAAGACAGTGAGAGAGGTATCAGGAACGAGATGATTTGATCCCTAGTTAAACACAGTCGGGGGGGGGGGGGGGGCAAGTGTCGTTCTGTGGCCACAGCGGTGTATCGAGCCCCACCCCATCACACAGTGTGGACGTCCTCTGCTTCAACAGATTGCAGGTGCCATGTGACAGTCCTGAGGGACAGAGAGGTGAATCTCACTGTGGAGGAGGGGGGAGGGTATCCTGAAGAGGGGGGGGGGGCGGGGGGAGGGAGGGGAAGGGAAGAGAAGAGAAGAGAGGACATGTGGCCACATAAGCAATTCCTAAATCTGGGGCCAGGGAAGGAATAAGGTCAGCCTGAGGCTGGAGCAATCTGGAGACCTTGTACAGCTGAGGACCTGGAGAAAGGGAGAAACGGACGCTGTGAGGACCCCCTCCAGTGAGCTCGGACAAAAGAAAGCCCACCGGATCTCCTCCCTAGCTTGTGTCCACCTAGGTCTGTGGATCCCCTTAGGATGCTTGGATGGGGGTAGGGGTGGGGTGGGAGGGGTGGGGTGCTCAGCACGATGCCCAAGGCAATGAATGGCAGGGTGCCTGGCCCTGGGAAGCGTAGTCAGTTCTGGCCATTGGCATTATTACCGTCACTATGGGAGATTCCCTCTCTAGCTCTGCCATCTCAGACAGCTCACTCGGCCTTCCTCTTCCTCCCTGATCCTAAGCTTCAGTCGCAGGCCCTCATACTCCCCATGGTTTTTGGACTAATGGAGGGAGACACAAGTCTTTTCTGTAGGAGGAGGGACACCAGAAAGCAGAGGGCCTGCCATGCATTCCTGTCACGTCTGGAGGTGACCCTGTCACTGCAGCCCAGAATGACTTCCTCCCTAAGCCCTGGCTGGGGGGAGGGTGCCTCAGGGGAGTTGTCCCTTGACACACCTGTGCCAGACACTGGAGCAGGCCTAGCCTGGCAGGTCACGGGTGTCCTTATCACAGGTTCTGGGGGAGTGGAAAGGTCCCCTTGAGGTCCCCTTGCCATCCTCATCTAGGGTAGGTATCCCAAGAAAGGGCAGTCTCTCTCCGGCTCTAAGTTGGTTGACAGGACAGAAGGCTGGGGCCCTAGCTGCAGACCATGTCCCCGCCAGGAGGAGGGAGGCAAGCCTGTCCCCCCTAAGGCCTTTTGAAATACTCTTTCTATTGTCGTTGTGTTTCTTGAGCAAATCTGCAGTCCCCTTCTAGCCCCAGGCGATGTCCTCCTTTGTGATATGAGGCAAATGTTGACTCTCTGGCTGTTCTGGGACTGTCTCCTGTGAAGGGGACTCATTGCTGTGGCACTTCAGTCCCCATCCCTCATCTCCAAGCCTGCTTGCCTGTCTGCTCTCCCTGTCAAGGGAGGGGTGAACTGGGACTAGGTCCCAGCGGAGGGACTAAGTGAGAAGCTGAACAATGAGACCTGCCCCAGGTCACGAGGTCCCTGTAAGGACACGTGGGTTAGAGCCTTAGAAACCCCTAAAGAGACCAGCAAATCCAAGACTCTAGGCCAGAATTCCAGGTGGCCTTGAGGGAAGGAAGGCTGACTCCCCTGGAGGACTGTATCTTTCAAGTCATGACCACATCACCCTCCCTTTAGCCCACGTCCAGCCGGTCCCCATCCCTTTAATGAGCCTCCTCAGGTTATTCTGTATGATTGGACACACTTTCACTAAGTGTAGATTTGATGTCACTCTGTTGGAAGCCCTTGAGTGCTGAGAGATAAGGGGCAGCTTTGCTTCAGGATTCTGTACAGTGAGCCCCGAGTCAGGACTGACCCCGGCATGGACCGGAAAGGCTGATAGAGTAGCGGATCTAGTTCTGGTATGGGCTGGTCTTCATGCTGCCCAAGCAGGCTCTGGCCAGGTTCTGAGAGAGAGAGAGAGAGAGAGAGAGAGAGAGAGAGAGAGAGAGAGAGAGAGAGAGAGAGAGAGAGGAGAGAGAGAGAGAGAGAGAGAGAGAGAGAGTGTGTTGGGGGGTGGGGGTGGCTGCAGGGGCTCTGGGAGAGGAGCATCTTCAATTAAAAACACATAGGGAGAAATTCCTCTCTCAGTTTGTCCTATTTCCCGGTGGGGAAGGCTTTACCACTCCAAAGGGCACATCCTTACAGTTGGTCTTCTCCAGGCACTCAGTCCTAACAGACCCAAGTTCAACTGAGTAGTTGGTGCTGTGATGATAAAAGATTTGCTTGGCTTAGTTTGGGGATCCTCTGGGCTGATTTCCAGAGCAGAGGCACTGTCTAGGGACGCCTTGGGACCCCTGAGAACTATGGGGTGGGAAGTTCAGGAGCTGGGCGCTTATGGGCTTGGCTCCTCTCCTACCCCACTGACCCAGACCCTTCCACGCTGCACTACTCATGCTCCTCCTGCCTGGCGGGGCCTGACCCTCACTTCTGCTCCTTAGCTTCCTCTCTGTCCACCTCTCTCAGCTTCACAGAAGTGACAGGGGCCAAATAGGAGTCCACACAGCTCATGCTCAGTACCCTGAACTCGGGAAAGTAAGTGAGGGAAGGAGGGTGTCTAGGGACCGAAGAACGGTGACAGCCACACAGACAGATGTACCCAGAGCCCTCTGCTTCCAGGACTTGAAAAGAAGTAGAGAGTGCTTAAGAGACCCAGGTGGCCCCAGGAAGGCCCAGGTTCCATTCTTTCTCCTGGAAGGCCTTGTTTTACCCCACTCTAGCTGAGTGTCACTGACCTCCTCCAATCCAGTGTCCGTTCTGCTCATTCCTCAGCCTAGTAGCTGAGGTCTTTACGGTGGACTCCACATGGGGCAGGGCTGGCGGGCTGCTCATAGGCGCCCGTCCAGAGTGTCCTCATTCCCTGTGCTCAGGTTGGCAAGCGCCCACCCTCTCCTCTCTCTTTTGGAGGTACCCCTGGGGCCTGTCCTCTTCTCAGGATAACCCCCAGCCCTTAGGGTGGGTTGGGCTGGGTGGGGCTTACCTCTGAGTGAGCAGAGCTGGCTGGGCAGGGCTGCAGGTGTGTCCGGGCGGGCAGCGGGCAGCAGGCAGCAGAGAGGTGTTCCTGAGGTGTGTGAAAAGGCTCTGCTCAAATAATCCAGGGAGGCGTTTATAAATAACTTCACCTCAGGGCCACAGGTGAGCCCCGGCTTCTGATTGGCTCGGAGGGGAAGTGGTTTTGAACACTACACCAGAGCTAAGCCTAAGGAGATAGGAGAAGGAGATAAGGGGGAAAAGGTCCCAAATGAACAGCCCTTTTTTTGTTTTTACCCCGGGAGCAGGGCTGTTTGATGGGAGCTTGGCACTTCCTAAATCCACCCCAAAGACAATAGGTCACATTCAGCGGGGCCGCTACCCCACAGACTCCCCCAAGGCAGTCCGCAGAGGAGGGGCACCAGGCAGATTCCTCTCTGAGCTTGCTGTCCTGCTACTTATGGGGCTGGGGGTCAAGCCACACAGCCTCTTGGACAATGGACGCTATTGAAGGCACCTGAGGGGTGGGGCTCTGAGGCTCTTGCTTTGAAGGTTGGGGCACTGGAGGTGGGGGACAGTGGACCTCTGAGCACCCTGGGAAAGGGAATGAATGGTGTCTGGAGGCCCTGGAGGAGCTGAGGTGGAGACTTGGTTTCCAGTTCTGTCCCTGACCTTAAATCATTGTGAAATCTGTCCCCGTGCAGTCTGCTCAGAACCATCAGAGACGCATGAGGCTCAGGATCATGACGGTAAAGAAGCAAATTTAGGCAAGGTGTTCTAGAAGCCAGTAACTCTCTACACCGCAGGCTCCACCCCTTCCAGGAGCCGATGTAGCAGAGCCAATGGTAATGCTTAGGTCCCCAGCTGCCTTTGGGGGCAGAGCTGCGGGTTCCATGGCCACAGATGCAGCCGGAGACCTCTGAAGGCAGTGTGGGAATCCAGCATGTGGGATTCCTTCCTGATGCCAGGTGCCCCTTTTTTTCCCAAGACATCCTGTACTAGACTATCCCAGCTCCGAGCTGCCCTTCCATCTCTCTGAGATAACCAGAAGCTCTGAAGTGTGCTGGAGTTGGCATAGGGTGCTTCGGCCGAGCACTGTTGGAAGTGTCCCCGGGAAGGCGAAATGAACTGGCTTCAGTACATAACAGGGACTCAACAAATATTTGTTGAATGAATGAAAGTATGAATTGTCTGCAAGCCCAACCCAAGGGATAGTTTGTAGATGCATTGCTTGTGGGGACTAGGGAAACACCCAAGGTCACTCAGAGTTGTCAAGGTGTAGCCAGACAACTTGCTAGAGAAATCCAGAAGGCAGAGGACCCAAGCGTGCCTGCCCCCCAGGTGAGGGGGAGGATGTGTGGGTGGGCAGTGTGTCTGTGAGCCGGTACCCATGCTCCTGCGTCCACAGCATGCCCTCTTCCTGCAGCATTTCCTGTCTTGGTGTCGTACTGTAGAGCACAGCCAGTGGGTGTGGCCTGCTCCGCTGTCAGTCTTTCAAACCTGCTTACCCTATGGAGGTGTCCGTGGCCAGTTCTGGGCTTGTGTACTTCTGCATTTTGACCACCTAGCCTGCTGCCTAGTGCTCATTAAGACTTCACTATGCGTCTATGAAATGGGTGAACAGACAATATGATGGGGTCTTTGAACAAAGCAAAACCGAAAAAAAACGAGAATCCGTCCATCAGCATCCAGCACTGTCCGGTGCAGTGGGCAGTCTGGCCGTGATCTGCATTTTGGCAGATCTAGGAAATTCCTAGAAAGCAGATGAGTCATCAGACTCCTACTGTAGCCCAGTGACAGTGGCCATCGGGATCAAACAGTAGGTCTCTTTGCTGAGGTACCATGTTTATCAGGGAATTTTTGGCTGTACTTCTTTTGGGCAGAGAGTATACTGCCCAGTGGACTGAGACCAACAGCGTTATCTGCAGATATCTCTTCTCTTTGAAATGACCCATAGATATTCTGGGCTACCGACCAGTTTAGGGTTAGCTTTATTAACCGAGTTAGTTCCCACTGAGCCCCATCTGGCTTGCTATATAGTACCTTTCAACTTTCATACAGGCTCTCTGATTTTATTCTAGAACCAGCTTTGTGGTATCACATGCTACTCTCATGTTTGGATGAGTAAACAGAGGTCGACTAAAGGGAAATAACTTGCCCCAAGATCACGAAGATCTTCACGGAAGAGATAGGAAGTGGATTTGGTGAAGTGTGTGCTTGTTGTATCACTTTGCCTTTGATCGTGTGGGTGGGGTGCCAGGCCACAGCCACCTTTTGGATACCATCAACCAGTCCTCAGGGGGTCTGGGCACGGATAGCTGGGGCTTCCAGAACAACGTGGGGGCCTCTTTGGCTCTTCTCTTCAACTTTTCCAGTTTCAGAAAAATTCTAGACAGGGAAGCTTTACCTACTTGGACAAGACAAGTGAACCCAGAAGCTCCTCTGAAGGTGAAGCTTAGATGAGAGGCCCAGAGTGGAGGAACCTGGACCAAACGTGAGGAGTCATAGGTGGTACTGGCGGGCAAGCGGCCCTGAGGCCTGGAAGGGCATCTTGGGGCCAGGCATTTGGATGGAATAAGCCTTGGCACAGTTAGGGCTGAGTAGGGACATGAAAATATAGAGAAACAGACGTGGAGCTGAGCTAAGAGCCCAGAGACAGAGAAATAGAGACCAATTCTTTGAACTAGAAAGCAGTGAAAACACCCATACCCAGAGCATCTCAGCCTTGGGTTTCCTTAGCTCACGGTCTTCTCATGTCAAAAGCCAGCCACAGGCCCTCATCTCCCTCTGGAGTGGGGTAGATTCTTCTTTGGAAGTTCCCATTTTATGCCCATCTTAGGGCTGGAAGTTGTACTGGCTTCTTCCCTCCCTCCCTCCCTCCCTCCCTCCCTCCCTCCCTCCCTCCCTCCCTCCCTCCCTCCCTCCCTCCTTCTCTCCCTTCCTCCCTTCCTTCAAAACCGCTTCTCTAGAGCTAGGAACTTGTCTTTTGAATACCTAGATAATTAAAATGGAATTCCTGTCATAAAAATATCCAGGCTGCTGGGCGATGGTGCTGCCGGGCGGTGGTGGCGCACGCCTTTAATCCCAGCACTTGGGAGGCAGAGCCAGGCGGATCTCTGTGAGTTTGAGGCCAGCCTGGTCTACAGAGTGAGATCCAGGACAGGCACAAAAACTACACAGAGAAACCCTGTCTCGAAAAAAAAAAAAAAGAAAAAAAAAAAAAGAAAAGAATAAAAACCCAAAACAAAACAAAAAACAAACAAACAAAAAATCCAGGCTGCTGAGAGGAAAGCTGAGCTAAAATCCCCAGGGGGTCACTACCAGGAAGTAGGATGTGTGATGCTCCCGGAAGCACTGTTTCTGGAGAGCTTTTCTAGATTGTGTGCGGTCCTCTGTGATCTCTGAATCATTCCAAGGGTCTCTGCTCTAAACCTGTCCTTGGGTTCCTCACTAAGCCCAAGCTTCCTCAGTGTCCCCAGTTTGGTTCTCCAACATGTCAGGATACATCGCACATGTGCACATACACACACAGACACGCACGCGCACACGCACATGGCTTGCACACATGCTGTACTCACATCAGACAGGTCTGGGGATTTTCTGAGTTACGCAGGTGAAGCCACAGTGTTACCCTCTTAACAAAGCTCATCTTTGAGCTGTTCCTGTTAAGGAACCATAATTTTTCAGATGAGTAAGCTGAAGCTAAACCTGTAAGACAGACACTGGATCTCCCCGAACTGACTGTCCATCCCTGGGCTTCTAGCATTGTGGCTTCTTGCATGAGTGCCTTGTACGGAGCCTGTGCCAAGGGTGTGGGCAGGATCATGTTTTGGGCAGAGTGGCCCAGTGACTTAAACAAACACCTCAAGGCCAAAGACAGACAAGTCTTCACTCCTGCCCTGAAATGCAGGATCTGACCTGAGTCTCAGGCTGCCAGCTTCAGGAGTACATAGGAACTGGAAGAATGTAGCGCTTCCCACAGGAAGTCACATCCTTAGCTCTCTCCCCAGGGGTTTAGTACCCCAGCTGCCGCATCATGGTCTGGTCAGAATGTCTGGGAAGAGAGTAAGGTGAACAGGGTGATGTTAGCTAGGGTTCAGTCTTCCCACACAGGGAAGCTGAGCTGGTGCCATTTGCCTGGCACCGTGATGGGCATGCGGGATCCAAGACCCAGTGAGAACCAGTCCTGAGAGGTCAAGACCCTGACAGGAGCAGATGGAAGAGGCTTCCAGAATATACATGACAGAGCTGGAGAAGAGTAGGCCAGAAGGAGATTCAAGTGGCCTTTGAGGTGGGTGGTCTGGTCAGGACAGGTTCCAGTCCCCAGAGTCTGTCACTCAAAGGGAAAAACTGTCATAGAGCTTGGCAGTGGGAAATGAGGCTTTGGGGTTGTCTGAGATACTCCTCCCTCATTTTACAGATGAGGAAGCCAAGTCCACAGAGAAGGCCAGCAGCCTTCCTGAGGTCACCAGCAGGGCTGAGAAGGCAGCGTGGTTGGTGCCCCACACGACTCTCACCTGCCTTGGCACAAGCCAAGTTTTTCTTCCACAACACCTCCCTCCCACGCCTCATGGTCTGCATCTCGGTGCGTTTTGCTCTCCTGCGGTGATGCTCCAGGTCTCCCTGCGGACTGCTGGGAGGGGAGCAGGTCTGTTGGGCGTGGATACCCAGGAGCTGAGGCTCTGACTGTTGCAGTTCTGCAGCTTCTAGAGAGAGGAGGCCTGGTGAGACCGCACAGGAGGTAGAGGCACTTGCTGCCAAGCCTGATCACCTGGCCCCTGGGACCCCATGGTGGAATGAAAGAAGAGCCAGCCTCCCACTGACCCGTGTGTGTGTGTGTGTGTGTGTGTGTGTGTGTGTGTGTGTGTGTGTGTGTTTGTGTGTGTGTGTGTCTGTGTGTATGTATTTGTGTATGTGTGTGTGTGTGTGTCTGTCTGTGTCTGTGTGTGTAGGTATGTGTGTGTCTGTGTATGTGTGTGTGGGTCTGTGTGTGTCTGTGTATGTGTGCATGTGTTTGTGTGTGTGTATGTATGTGTTTGTGTGTATGTATGTGTGTATCTGTGTATGTGTGTGTGGGTATGTGTGTGTCTGGGTATGTGTATATGTGTTTGTGTGTGTATGTATGTTTGTGTGTGTATGTGTTTGTGTGTGTATATGTATGTGTGTGTACATATTCATGATAAATAGACAAATAAATAAAATGAAGGGAAAGAGCCGGTGATACTGCTCAGAACCAGAAGTTGGTGGCCTAGGTAGGAGTTGTCCAAGGCAGCTGAAGCCAGCCTGGAGATGCTGAGACCAGGCGTGGGGACAGGCATGGGGACAGGTCTGGCGGGGACAAGTTCTGGGCTGTTGATGGTAATGGACAGGCCTCCTGGCTGCAATTCTGACTCTGGGGCTCTGTACCTTAGTAACTAGGTATAGGGGATGCTTTAAAGGGCAGGGTGTAGGGAGCCCAGTTTTCAGGGAAATTGAAATAACTGGAGAAACACAAAATTGGTCGTCTTTGTTTGCAGGATGACATCCTGTCTCCACATCTGGCTTGGCTTGCTCAGTTTGGGGATTAGATGGAAAAACCGTGTTTGTGATTTGGGGTCAGTTGGGAGAAGGCGGTGTATGTCTGTCTTTCCTTCCCAAGTCTGCATGCTTTAGGAAAAAAGGTAAGCCTAGAGGGTGCTTATCACCCACAATCCTCCCAGGGTCCCAGTGACTCCAACCACAGACCTCTGCCAATGTGAAATGCTGAGCTTTCCAAGGTGGCAAGTCTCCTCACAGCTGCTTGAGGACAGGCCCCAGGAGGCCTCAGGCTGACTTCAGGCTGATGATGTCCTGACTCCTGGTGCTTATTAGTCATGTGACTGACCTTAGGCACAGCATTAGCCCGCTTGATTGAAGTTCGGTTTATCCATCTGTGAAAGGGGCTCATGACAGAAGGGAGGTGCTGTGGTAAAGCTAACTCCTTCCTTTGGGCACAAACCCCTGCTCTGAGGTGACCACATACTGTCTGGCTACTTGCCTATCTTCAGCATTGATATCCTTCAGCATTCTGCCCCGGAGCCACACCCCAGCCCCGTGATGCCTCTATCCTATACAGCAGATGGCCCCTGAAGCGCCCTCTTGCTAGCCCTCCCTCATAACCTCCGAGATTGGCAGCCAGGAAGCTTCAACAGGGCCTTCCTCCGAGCTGCAGGGCCAGGACCACAGGCACCCTCACTCTGGTACCTTGGTCACTGGTCCCTCTGTTGGTGCGTGGGGACTGAACAAGAAGACCTTCATAAAGGAAGGGATCAGAGGACACACAGTTCACCTTTCTCCTTTGCTCTCCTCCCAGCCTTCACATGTTCCTTAATGACCTGTGGTCTTTCCAGCTCTTGGCGAGATTGGCCCCCTACTTGGTTGGAAGGAGCTCTCAGATCTGTAGATGCCTGGTGTGCTCCTGCCTGGAATAAAACAGACTCTTTAGGGCAGTATCCACTCTCTGTGTGGATATCTTTGTGAGAAACCTTGTGCCCCCAACACCACCAATTTATCCTAGAGAGTCTACTCTACTCTGAGGTTCCCTCAGAGGCTGCGCTTAAGGGGCACAAATTAGTCAGCTCCACGACTCCCCCATCAAAATCAACATTATATTGCTTTTTTTTTTTTTTTTAACCTCTGAGCTCAGGGCACTTAGGACTCAGATCCTCCCCACCCCCTTTTCAGAATCCTTCCCCAAACTTCCAAAGGCTAGGGTGGAGGTAGCTGTCAGCCCCAGAGGAGGGCAAGTCCCTTCTGAGCAGGAAGCTGGGACAAACTCCTGGTTCCTCAGACTGCTCAGCTCCTCCTGAACAGTGTCAACTCCACTTGCTTTCTGGGAGCCAGGGGTCATATGACGTGTGTGGAGTCCCCTAGTGAGGTGGATTCAGGAAAGGTACCTCTCTGAGTCCCCTCAGCCAGCAGGCAGGCCCTGGGTGGGTGGGACAAAGGCTCGTTGGGTCTTGTTGGGGTCCATAGCTTCAGATGTATCTCCATCTCTGGAGTTCAGGGACAGGCCCACCGGAAGCAGCTTTGGGAGTTCTCTTAGAGGCTCGCCCCTCAACCCCACCCGGGCCAGGTCACACCATTCCTTCAGGACCCGGCTCCAGCCAGGTTGCTCACAGCATTCAGCTTGTCTCACCCTGCTGGTACATTCTCCTTGGCTGTGATTCCAGTCAAAGACATCTTGAGGTTGCAGGCAGGGTGCCAAGCTTGTGGGCAGGATCTGGACTGCTCCACGGAGCAAGGAGCCGAGAGGCAGCCAGGGCTCCTGTCAGACGGGGATGTGACCATCTGGGGCTGTTTGCCCCAAGGGCAAGAGAGCCTCTCACGGGGATACGTGACACCACCACCACTGGCCCTGGAAGGGACTGAGTTTGTCAGACCCTGAAACCAGATCTCCTGAAGGTTGGTTCCGGCTTTCCCCCGAGGAATGGGCGTGCGATTTTTTTACTGTTCATGTTTTTGAGACAGAGTCTCTCGAGGTAGCCCAGGCTATCCTCAGATTCTCAGCTCTCCTGCCTCAGCCTCTCGAGTGCTGGATTATATAACAGGCCTGTGCTACCACACTCAGCTTCAGCAAGTTACTGAACTTTTCTGAGCTGTTTCCTCATTTGCAAAAAAAAAAAAAACAAAAAACGTGGGTAACAAGAGCACCTACCTCAGAGGGAGGTGGGGGAGATTAAACGTGACGTCATTCCCGGAAAGCACACGGCTCGAATCACTTCCTCCCCCCAAGAGCGCCCCTTCCCTCCTCACGGACACTGCTGTCCTTTGTGTGAAGCCCCCTCTCCCCAGCCATCTGGGAATGTTCTCCCGTTTTCTGAGACTGCCTAGCCATATCTCCAGGATGCCTGTCTTCTTACTCAGGCTGGCCTGCCCTCTCACCGTAGGTGGTGACTTCGGCTGATACTTGGCCAGTTGCTATCAGGGCCTTGGCTCGAATGGTCACACTTGCTCCTGGGGTTCATCTCTTCACCCCTTGCACTTAGGAGCACTGCACGTGCCTCTTCTGGACCATGCATGCCAGGCATGTTGGCGTCCTGTTTTGCCATGTTAGTCAGCTTTCTGTGGCCCTGATAAGATACCAGGAGAAGCCACTGAGAGGAGGAGACGTTTATTTTTAGCTCACAGTTCCAAAGGTTTCAGTACATGGTCAGCTGACTCCATTGTCTTTGGGTCTGTGTGAAGCAGAACTTTCTGGCAGGTACTGCATGGTGGGACAAAACCACCAGGAAACAGAGAGAGGGAAAAAAAAAAAGGGTATTCCCCCAATGACCATCTTCTTCCAGGCAGGCTGCACCTTAGCAGCTTCTACAATCTTCTAATAGCATCTGACATCAGCAGCGGAACCAGCCTTTAGCGCATGAGCTTTGGAGGCACTTAAGATACGAGCTGTATTATCCGCTGACGTCATTGACTGTGGCCAACCTGGGTCCTGCCCCAGAGCAGTGAGAAGAGGCTTAATTAATTCAGCTACGTGGTCTGGAGGGCCAAGTGTTCCCATGAGGAGCCTGGGCTTGCAACATGACCCTCTGGCTGGGGACCACATCTTCTCGCTAACCTGGATCTCCCTTGGACTGTAGTTTGCTGGCTTTAGGTTTGAGATTCTCCAGTTTTTCTCCTTGAAGCTTATTTTGTTTTGGATCTGAGGTTGAACCTGAGGCTGGGTATCTACCACTGAGCTACACGCTAGCCCTCCCCAACCCAAAACTGGTCCTTGCAGGTTTTGTTGTTATTGTTGTTGTTGATGATGAGGTGAGTCTCAAAGCAAGGCCATCTGGAAAATTCTACCCTTCTGCTGTATTTTAGAGCTCTAGCCCTTGAGGGACAAGTATCTCAGGGAAAATGATGGCCAGGAGCCACCTCATGTCCATCAGAAGCACGGGAGGAGGTTCCTGTAGTGTAGACTGCCAGCTTTTATCATCAGAAGTAAGGTCACCATGAGGATGCTAGGCCCAGTCTCCCTTCCCTGTGTGACTGTGTCCGCACTTCCGGGGACGACAAGCCACTTCTGTGCCCTGGCTCAAGTTGTGGGTGTTGCTTCTCCTATGTTTTCTCCCTAACTCCTGGCTCCACCATGCCTGCCGACGGTGGTCTGGCAAATTCGAAGGAATCTGGGCCTAAAACGACCCTGTGAAGCCAAAGGCACTGCCAGCCTTGGTTTACTCTCTTTGGAGTGGGTCAGGGGAGTTCTTTCTGGTATCATAACCCGCTGCAATGAGCTTCCCTTCACAGCAGGAATTGGCTTCTCTAACACACAGCTGGTTGCAAACCTCACTTAGGTCCAGGTGATAAGAGCTCCCACCACTTTTTTTTTTTTTTTTTTTTTTTTTGACAGGGTTTCTCTGTGTAGTTTTTTTTTGGAGCCTGTCCTGGATCTCGCTCTGTAGACCAGGCTGGCCTTGAACTCACAGAGATCCGCTTGGCTCTGCCTCCCGAGCGCTGGGATTAAAGGCGTGTGCCACCACCGCCCGGCTTGTTCCTGCCACTTCTTGAAGCTCAATACCTTTCTTCAGTGACTGGATGGAACCCAGGAGGGTAGCTGGGGGAAAGGCCATAGAGGGTCCCTTCTTAGACACTTGCTTTCTTTCCCCTCCAGAACTCTGATTTGGATGTACCAGACTCTGCTCTTCGTCAAGGCGAGCTGGGATCCCAGCATCACTTGGAGCAGGACTTCCATCTCCTGGCTTCCTAGGTGTTAAGGTAAGTAAGGCTGGCGGAGGGCTCAGCCCTCCTGTTGGCCTTGCCTCTGTCTCCAGGGCAAGCAGTGAGGGTCCTTGGGATTCAAAAAGAATCTGGTGGCTCGGTGGCTTCTCGGTCACTCTTATTCTCTTCCTGGAAATGGTGAGCGGGCGGTGGCGGAAGCGGTGCCACTCACAGAGACGGAAAACAAACAGGGCTGTAGCCAGGTGTTGCGACACACGCCTGTAATCCCAGCGCTCTGGAGGCTGAGGCTGGAGGATCAGACGCTCGTGGTTTTCCTTGGTTATATAATGAGTCTGAGACTAGCCTGGGTTATATGATCTCAAATAGCCAGTTGTGTGTGGTGGCACACATCTTTGATCTCAGCACTTGGGAAGCAGAGGCAGGTGGATCTCCATGATTCAAGGCCAGCCAAGGCTACACAGTGAGATGCTATTTAAAAACAAAACAAAACAACAACAACAAAAAACCCTAACAACAACAACAAAACACCACCACCAACAATAACAACAAAAAGCAAGAAAAACCAAGCCAGGCGGTGGTGGCATAATCCCAGCACTTGGGAGGCAGACAGACCTCTGTGAATTAGAGGCCAACCTGGTCTACAAAGTTCCAGAACAGCTAGAGCTGTTACACAGAGAAACCCTGTCTTGAAAAACACAACAAAAACCAACAAAGAAACAGCAAGGATCCGAGTCCTTCAGTAATGCATCTGGGTTTATGAGCAAATGCCTTGCAGCTGTGAAGCCCTGGGAGTTCACAAAGATCTTCTGTGAGTGCGGTCTCATCCAATTGTGCCAATGGCCTGAGATGTGGGCATGGGCTATTTGGGTTTCCATTTTTCCTGTGTAGATACTGAGGGTCTGTCCGTCACAACACAGAATGCTCAGCCTTGGATTTCTGTGCACTGCCAGGCTGGACAGTTTGACTTAAATGTTCAGAAAGTGTGGACCATGAGGATGGCCCGAAGAAGAGGCCATTGTGTTGACCCAGGTTTTAGTGTCCTCTGTACCCAGAGGGCCATCTGCCTCCCACTTGGTTTGGCCTCTGGGTAGGGATACATCATTTGAGAGAAGTCCTCGGCCAAAGCAGACTGGATGACTGAATAAGTGCTCTTTTACCTACAGTGGCCTGGCCACGTCAGGTGACTGGGTGGAGTGCAGGGCAAAGGGCCATCACGGAAGAAAGCCTGGATTGACCCTGGTGCCCCTAATTTTTGTGCCCCACTGGTTGCTTTGACACAGCCCAGCACATGGATACAAACACATACATATGCTAATCACCATCGGCCCCAGGTTCCAGCGACCTCTGTGGAAAAGCAGCATGCAGGGTTTAGGTAAGACAGAAAGGAAGCTTTCTCAGGGCGAGGCTATTGGATCATCCTGGACAGTGTGGAGCTTCAGAAAGATGTGTGACAGTTTCTAAAAACAGGAGAGCGCTGCTTCTCTTACTGGTAGTGGGGGTAGGAGTGGAATCAGGGGACTTTCCAAGTGGATGAATGAGGTATGAAGTCACTGGTCCCCAACCCTGATGCAGGAGAACAAAGGAAGAACAATCCAGGCACCTTGACGGAAGGGGGACAGGGCTGGTCCGGCTCTGGGCTGCTGGAGGGCTGGTGAGGTGCTGACACTCTGCAGGGACTCTCAGAGTCCTGGGGGGGGGGGGGCTGGGATGATCTTAGGAGGTAAGACTTGTTTTCTCCCTCCATGGTTTATTAGGAGAAACGACGAACATGCAGAAAACCTGTCAGACCCCTGCTGCCAGAGCCATGTGCCTGTCACCTGGAATCTTTCATGTCTCAGCCATGCCTCCCCACTGCCCACACCCTGGCTGCCCACCAGCCCCCTTCTTTGGATGCATTTCAAAGCAAGGTGAGGCCATCCATCTCCATCTAGACCAATGTTTCAGTGCCGGATCACTGACCACAGTCCAGCATTTTCCACAGCTATTTTGAGGCGAATTTTATTCATAATGAAACACATCAATTTACTGCGCAGGACCTAATTCTGTTGAACATTTACCCTTGGCTAACTCAGGTTCCTATCAACACCCACAGAATATGAGGGTGAACTTCCCTGGGAGCCCAATTCCAAGAAATCCCCATCCTATTCTTACATCATAGCTGTTCTGAGTTGTTTTTTTTCTCTCTCTCTGGTTTAGTTTGGCTGTCTGTGACTTCATTCATACAAGTAAAATCTTACAGTGTGTTCTTGCAAAGGTCTTCCTTCCCTTAGCATATAAGGTTCTGTCTCTGAGAAAGAATTTGCTATATGAAGTCAGACATTTTTCTTTGTCCAACTCTTTAAAAATCTGTTTAATTTTTTTTTTATTTTTTTATTTTTTATTTTTTTTTTAGTTGTTAAGGGTGGAACCCAGGGCCTCCTACAAAGTGCTCCATCACTGACCTATCTCCCCACCCCGGACATTTCTCTTACCCACCAAAGAATATATGCCCTGGTACACTCTCCATTACATAAGGAAATGATGTGACTAGCGCCTGGATGCCCACTGGTGATCCACAGAAGGTCAACAGGGTTGGATGGAGAGATATCTGTGAGCTGGGCAAGAATTTCAGACCCCAGCTTTCACTTTCTGCTGCTAAAAGATCTCTTGGGGGCAACCGACCCCACCTCCAGGATCCTTTTAATTCCAAACACTTAGTGCTCAAGCCCTCCCGCCTCCCTGACAGAAGCAGGGATCTGATAAGCAGCCATGTACACAGGATGACTGCTAGTTAGGTCCCACTGTGACTGGAGGCCTCCCCAGGTGTTCCTCTGCGGCTGATAGGCCCAGTGGCCTCCCAGACTCCACTGACACCCCCTCAGGAGGGGGAGCATGAACAGTCCCCACAGGTCCCAAAGCTCAGTTCACCACTCTCGATGGTGGACACAGGTCCCTTTAAGAAATGTCACAGATTTTTAATTCTTCCTCAGACTGGACCCGGGAAGTGCCCAGAGCTTCAGTCTATGATGCCGTGGAGGTGACCTGGGCGTTGACGGTTATATAGTGGTCACAGTGGGATAGTAAGGGACTGAACAAGTGGTTGCAGGAGTGAACACCTGGGAAGACCCAAAGGAAGTGACTAGAAGACCTCCCACCCCAAATAACAAGGGTTGGGAAAGGGGAGAGGGGAGGGCGGGCCGCTTCAAGGAGCCGTGTCCTAGTCATCACCGTGTGTGGCTCAAGAATGCCTACGCAAGAAAGCACCTTCTCCACACCCACACCCCACCCACACCCCACCCTCCCGGGTTTACCTGGGAAAAGCCACCTCCCTTGATCTCCCCTCTTCCCTTCCTCTCCTATTCCCAATGCCTTCCCTCTGTACTACCTTCTTCTGGCCCCTCTACCCTCCAGCCATCCTCTCCCCCATTTCCAGGCTCCAGGGGGCATTATTTTCTGGGCTTGGGCTTCTTCGGACGATACACACCTTGCCTAGACTGGGAGGCATAGCTTTTCCTAGACCTTTCAGTTGAAATGGCCCAAGAGGCCCAGAAAATTGTTCTTAGCACACCCCTGGAGGGAAGAGCAGGTTACTCCCGTCAGAACTGGGATGGCGGGGAGACACCTTCAGGCTGTGTCCTGCGTGACTCCACTTTGTAAAGCAGCAGTTTGCTCCGTTTTGGGTGCTCACGTCCAGGCAGAATGACTCCTGATTTTGTTTATGCAAGTAAACAGCCGCTATCAGTCCAGCACAGGCCACAAGGCCCAGACTGATAATAATGTATTTACTTAAATAAAATATTGTCACCTGACAACTTATCAAGTTAAGTCAGGAGCACATGAGTACATGGATGCATCATAGTCATGCCAGGAAGCTAGGCTGAGGCCCTCAGGTACACGGGACACACCACCCGTGTGAGACCAACAAGGTGAGACTCCTTACTCAGATCACACAAAAGGAGGGCTATCCAACCTGGGGTGCAGTAGCACCCACCTGCCCGCCACCAGACTCTTTGGTGCACATGTCATGGCATCCATAAGATCCCAGTGATTGATTGACAGGTGGCAAACGCCTGCCTCTATCTCTGGAGCCCAGCTCCACACGATGGCCTTGCTTGATGAGGCCCGCTTAAGTCCACCAGTTACAATTAGTCTGGACTCAGCATGTCCCAAACCAGCCCAGCGCCTTGCAGTGTGTTCCAGAGTAGCTCTGTGGCTGAGCTGGGTTCATCTAACTGCAGTGATCCCTCTGCCCGGCCTTCAGCAAGACCCCTCTGGATCCTGTCACTGCTTTAACCCTTTCTGAACTGCCCTCTAACTCACGTGTCATCGTGTGAACTGTGACATATGACCCGGGAGCTGATGTTAGTCATTAACATAGGAAGAACAGAACCGATGCCTGCAGCATGTCCATAAATACTAGGCTAGGGGTGTTGGTGAAGGAAAGACAAGGAAACCGACATAATGTGATTTTATTCTCCTTTAGCAAATTCATTGTGGAAAGACACAGATGGCGAGTCTCTGTTTCTGACAGGTCTCTCACGACGGTACCCTGCTCCCGGGAGACCAGCTGAGCCCTGGAAAGCTTGCTTTTGAGACTGCTCAGAGTGAAGGAGTCTGGGTTTTTCTTGGCCACTGGTCAGCATTAGGGGCCACCACAAGCCGGCTCAGAACCGTCGGCACTCAGCTCTTCCCTTTCCAAACCTGGGACCCCACGCCCTGTTGCCCAAACCCCTGTTTCTTCACCCAGATTCTTCCTCATTTGAATACGTAGTTTTCTTCAGCCTGGCTCTACTTGGGAACCATCTAGAAGATTTAAAAATAAACACACAGATCCCCAGGCTGTGTTCCTAGGAGTCCAGATCCATTACACAAGAGGCTTGTCCTTCTTATTTCCTGACAGCTCTCCAGGTGACTCAAGGACAGCAAAGCCCCGCCTCCCCTTAATCTTGTTTTCTCTGCCCTCTTCCCCAAGTATGTGTGTCTCTGTTTCCCAGCACAGATGACCAGATGTTGATCGGCAGCTGGCAACTTTTCACCTCAATGGTTTTAGACTCTAGCCTTCTTGGAACCCTGCAGCCGACTCTCAGCCACTCTGTCTGGTGACGGAGATGCGGCATCTTGACCACTCGTTGCATAAATCATGTCCTGTGTCCTGTGCGGCCCCTAGCTGACCAAGGTTTTAGTGAGTAGAACAGTTTGGGAGGGAGTGCTCCTCATTTTGATCACTCAGAAGGAACGGTTATGGTAGGGACTGGCTTCGTAGAGGTCCCCAGGCTCAGGACTAAACAAGCTTTGAACAAGTGGCCTCTCCGCGCCCCCTGCCCTCACAACCCCATGTTTTGTTCTCTAGAGTTCTCAAGCTGCGGAGAAAGTACTGGTACTCGATCCCATTGCTAATTCAGCCTTCTCTTGGGCTCAAACAGTTCCCCCACTAAGCAGCGTAAACAGTGATGCCATTTTGGCCCGTCCCTCCACAGAAGAAATTGGGTACCGCATCAACAAACCTCACTAAATTGCTGAGTTACAACCCTAGCCCTACTTAACCTGACCAGGAAGGACATCTCCGTGGTGTGGTGTGGTGTGGTGTAGTGGGGTGGGGTGGGGTGGGGTGGGGTGTGGGCGCATGTGGAGGGACAGAGGGAGGTGGGAGAGAGAGAGAGAGAGAGAGAGAGAGAGAGAGAGAGAGAGAGAGAGAGAGAGACTGACTAAGCAGAGGATTAAGTTGAGCAGGACCTAACACCTAACCCCAGAATAAAATTCCAACCCCAGTGAAAGGGAGAGTTTTACAAGTGGCAACCATGTCTTAAGGCTCACTCTGAACGGAGAAAAAAAAAAAACCTGTACATGTGTGCATGTTTGAGTGACACACCTGAGTTATAGCTTGCGAGCTATTTCCTTCTTCTCTGACAGAGGACAAATAAAGGATTTCTACAGAAAAGTGACTGGAGTCCGTAGGAAACTAATTTGAAAAGTCAAGGGGACTTCTCTCTGGGTGCTTGCTTTTCTCTTTTGCCAGTGACCTCATTCTAAGAGCTCAGGCCTTTCATCTCCCTCCAGTTTAGCTCAGATCCAGGCGGGGGAGGGGTGGGGTGGGGGTCTGGCATGAGACTTCGAGAAAGTCGGAGGCCAAGGAAAAAAATCCCCTCTCCAAGAAGCCTGGAGCTCCCTGATGCAGCTGGCTGGCACTGCCTGCGTCTACCTTGGCATGGCTGCGGGCAGCTTACTCCCTGGAGCTTCCGGGGAGCATCATGGCGGAACATCAGTCCAGCTGAGGGGCATTCTCCCATGCCAGGAATGAGCAGCCTGACTCCGCCTGGGCTAGAGTCAGACTGTTGCTTCTCCAGGCCTGGGATCTGTGACAGTTCCTTGCTTTTCTCCCCCACTGCATGTCTTATGCTCCTCCCTTGATTCTATGTCCCCATGTTTCTCAGACTCCCACCAGACACAGAATACTCTTTGTTTGTTTGTTTTGTTTTTCGAGACAGGGTTTCTCTGTGTAGTTTTGGTGCCTGTCCTGGATCTCACTCTGTAGCCCAGGCTGGTCTCGAACTCACAAAGATCCGCCTGGCTCTGCCTCCCGAGTGCTGTGTTTTTTTTTTTTGTTTGTTTGTTTGTTTTTGTTTTTTGTTTTTATTTTTTTTTTTTTATTTTATTTTTTTTTTTTTTTTGGTTTTTCGAGACAGGGTTTCTCTGTGTAGCTTTGCGCCTTTCCTGGGACTCACTTGGTAGCCCAGGCTGGCCTCGAACTCACAGAGATCCACCAGCCTCTGCCTCCCGAGTGCTGGGATTAAAGGCGTGCGCCACCACCGCCCGGCTGTTTTTTGTTTTTAACACAGAATACTCTTTACTAATTACATATATACGTTTTGATTCTGAAACTAATTCTTTCTCACTATAAAAATTCAAACAAAATGGCAATGTACCAATAAAAAAAATAACAAAAGTCCCCATTATATTATTTCCCTGAGATACTTGGCCATAGCAGCTGGGTGGAAGACTTCTAGATCCTTCTCTAAGCATGCACAGCTATGACAGCCATGCTTTTGATTTTACACCTTTGCTCCTAGGGTCTAATCTGCTGTCTGGAATGTTCTCTTTTCTGTTTCTGTACAGCTTTCTGAATGAGGCACACTGCTGCTACCATCCCCTCCCAGCCCTCAGCCTTGATCTGGTACCTCTCCTCTCCCCGAGCCCCCGCCTAGCCTTATTATAGCATCTTGGGCAACAAGTGATCAATCGCTTGCTTTTGTGTCTGTCTTCCATTAGAGCACACATTAGTGGCCAAGAGATGAGGGCCAGGGTAGACCCCAGTGGAAGCCACAGCCTCTGGGCTTTGTTGGACCATGCTATTCGTTTATCTATCTCCAGCATCAACCTTGCAGAGAATTCAGGGTACCTGGACATCACTCAGGAGGAAGACTGATTAGAGATGTCTTTATCTGGAAGTCAGTGGCTAGTAGCTTCCCTTAGTCCTCAGAAGGAGGTGGGAATCCACTTAATGGGTGAGGTTGGTTTGCAGCAAAACCAGGCTACTGGACATAGGTTGAAGCTACCCTGAGGTGGGCATGGGCTGGTACACACACAGAAGCCGGTTGAATCTCGGTGTCTGGTCTGCCGTTGAGGGGTTGGAGCAGTGATGTTGTTCACCCTGAAGCTTCAGGGGTACTGGAGGTGTGGAACACTCAGGATCTTCCTTGAGATACAGGGAGGCAGAGCTTGTGGAACACAGGGAAGCCTTGTAGACCACCAAGGGCCCTCTCTCAGGGCAGAAATCAGCCTTTACCCTGCCTTTGCCTTGCTTTGCCCAGTGATCAGGTATCTTTATGAATGAGACAGCCAGACTGTTTGGTGTCCTGAGATTGAGTGAACCATCTGTCACTGTAGAAGCTAGCCAGGTCAGTCAGGCTGGATGTTTGACTCTTCTCTGAGACCTTCCTGCCTTTTGCTTCTCTGGCTATTGCATCTCTGACCCCTGGGTTGGGGATGGTGGAAGAGATTTTCACTCTTCGGTGATGGCCACTGCCCGGCTCTTGGCTCTCCAGTGTCCCCACCTCTATTGGCCTATTATGGGTGGCCCAGCTCTCACCAGACCCCTTGGCTTCCTAGCCCAGGGTCGTCAGCCTTCCCCGGGGGCTTGGTTAGAAGAGCTGGGCAGATCTCACCCCAGCACTATGCCATCCATGGGGTATGGGCTTAGGAACCTGCATTCTAGTAAGTTCCTCAGAGTTCTTAGGAACCATCAGGTCTCCAGCCACCACATGAGATCACCACACTGTTCTGTGCTGGAGAGCATTGGTCTCCTCGGATGCCAGGAAGGAGTCTGGGTTGGTGGCGGTGAGAGAAGACTGGCTGAGTGAGCAGAAGCCCAGGCAGGAAGGCATTTCCCTGGCCGGACGCCCTTGGAGCAGACGACTGCTTTCTCACCTCTGGGTCCACTGTGTCACCCCCCCCCCACCCCCCTTCTCAAGTGCTCCTTCTCATCACAAGCCAACCAGGAGCACAAGGTTCATGCCCAAAGAGGAAACCTGAGGAAAGGCATGGACGTGGGCCAAGGAGAGTGAGGAAGTAAGGGAAAATTCTTTTTTAGAGTCACTAATTCCAGAGAAAAATGAGGGGGCCCTTTATCACCATCCAGGAACTTGGGAGACTTGTTAGACTTCTGACCAAATAATTGGAGACTGAAGGTCGGATGAAAGGAAGGAGGCGGGACGAGAAGGGGCTTGTGAGGTACTGACCCTGGTCGGGGAAGACAACTAAGGAAACTTCTAGTCTTGGGCTTTTTGAGGGTAGTTTTTTCAGTTGTTACTCAATATGACTTAGGGTCTACTAAATTAATCAGTGGAGGGGTGAGAACCATGAACAAGGGGCACTGGATCCTTCTTTCAGGTGCCGAAGGTCACACAGAAGGTCATGTCCTGCCTCCCTGGCAGCCTCCTTGTCCCCATCCAGAGTTAGCTATCTGGCCGGCACAGGCAGGTGTAGCTCTTGCTCAAGCCGGACGTGGGCCCCAGGGGGAGTTTGTGAGAGGAGGAGATGTGTTGGGGATTGGATGCGAGTGGGAGGCAGTGCCTAGGAGGCAGGAAAGCCATCTAGTGGAGTTTCCTTCCTCCCTGAGGTCCCTGCGTGTGCCAACTACCTCCATGGCTCACACACACACACACACACACACATCTAGAAAGCTGACCGACCGCCAGCCTTCTAGTATGTCACCACATCTCCACAGGAGCCTCCCCCATGACTCAAAGGCCTGTCATGTGGCCAAGCTGAGCAACCCAGGATGTCCCTGGAGCGCGGATGGTCTTGTTGGGGAAAGCTCCTGACTCACTGCATGTGTTCCAGTCCAATTGGCCAGGCCTGTGAAGTGTTTCCATAGACAACTTGGTCCCCACTGGAAACCTGACCTCTCAGATGCTCAGCTCAGGCTCCTTTGAAGAGCCTGTGAGGACCATCTCTCAGCACCCTGACCCACAATTCTTTTTTTTTTAAAAGAGTATCTATAGACCAGTAACCCCCTGGGAGGAACACAGGAAGGGTGTCTGTTGTCACCTTGTAGAGTGACCTGGAACTGTATACAAGAAGCAGTGAAAGAATGATTCAAAGCTGGGTGGTGATGGTGCATGCCTTTAATCCCAGCACTTGGGAGGCAGACCTAGGCCGATCTCTTTGAGTTCGAGGCCAACCTGTTCTACAGAGAGAGATCCAAGACAGGCACCAAAGCTACACAGAGAAACCCTGTCTCAAAAAAAAAAAAAACTTAATTTAAGCCGGGTGTTGATGGCGCACGCCTTTAATCCCAGCACTTGGGAGGCAGAGCCAGGTGGAGCTCTGTGATCTGTGAGTTTGAGGCCAGCCTGGACTACCAAGTGAGTTCCAGGAAAGGCGCAAAGCTACACAGAGAAACGCTGTCTCGGAAAACCAGAAAAAAAAAAAAAAAAGAATGATTCAAACCCTGTCCCCGAGGGAATGGGAGCAGAGACTTGGGTATTCCAGGCCCATGTCCAAGGGTTCCTGAGTCACTGGTAACCTCAGATAAGTTCTGGAACCCCTGGGCTCTCCTTCTTCCAAATGGGGAGATGATCCACAGCTCCCAGTGAAGAGGGCAGACTGGGCGCTGGATGCTTACTGTGTACCTCACCTCATCAGAACCTCCTAGACTGTGAGGCAAGATTACTGTTGTCCCTATTGGATAAAGGAAGACGCTGAAGTGAGGAGGACTGAGTAACCGTCTAGTCAGGGATAAGCTTCGCCACAGCCTGGCAAAGTCCTTCCTTTCAGTGGTTGGGAAGTGACGCCGTAGTCGGGCAGCCTGGCCCCACAGTGGCTCTCAGGCCCCCAGGCTTCCTGGAGACTGGTCCTCTCACACAGCGCCTGTGCCACAGTGGCAGCTGGGTGCCTGGAGACGCCTTCTCCTTCTGCTCACCCTGAGCCAGCCGCCAGCCTGTGCCTCTGCATTGCGCGCCTGCCCAAGCCCGCACGTCCTCTTTGCCCTTCAGAACATCCGTCGTTCCGTCTGTCTGTCCAGGGCCGCTCCTGCCTCAGGCACAGGAAGGGCCTTGAGCCGGTTCTGAGGCTCCCGCAGGGTCCTGTAGCTGGGGCATGGGCAGGACGGGACTGTGTCCACCAACGGAGGGGTCTGTGCAAGGCCAGGTCCTCCTAGGGCCACGCATGATCCAACGCCACTGGACAGGGATTCTGAGGACTCAGTGAGGCACGGCTGGTGTTGGATGAGGTGGGTCATCTACTCACTCACTCAGTTGTCCACTCACTCATTCATTCACTCAGTTGTCCACTCACTCACTCACTCACTCACTCACTCACTCACTCACATTATTAACTCATTCATTCACTCACTCACTCATGTAGTCTTCACTCACTCCTTCATTTACTCACTCCTCATTTAGTCTTCACTCATCATTTATTCACTCTCTCAGTCACTCACTCACTCATTCATTCACTCACTCCCCATTTAGTCTGCACTCACTCATTTAGTCTTCACTCATTCATTCATCCCCTCACTCCCTCCTCATTTACTCTGCACTCACTCCTTCCTCATTCACTCACTCATTCATTTGTTCATACACTCACTCATCGGTTCAGCCATGTTTTTCCGCCATGTTGAGGATCTGTGTTCGCTGCGTAGACACAGTACTGAGTGTACTTGTGAGCTCAGAGACCAGGGCACCGGCCAGGGACAGGAAGCAGGAAGTGAGTGGCCCTTACAGTAATAGACAGGAGGACTGAAGGACACCTACATTTTGGAGGCAAGGATGTCCCCTAAGGAGATCTTGAGGTGAGGTCTAGCCTGAGACCCAACGCATGCGTAAAGGGGCTTCTGGGAGGCTGAGGACAGGACACAGGGATGTCCCAAGTGGGCAGTGGCGTGAGAGCAAGTCACCAGTCAGCATTCTGCTACTGTGTTCTCCGTGCCACCCTAGGCTCTCACCTTTGACCTTTTTGTTTTCTAAGCACTTGGGATCTGGGCTCACCCCCAGGGCACTCAGCTCCCGTTTCCTCTCCAGTGGGCAGCCCCGGGGTGTGTGTGGGGGGGTGTGGGCACCGCGGCAGCTGCTCTGCCCACTGCCCTGCCGTCTCCGTGGCTCATTCCCTTGGGCGGTAACTGGAGAAGAGGTGGCAGGTGAGCTGTGAGGAACATCCTGGCACTGGGTCTGTCTGTCCTGGAGACCACGGAGAGCAAGCCTTTGTCCTGGTGGCCTGTAATGAGTTTCAGGAGAGAGCTTCAATATTTGATGCAAACAGAGACGACAAAGGATGTGAAGGACCATTATGAGCTGACTAAAGAGGAGCTAATCCTCCTGGTTGGGAGGGATTCAAGTGCCTGGAGGGCCCGGGGTGGGGGGTGTTGCCGTGTACCAGCAATTGTGAGAGAGAATGGTGCGGGAGGGAGACAGTCCCTCCACAGAGAGAGGCAGTGAGAGACACTCCCTGGAAGGCAGCGGACGGTGACAAGGGATGGCACCTGTCTCACAAGCCCAGAGACAAGGGGCGACACTCCCTGCACCCCCATGTCCCCGGACTCCGTGCCTGGAACAGCAGCTCTCTCCATGCAATCTGGATTGCCTCGTGGGCTGCCCTTTGCTGGGGTCACTTGGGGCTGGATATGCAAATGAGAGTGAAGGTCAACCGGGCCTCTTGGGCCTCTGCCCTCTGCCTCCCTCCAGCTCTTTCTGTGTCCTCATCTCCTTCGGATCTGGGCACGGAGAAATGGCAAACAGCTGTGCTCGTATGCAGCTAGCATAGAGAGGTTGTATTGCAGGGGGCTGTTCTCAGTTCCCCGCTCCTCAGATCTGCCCAGCGATCTCATCTGACACAAAAGTGTTCCGTTCAGTCACCAGGACTGAGTCTCTGCTGGAGGTAGTTGGTAGAGGGGTTTCCCCAAGTCCCTTCCAAGGGTGGGTTCCCGTGGGAGAGGAGCCAACCAAAGGAAGACTTGGAGACCTCAACTCTTCAAGCTTTTCTTTGCATTAGCTTTGTGGGCTCCTGCTGGAACTGCCTCATCTCTAGACTCCCCCAGGGCTTCAAATTTTGGGGGTTGTAAATACAGAACTGTGGCTGGTTTGCATAAATTTGCATAATACTGTATAATTTGCTTGGGTAGGATTATTCTGTTTTATAGAAAATTTCCAATTCAATGTTTTCCTTCCTAAGAGTTCCTCTTTGTTGTAATTTTCTTTGGATTTAAGACATTTTAGTTTATTTTTTATAAGACAAGGTCTTGTCTCAGGCTGGCTGTGAACTCACCGTGCCTCAGTCTCCCAAGTGCTGGAATTACAGGGATGTACCACCCTGTCAGATTTCTTCTGATTCTGGTTAGTGTCCTAAAATGAGGACAGTAGAGATGTGATGAAGGAAACCAGAAGAGAAGGCTTGTAGATGTCTGAGTTGGGGAAGGGCAATGTCTAGGGCCTTGGCCAGGTCTTAGAACTCCCTCTGGTCCTAGGATGCTCAAGAATCCTGAGGCATGGAGGGTGTTCTCGGGACACCTTCCTTTTCCAGAGCAGCCACAGAACAGAACCCTAAGAGCTGGACTCTCAGGCCGCACTGTGGCAGAGGTGGATCTACATCTCGGATCCAGACCCCTTCAGGGAGCAGGGGTTGGCTTTAAGTGCACCCTTCAAACCACCCCACTGACCCTGGCAGCAGAGGATGCTCTCCCGAGACAGCGGGGTGGGAAGAACTCTGGCCCCTCTCACAGGGAAGGGCTGGAAATTGATCTGTTTTTTTCTACTTACAGCCAAGGATCATTGTATGGAAGATAAATGAGGTCTGTTTCTGTGGAAGAGAAACACCTGCTACAAAGTCCTGCCAGCTGAAGGACTTGTCCCGCCCCCTCTCGGCTTCCTCTCCGATTTCATGAGAGCATCTCAAAGCTCTTCCCATCCTTGTTTTCCAGGTCTTTTTAAAAACTCACATTGTCGTTCCTATTATTTGTAACTTCCATGCTATTTAATCGGTTATTAGTTATAATACCCCACCAAAGCAATAGCATCCTCCTAAAATGTACATCAGGCCACATTGCTCCCTTGTCTGGAGAGCGTCCTTTCCCAGTGTGCCAGGCCCTGTGTGGCATGGGTGCATCCTTCCTCCTCCCCCCTCCCCTGTCCTCACCTTCTGCTCCTATCCTCGGGGCGCCTTCTGCTTGCCTGGGGGCCTCCCCAACCACTTCACATCTCAGTTCCTGTGCTCTTGTTTGCTCTTTCTCCAGGAAATCTTGAAGGCCAGTGTCTCCTCACTGGCTCAGGGCTTGGCAATGATATCCCTGCTCCCAGAATCCTCCTTTAGCTCCCAACCTAGGTAGGATCCCCGGTTATACAGTAACAACTGTCTTATTTATGTGGTGACCTATCTATTCGGCTTTCCATCTGGCCAGAGACTTCTGGTGCTTTGTTCATGGGTGTCTCCAGTCTCTGGCACAGAACATAAGCATGTAGGAGATGCTCAAATATATGTACACGCACACATACATGCATTTTAAAGCATTTATTTTATTATTTTTAATTAGGTGTGTGTGTGTGGGGGGATGCAGAGCCTGTGAAGGTTGGAGGTGTTGGATCCCCTGGAGTTGGAGTTACAGGCAGTTGTGAGCTACCCAGTGTGGGTGCTGGGAACCTAACGTAAGTCCTCTGAAAGAGCAGTAAGTACACCTAACTGCTGAGCCATCTCTCCAACACACACACACACACACACACACACACTCCTTTTTGAGACAGTATCTTGTTATTTAGCTGGCCTTGAATTATGACCCCCTGCCTCATCCTTCCAAGGCTGAAATTATTGGTATGCTTGTTGAATGAATGAGAAAGTGTGACTGAGTTGGGATAGGTGACAGATGACAGATTTTGCAGTCTGAGAGCTACAGCATTGGCTCTGTCACTCACTGATGGACAGTCATTGGCAAGTTACTCACCTCTCTCAGCCTCTGTCCCTCCCTTGACAGGGACAGCAATAACTTCCGTATCAAAAATTAATTCCAGCACCGTGCTTGTGTCTGCCAGCATCTGGCACAGGTAGGAGCCCATCAAACGGTAGTCATTAATGTAATAAGCACACGGTACGTCATCCTTACTGTACCAGGCTCTGTTCTGCCCCAGATATTACCCAGTTTATTGAGTGATACAGAGATCTGCAAGCCATGAAGAAATCATGGTGAGTATAGATAACCAAATTCAACAAGAGCAAAGTGGTCGAACCTATCCCCTGAATGAGCACTTTACAGTTTACAGACCGTTCGCACCTAGCTCACTTCATCACCTCCTGAGCTGCTGGGGCCCGGCAGGACTGGCCTCGGTGCCTCTGTTTTACCACAGGAGAGCAGGAGCTGAGGAGGTGGCCCAGGGTGACACTTCTCCCTTGTTCTGCCTGACTCCTCTCCCCTAGCACGCCATCGCCGCCATGCGGGGGTCCTAGGTGGTTTCAGGAACACTAGCTCCCGGGCACTCTGCTCTGTGCACGCTTCCCGCTCCAGCTCGTACATGCCAAATCCTGTTACTCTACGGAGAAAAGCAAATGAGGGGAAGAGAGGTTGCGGAGGCGGGCTTCGAACCTCTCAATCAGGAGGCCCATTAGCCGAGGAGGGGCTCGGTCCTCGGAGTTCAGCCCTGCCACACACTAGCTGTGCAACTCCGGGGAGTTAATTAGCTTCTCCGTGCCACACTTGGCCCACCTGCGCATCGGAACGATGATCCACCTAGTTTGGGGCGCTGTTGTGAGGCCTGCTCAGAACAGCACCTGGTGCACACAGTAAGCTCCAGCACACATTTGATCCCCAAATTAATACCTCAGTCCCAAACCTAGTGTTCTTTTCCCAACACCTAAGTGTAAAAGTTCATGGATTCTCAATCGCCAGCATGTTCATAATATTATATATATCTATATATGTATGTAGAATGTATATAAGAATATGTATTTATGAGTATATATATACACACACATATATATATAAATAAAATCTTTATAGAGCCTTGTGAAATCAGCAAGAAGTAGTTGCCACCCTTTCACAGACCAGAAAACCGAAACTGGGAACGAAGAGTCTATTCAAGGTCACGCAGGTGTGATTTAGGAGGTGGCTGCTTTGCTCATGACTCGGTAGGTCGGTCCCTGCTCACATCTACTCTGTAATAGAATATACTTCAACCTTTTCCAGATGTGCAAATGCATTTGATTTCCTCTGATCATGTCCTATCAATACAGGCAAGACCAAGGCTCCTGGCCATTTCGCATCGAGGAAAACTGCAGAATCCAGAGGGTCCACCTGGAGTTTTCCGGCAGTCAGCCTCTCAATAAGCAGACATTTCCATGAGCGGCTGTTGTGGACCCAGGGCTGTGCCCGGAATCGTGGGGAGAGGGGAGATCATGAGAATTTTCTGCACAGGATCTAGGGTCTAGGTTAGAAGAGGGGGCTGCACCTTCTCGGGACTCGGATTCTCGGGTTTGTGGCTCAAGATTCTGGGAAGCTGTGAGTATGAATCATGCTTTAATTTCAAGTTTTCATTTGCTTGCCAGAGGATTCAAATCCCAGAGTTATCCAGGAAAGAAGGTGTGGAGCTAGGGAAAGAATCCATGAACGTGTTCATCTGTTTCCTCATTCATTCATTCATTCATTCATTCATTCATTCATTCATTCATTCAACCTTCTTTTACTGTGCCCTTCATGGACAGTGGAGATCCCCAAGCTTATGGCTGAAGTCACAAACATTTTTATTTTTCCATTAGAGAGTGTTAGTTTCTGTAATCAAACCCAAATAGCTAAGACACATAATATAAACACAATATATTACCCTTCACTCATAGACTTAAAACAAGTGCCCCCACCAAATCCAGGTGTGGGGGTGTATGTCTTTAATCCTAGCACTTCAGCACTTGTGGGGGGCGGGGAGCAGAGGGAGGCAGATCTCTGTGAGTTTGAGACTAGCCTGGTCTACAGAGTGAGTTCTAGGATAGCCAGGGCTACACAGAGAGACACTGTCTCAACAAAGCCAAACAGCACCAAATTAAATGCCCCCATAACTTTATCACAAACATTTGTTGAGCACCTACTATGTGCTGGGCATGCAACACACAGGATAAGCTTAGGGTGTGGTGTAGGTTTTGAAATTGGGTTATTTGAGTCATGAAAAGGTCTGTGCACTCACACCCACCCATGATACACAGCTTCATGATAAAATGACCTCACCACCAGCTGGAGTGATACAGCATTTCCACTCGGCCTAATCACCTCGCACGCCTCTCCAGTCCCATTGCCCTGCTCCCCCTTCTCCTGACTCCCACTGACACTTGGGGTGCACAGCCCCCTTAATTTGGCGTTTAGAGTTTTGCTTTGTCACATATGTTTTTGACCCACACAGAAAAGACCCCACTTATTTTTGCTTGGCCTGGACTTGACCACAGCACCCTGCATTGTATCTTCTTCCTCAGCCTGCTCTCCTCCCCACGCTCTGAGGGGCGCCTCGTCCACGCCTGTGAGGATCCTCTCCTCACTCCCTCAGCATGGAATTCCACTGGGAACTAGATCACACTTTGTTTATCTGGTTTTCTCCTGAAGGTTATCTAGTTTATTTCCATTTTTTTTTTTTCTTTTTCTGTTACAAACAATGCCTCCTCTTGATCCGGTCCTTTGATGTACCCAGCAGGAGTGTTAGGTGTACAGGGTGGAACTGCAGAGCTTTTGGGCCCATTTTGTTTAATACAAACTAAAAGTAGTTGTACCTGTTTGATAAGTAAAATATCCCCCGGTAGTGGGTAACTCCGTTGACACAACAAATCAGATCAGGCCAAATCAAACCGAATTAAAGTCCAGGTTTTAATCTGAGGAAAGCATTCCTCGAATGGTCCTGCAATGGTCCGGGGGTGGTGGCGGGAGAGAAACCACAAGGCCAGTCTACGGGCTGGGTCTTAAATATTTGTAGGCGTGGTCTTGAGCATCTCAAGGGGAGGAGCCGCCACTTGGCGGGCTTTCTCAGTGGCGGGGTCTGGAGAGAGGTGGGGCCAAGGTGGAACTTCCACCTAAACACTGTTGCCTTGTAAAACTGAAGGAGCAGCTGCTGAGAGCGGGCTCAGCAGTCAAGAGCACTTGGTGCTCTTGCAGAGGACCGAGGTTCAGCTCACAGCACCCACGTGGCGGTTCACAGCCATTCGTAACTCTAGTTCCAGGCTCTCTGGCCCCTCCCTCTTCTGCTTCACGGCATTAGGCACACATGTGGTGCCTGGACAAACACACAGGCAAAATACTCCCACACGTAAAGCAAACAAATCTTTAAAAACCGAAACAAAACAGGCCGGGCAGTAGTGGTGCACACTTTAATCCCAGCTCTCGGGAGACAGAGGCCTCTGTGACTTCGGGGCCAGCCTGGTCTACAAAGTGAGTTTCAGGACAGCCAGAGTTGGTACACAGAAACACCCTGTCTTGAAAACCAAACACAACAAAACAAAAATTAAACAAAACCAAACGGAAGGAAATCCTTTTGAAGGGCCCTTTGGGCTCAGGTTAGGGGGCTCTATTGACTAACTAGAACGTCCAGAGACTGACCTTGGGAGATATCTAAGCATATCATTTACATGGTAATTCACAGAGCACGGCACACTTTTGATAGTTTATCTCAGAGCTGAGCCTCTGAGCTTGGAAACACAGGCTGTTATTGACTGACCCTTCGGAGAAACTTGACTTCTGGCCCGGCACAGGAGAACCAAGAAAGACCGAGGCGATCTTGCCTCACTGGAAGCTTGGCATTTGTGCCATGCCATGTGGGCTTGGAGAGATTTATTCTCGTGCCCTTCTATTTAGAACTCAGTTCATCAGCCTTGGCATCAAGGCCATGGCTAAGTCTCAGTGGAGCCCGATCTCTCCTCTCTCTAGCTCTTTTTCCTCCTCTCTCCCACCAATGGTTATCATCCTTCCTTTTAATTGTTGGCTGAGTAATACCTTCAAAGAGGTGGAAATTCAAAATGAAGGACGGTACTTTGGAAAGACTCAATCCTACTTGCCCAGAGTCTCCTATGAAAGGTAACTCACCTGCCCTCCTAGAATTCTCTTTATGTAAAAGTTACTATGCAAAGTTTCTAAGATAGACTAGATAAGGTATTATTATTATTATTTTTGGTTTTTCGAGACAGGGTTTCTCTGTGTAGCTTTGCGCCTTTCCTGGAACTCGTTTTGGAGACCAGGCTGGCCTCGAACTCACAGAGATCCGCCTGCCTCTGCCTCCCGAGTGCTGGGATTAAAGGCGTGTGCCACCACCGCCCGGCAAGGTATTATTATATACGGGTTTCTGACATGGAATTTTCAAGTATCAATGCACCATGAGTTAAGAATAGTTGTGTAAACAGCTGTGATTGCATTCACAAGATCAAGCCAGCCTACATCCCATGGAGGATGGGGTGGGGCAGGAATCATGGAATCCCATCAACATTGGCGGTTGGTGACTGCTGGGGGAGGGGTGGCGTCAGTTCTCTCCAGGGATGCATTGACTGGGAGGCTGCCGCGCTCCAGGAGATGCTTCCACACAGGCAGCACTAGAAGGACTCAAAGGGTTCTAAAAAGAAAGCGCATCAAGTTGGGAGAGGAAAATGGCAGGGGTGAGACACAGGGGGTGTGGGAGGGGAGGGAATGGGGGGTGGGCTTGATCAAAACCTGTGGAATTCTCAAACAAAACAGAAACGGTGAAAAAAAAGTAATGAGTTTTTCTTAATCAAATGTATGTATTTATTTAAAAAATAGCTACGTAATAGTCCATTGTCTCTCATTAATATTCATTTATCCCCTACTGTCCACCTATCTATCAAGCTGAGTGCTAAGGGAAGGGCTTAAAATGATGAATCAAAATATGCCTTCCCTGGGGACCGGGAGCCCGAGGCAGAAGAAGAATATCAAGTTCAGGGCTATGTATCAATAACAACAACAAAAGACAAAACTCACACACACACACACACACACACACACACACAAACCCCAAAACAACGAAAAGTACCTCTTCCCCCCAACAAAACCAGAAGTAGGCCCTGCCTTCAAGGAGACCACAGAGGAAGCGTGGCCAACGACAGCAGGCGCTGTTCACTCCGGAGCTGCTTCTGGAGTGCCAAAGGGTCTTCGGCACTGCTCTGGACCATCGGAGGACGAGGGCAGGAAGAGCCCTGAAGTGCCCGGCTGTGGCTCTCTGGCCCCAGCAGAGCTGATAGTGGCCATTGCGACCAGAGAGGACAGGGAGGCTGCTAGGGCCTCTGCCGCCGGACTTGGACCATAGACAAGGCTGCGTGTGTGTGTGTGTGTGTGTGTGTGTGTGTGTGTGTGTGTGTGTGTGTGCTAGAGCCAGGTGTCTGACTGCAGGTAGAGCTGGAGAAGCTGCCTGTGGCTGAGGGCTAGCCAGGCCACCGACGGGGCAGAGGTGGGAGAACTTTGCCATGTGGAGCAAAGGGAAGGAAAAACGGGCATTTTCCCAAGTCCCCTCGGGGCAGTCTGGGGCCTATCGTCCAAGCCTCGTTTGTTTGATGATAAGATTTGCCTGTGTTTTTTCCCCAGGCCCCAAGGGTATATGGCACAGGAGTCCTGGCCTGAGAACTCTCACCTTTCAGCAGCCCAGGCGGGCTCCTTTGAGCAGGGTCAATAGGATCAGTAGGAGAAAGACTCAGGTCTCTCTGTGAAGGGATGGTTATGAAGAGGACCTGGGATGTGCTACCACAAACCCCTACCTGGTCCTCCAGTGGGTGCCACTGTGGTGGGCCAAAGTCCCTGTGCCTGCTGGCATGGGTACTAAGGGCCAGTCTTGAACTCAGAGTCACGGTGGGCTGTGGCGGCTCACAGGGAGCCCTCCTTTTGGATCGCCTTAGTTCACTGTGGCCTGAGGCTGGGTCAGCACATCTCCCAGTTGCAATGGGAGAGTGTGAGTCTCCAGGCCCACAGGTCCCCGCTCCCGTTTGGAATATTTAGTCCATGCTCTGACTCTCTACAAGATGCGTGCCATGGACTCTGTAAGGCTGTAGTGGAGCCTTGCCTTCAAGCTGCAGTGTGTCCAGCAGGGCCGGGCCAGCACTCTGTCATTCCAGCTGAAAGCCCATGGCGTTCTCAGGACCAGTTCACGGGTGGGTGACCCGTCCTCAGGAGGACTCACCCTAATGTCGGGTGCTGTTGCTGCGTGCTGAAATTCTTAACTTTTGAACAAGCTTGCTTCATTACAGGGCCTTGGAAATGAGGCAGTTTTTGTTGTCTGCGCTCTACCCTGATGCCTTTTTTGTTTGTTTGTTTGTTTTCGAGACAGGGTTTCTCTGTGTAGCTTTGCGCCTTTCCTGGAACTCACTTGGTAGCCCAGGCTGGCCTCAATCTCACAGAGATCCGCCTGACTCTGCCTCCTGACTGCTGGGATTAAAGGCGTGCGCTGTTGCTGCTGCTGCTGCTGCTGCTGCCGCCGCCGCCGCCGCCACCACCACCACCACCTGGCACTCTGATGCCTTTTGTCGTTGTTTTTTGAGACAGGATTTCTCTGTAACCCTGGCCGTCCAGGAACTCACTCTGGGCCTTGAACTGAGATCAGCCTGACTCTGCCTCCCGCATGCTGGGATTAAAGGCGTGCGCCACCACCGCCCGGCTATTTTTATTTTTTTTTTTAATTTTTTTTATTTTTTATTTTTTTTGGTTTTTCGAGACAGGGTTTCTCTGTGTAGCTTTGCGCCTTTCCTGGAACTCACTTGGTAGCCCAGGCTGGCCTCGAACTCACAGAGATCCGCCTGCCTCTGCCTCCCGAGTGCTGGGATTAAAGGTGTGCGCCACCACCGCCCGGCTATTTTTTTTTTTTTTTTTTTTAAGTTGAATCGTGAACACTATAGTTTCTCCTTATCCAAGGAAGCACTCCTGGACCCACCACAGATGCCTAAAGTCACAATCCACACATGCCTATGATCAAGTTTAATGAATAAATTAGGTACAGCAAGAGATGAACAACACTTGATAATAAAATAAATGATCATGAGTCTGTACAATAATAAAAATGATGGAGATGTATATTTCAAAAATATTGTACTATTCTCAGCCTTCTCCCTTTGTGGTGATATGGGATGATACCACATCTGTGTGATGAGATAAAGTGCGGTGAGTGACCTGGGCATTGTGACAAGGCTCTAGGCTCCTATTAATAGAGGCATTGGAAATGACGAACGCTGATATGATAGCTGAGACAGCTCCAGTGACTGGTGGGTGGGTAGCATATACACTGTGGACACACTGAATAGAGGGATGACTGTCCTGGGTAGGACGGCACAGGCATTCATCACACTACTCCAAAGGACATGTGATGTGAACGTTGTGAGTTGTTTATTGCTGAAATTTGCTGTTTAATATTTTCGGTTCACAGTTGGCCGTGGGTAACTCAGACTGCCACCACAGACCGAGAAGGACTATTATTGCTCTACAAAGGATGAAAACAAAGGAGGCGCTTATTAATTGTTTGTACATTTAGATACGGTCCATACGTTCATTGTGATGCTAATGTTGATGCACACCCACACACCACACATCCCTTCACAGTCTGACTCCCAGGAGAGCCGTGTGTGTGTGTGTGTGTGTGTGTGTGTGTGTGTGTGTGTGTGTGTGTGAGAGAGAGAGAGAGAGAGAGAGAGAGAGAGAGAGAGAAAGAGAGAGAGAGAGAGAGAGAGAGAGAGAGAGAGAGAGAGAGAGAGAGAGAGAGCAGTGCATAGCGTTCACCTCTGAAGGACCCAGACGGTGGTCTGTTAGGGGTGCACTCTGTTCCTGTGGCTGCTGCCCATGGTGGTTTGCTTTCTACTTCAGAGCTAGGCTGGGGGCAGACGGGGTCCTCAAGTCCCTTGGTTAGTGCCTTCATCACTTGCCCCTCAGAGAATCTTTCCAGTCAGGTGCTTCTTCCTACAGGTTCAGATTAACACCTCAGATCTGCTTTAGGACTCAGGAAAGGAGACTCCTGTGGAGGCAGGGAATGTCTGCAGTAGGCATGAGGCATGAACCTGACCATGGAAGACCCTGAAAGTTCATCCTGTCCATCTCCTTCAGACTGGGCCACCCTATCTGTGCTGCTGAAGCCAGGAGGGGGAAAAAAAAAAAGGTTGTATCCTGGAAACGTGGGCCACAGAATCCGTATGCTCTCCAGATACGTCGCTCTGGGACTTGTCTCTGGTTTTGCTTTGTCGCCTGAATCAAGGATCCTGAAGTTTTTACCCAGGACACTTGAATTCTTACCCAACAACCCCGGAGCCTGGAAGCAAGCCTCAACTGCCTACTTGACAGAAACAACCAGCTTTTCAAGTATCCTCAGAACAAAGGCCACAGCCTTGGAAGCAGAGGACATGTCTGCCCCCTGGTGGTCAGTCACCAAATCTTCACGGTGCCCTCTGGAGCCAGGGTTTCCTTGGACAGCAACTTTGAGTCCTCAGGTAGACTCTTCATATGGAATATAGCAAGCTGTCCGTCGCCCCAGGGCTTGGCCTCGCTGCTCCCTCTCCTGACATGCTCTTCCTGTAGCCGTGAGCCCAACTGTCACCTCCACAGGAAAGCCCCCTTGCACCCCTTTGTCTACAACAGCACCTCATCGCCGTCATCTGTTCTGCTCCGTGCCTGCTGCCTCTCTTTCTCCAGCTGTCCTTTGGGAGATAAGGACATGTGTTACCCGTGTCCTCAGTGCCATGTACAGAGAAGGCATCAAAAACACCTGCTGAAGGAGTCAACGTGTGTGCCCGCAGCAGCAAGTGGGACTTGGATGCATCGTCTGGTCCTCAAACCACAGTGGAATATGGGGGACTGTGGGACCGCTGATCTGGCAGATGGGCACACTGAGGCCTGGTCAGTTATGGGAGCTGTTTGAGCACCTGGGAAGCAGGAACAACATCTTTCATCTTGCTTCCTCACTTCTCCCTGGAAGAAGCCGCAGGAGGTCTCAGGCCTGTTGGCTTCTGCCCGTCAGGAGTGAGTGGTCCATGTCCTGGCTCCTCGGCCTGGCTGCTGACGGAAGCAGAGCCACACGGTCATCGTCCTCCGAAGCTATAGGTCCGCAGGGCTCAAGGGAGCAGCCTGTCTGCAGAGATGAGCAGGACTGTGTCAGGGGAGGGGAGGCAGAAGAGCGTAAGCCATCCAGACTCCTGTGACGCCTTCTCTGAGGCCAGGATTTGCCGGTGACATTCTTTCCTGCTGCAGTGCCTCAGCCTCCCGGCTTGGCAGGGGAATGCTGGGGACTGGTGGGGTTGAGCTTGGAGTGAGTGGCCTGCACACAGCTGCAGGTAGGAGTCTGAAGGACGAGTCCAGGAGTCAGCAGCACCTGCTCTTTGGCTGGCCTGGCGAGAGCTTGATAGAGTCCACAAGGTGATTCTCTACGGTGCCTTGGTACTGGGGAGGAAAGAGGAGTCAGTATTCACAGCCTGTGGTCTAAAGAGCCCTGATACTTGGCTTCTCAATGGGCTTGGGAGCTGGGAATTCCGTCTTCCTTCTGTGATATTGTTGGGAAACTGAGGACCAGAGGGGAAGCCCGTACCTTCCCACCTTCGCCCTTCCCTCTCTCTGTCCTGCCTCTTCCCAGGAGTCCAGAGTATTCAGTGGAAGGATTATAGGATCTCAGGTGCCTGGCTTCCAGTCAGGTCTCATAATTTCCCATTCCCCAGAAGGAACAATTGAGGTGAGTGACATTTGGGCTTGGGTAGAGATAGACAGCTGGCCCCTCATCTCTGATGGATACTCGTCCCCACAAACATTTCCATACCCCCAATATTCTTTGTGCCTGGGCCCTTCCTGTCTCTTATGGCACCTGGAGGAGCCCAGCTGGCCTCCGTCCCCATCCCAGCTGTAGGGAGACTTGCCCTACCAGTTCAGTGTGTCCATGCCACTTTTCTCCCTCTTTGGCAACTATCCAAACCCCTGTCCCAACAAACACCCGGAGAAGGCCCCTGCCCACCTAACAAGCCCCTTGGTGCCCACCCAGCTCTCTCCCTCCCATCCCTTGGTTCCAGGGAAGGCCAGGAGTTCCTCAAGGGCATGGCTTTCTTTTTCTCTCTTTTAAAGACAGGGTCTCCCTATGGTTGGAAATCACAATCCTCCTTCCTCTGCCGTGGCTCTAAGGCCACGGGTCGCAGAGACAGGAACGCAGCTGTTGCTGCTTCTGGATTTATTTTTATTTTTTTAATTATGTGTAGTGGTGTGAGCTTACATATGGACATGTGCATTCTCAAAGGGGGCAGAGGTCAAGTGTCAGACCCTCTGGAGCTAGAGTTGTGGACGCTTGTGATCCACCTGACGTGGGTACTAGGAACGAAACTGGGGTCCTCGGGGAGAGCAGACGTGCTGTTGACCACTCCTGCTTCACTCTTTTTCCCTCTGGAGCCTGAGTGCTGTGAGGCCCCATCCTGAACCCCCACGTGACAGCTGGGGAAGTGTTGACAGGATGGAACGTTTTTCATCTTATGCGTGGGGGAACAGGCTCAGGTCAGCCATATGTTTTGACAGGTATGTACATAAAGCTGCTGGCACAGGACTTTATCCAGGTCAGTCCGAGTGCACACACCGTGTCTGTGACCTCCAGGCCCCGGCTCAGACTCCTGCACAAGTATCAGGAACTGTGGTGAGTTGTCTAGCTCTCCTTTTGCAGAGAAAGGATGTTCGCAAGAACAAGCATCGCTAACGGCCTCACACGACGAAAGTGACATCATAGGAAGGATATACTTTAACTCCAATTTAATGGGAAGGAAAGGACACTCTCTCCCCTGAACGGACAGATGACAGCCACATATATACACTGGCCGTAGGCTGGGGAAGATTCCTTGTGACTGAGTGTCTGGCAATAATTGCGCCACATTATCTTGATAAGTTGTGATAAGCCGTCCTGGCTAATGGTCCAGGCATGCTCACCTGCTGCATATTCGGAGCCTGCTTTCCTGACTGTGGCAAAGCTACGCTCACCAACCATACACTGAGTACTCTCTGCTGTTCTTCCTCAGGAGGCAGTGATGGCTGGAGGCTGACCTGAGGTCCAGCCTGGGCCTTGTGAACGGAGAAAGCTCTTAACTTTTCTTGCGCAGCTGCTGGAGGCAAATGCTGCCTGTCCCTACCAACGGCATCTTGGGACCTTCCCTTCAGGACAACATGGGTCATGCAAGTCAGTCAGTCACCTACAACGAGGTCGGCGATGGCAGCCATTTCCACCTCGGGGATGCCTCCAATCTCCTAACCATTCCTTGTTCATTTCCTCCACTTAAAATCGTTGCTCTGGCAATAATTTCTTTTTGTTTGTTTGAGACAGGGTCTCTCTATGTAGCCCTGACTGTCCTGGAACTCACTGTGCGGACCAGGCTGGCCTTGAACTCACAGAGATCTGACTGCATCTGCTTCCCGAGTACCGGGATTAAAGTGTGTGACACTACGCCTGTCCCCCTCTCTTAACTCAAGGTGGCAGGACAAGGTCGCCAGATGAACTCCACATTGCAACACTAAAGTTCTGCCATTAGCCGGGCATAGTGGCACACACTTGTGACCCCAAACACTGTAGAAGTGGAGGCAGGGGACTGTGAATTAGAGCTTAGTCTGGACTGCAGAGTGAGACCATGTCTCAAAGAAACAAAATCAAAACATACAGAAGCAAAGCCCACAATTGTGCCTAGGTGGCCTTCAGTGGCCGCTCCCGTCACGTGGGCTGTCACTGGGCCCCTTCCCTGGACTCCATCACCAAGTCTGCTCCAACCATGCAGAATTGTGTTGCAGTCACTCATGTTCCTCGTCTTCCTCTTGAGTCTGAGAATCCCCAGACCCCCTCACAGTGTCTGGGACACACGCCACACTCAACACAAGCTGCTGACGTTATCACATCGCAGCGCCTGGGTCTGTTTATCTTTCCGATTGGAAGCTGTCAGCAGCTCCTATAGGCTGGAGATCCCACTTGACTTAATGCAAGCTTGGTTGGCTCCACCAGACTTCTGTCCCACAGTGAGGACTGGCTTAGAGACCACTTCTCAAATCCTCACTGAATTCGAATCTCCAGGCACCAGGCACAGGACTGACCTTTTAAATACTGCACAGGGGATTGGGATAGCTGGCCATATTTGGATACCAACCGCTTGCTCCCAGGTACTTGATGCCTCTGGCAAACGTGGCACCAGAATTGCTAAGCCCATCCAACTACTAAATAATTAAAAAGACGAATACTCCCATGCCCTCTGAGTCCTTACCTACACCCACATTTTCTTCCTTGGGAGATCCTGAGGACCCCTGCCTAGGGCAGCTCTGAGGAGTTCCACCACCACATCACTTACCCTCAAGAGTGCCCGGCTGGCCAGAACCTCAAAGGCTTGTACCACATTGATGTCATTCTTGGCACTAACTTCAAAGTAAGGCATGTCCTTCTCTTTACACCATCCATGGGCTACCTCCTGGGACACCTGAGGGAGAGAAATGATCACCGTGTCCGTATCGCTGTGGCCACAGCCGCTGCCCTTGTTGCTGCTGTGGTTTCGGTGTGGCCTGTTCCCTCCAGAACCCGGGCTGAAATTGCTTCCCCAGGAGGACGATGCTGAGAAGAAAGGTGAGACCTCGAAGGGAGACTAGGTCATTAAGAAGAACTAACACGGCACCAGGAGGATAGCTCAGTGGGCAAGAGTATTCCATGTTCTAAGTGTGGAGTTCACCTAAGGACCCGAGTTCAAGTCCCTGACACCCCCACAAAAGCTGGGTATGATCATAGATGCCTGAAATCCCAGGGCTGTGGGCCAGAGACAGGTAGATCCTGAGAAGTCACTGGCCAGTCAGCCTCCCAGACATGGCAGACTTCCAGTACCATGAGAGACTCTGTCTCAAGGGAACAAGGACATTCATGACAGAGCAGGACAGCTGATGGCCTCCCTGGCCTCCGCCCATGCATGGGCATATACTCCTTTCTCAACATGCGCGCGCGCGCGCACACACACACACACACACACACACACACACACACACACACACACACACGCACTCATGCCTGCCCCATACACATGCATATACATTTTATGAAGAAAAGATAAAAAGAGATCAGCACCCAAGGGAGTGAGGTCTCTATTTTTTTTTTTGTGGGACTGAGAGCCGTCTGTCAGAAAGTGAGGCCACCCCTCAGCTTTTGACTCTCTCCCCTTTCTCTTCCGTTTCCTGCCACCACCACCCTCCCTCCCAACCATCACCCCAGCCCCCGTGATCACGGCCACCGCCCCTCTTGATGACTGAGAGCCTCTCCTGTGTCTGCAGCTCCATAGTTTATCTTTTCAGTTCCTAACATGACTCTGTGAGGTGGGTGTTGCCAACGCCATTTCACATACAGATGAGCACCTGGAGCAGTGGTTCTCAACCAGTGGGTCCTGACCCCTTCCAGGGGTCACCTACGGCCATCAGAAAACACATACATTTACATCAAAATTCATAAAAGTAGCAAATTATAGTTATGAAGTAGCAACAAAAATACTTTCATGGTTGGGGGTCACCACAACATGAGGAACTGTATTCAAGGGTCGCAGCCTTAGGAAGGTTGAGAGACACTGACCTGGAGAATTATCTTTGCCCGGGATACACAGCCTGGGCAGGATTTGGACATGGACCTGGCAGAATTAGAGCCTGCTTCACTCTCTGGCTTCCTAAGGTCTGGCTAGAAGCTTCCTCCCAACGTTGACTCCCTCTAAAGGAGACAGCCCCAACAGATGCAGGGCAGTCAGGGTGGGAAGCGAGGGTTCCCTCTCTGCCTCCTGCCGACTGAGCAGATCTGTGCCAGGAGGGACTCTTTTCCCTAGGGTAGAGCCCTGGAACAGTGAATAAGGCCCCCACTAGCTATGAGATGGATGCTGTTGGCTTGACTTTAGAGGCAGGAACACTGAGGCTCAGAGAGGTTCGGAAACATACCCCTGATCACACAGCTCAGGGAGGCAGAGCATGGATGCAGATTCCCCTGGCATCTGAATTGCCCCTGGAGGACTCTTTGTAAGAACCTTGATCTTCTTTACTGTTCCCCCCACGAGACTCCAGGTTCTTCCAGTTCAGGCTCAGGACCTTTTTATTCTCAGCCCTATATGTGAGTGAGCTAAGAGAGGACATTGCTTCTAAGTGCAAACAGCTGGATGCAGTTGGGGGCTGCTGGGTATGCCCCACATCCTTCTGAATTACTTGGAGGGGTGACTCATACCAAAGAGTGCGATGTCTCATTAGTTATTTAAAGGGGAAATTACTATATATCTTATATTTGCTGTGCCTGGTACTTTAACATTATTTAAATTTATTTAAGGGGAATCAAGCTCTTTGTCCCAGAGAAAGGACCATTTGTGCCTTTTCCTAGAACACAGGGCAGGCAGGTGAGATGAAAGACCCCCCCACCCCTTATCACACTGTCTCCCCACGCTTGCAGGTTCTGGGGACACCTATCTTCCTGAGATTATGAAGTACCACTGTTGTTCACTGTCTCTCTGGTTCCTGCCCTGCTGGGCTCAGGACTGGCAGGAATGCCCAGTGGCTCACGTCTTCTTTACACAGTGCCTCTATGGACCACCAGCTCTGGCATTGTGGGGTTTGCAACATAAGACTGTGGTCAGCAGAGCAAGAACGTCCAGGTCTCAGTCTTAGCCTCTGATGCCTAAGATTTTCCTGCCTTTGGGAAGAGGGACCCCAGCATTGGTGAGGAATGCTCCCTCCTGTGGGACAGATGAATGGCCAAGATCTGTAAGCCATCAACAGTCCTTCTAGATTGGGGTAAGTCCTAGACTGTTTAGAGGGAGACTTGGGACGTCTGTACTAGTAACATGCAGATAAATGATCACTAGACATTAATACATTATGCCTGAATAGCATCTTGAAGTAGTCATTAGATGTTAACACCTTGTACACTGGTGTCATCCTGTATATTCAAAGTGCTTTGGATCTTTCAAAGACTTACACTTCTTTACGTCCAGCCCTCTCCACCTCCCATCTCCCCAGATGCTGAGTGTTTAACTGCGACTGTTAGCTGGTGCTCAGGAGTTACTATCAACTGGGAAGGGAGTGCAAAGTGACTGTGTCTCTATGGTGTGGTCTGTAGGGGACACTTTTTTTTTTCTTAAAGATTTATGTATGTATGTATTATGTATACAGTGTCCTGCCTGCATGCATGCCTGAAGGCCAGAAGAGGGCACCAGATCTTACTGTAGATGGTTGTGAGCCACCATGTGGTTGCTGAATTGAACTCAGGGCCCCTGGAAGAGCAGCCAGTGCTCTTAACCTCGGAGTGATCTCTCAGGTTCCTGTAGGGCACTGTTTTTACATCAAGGCATAACAAGCAGAAGCCCGCCGCTGCGTCCGAGGCTGATCACCCACCGAGGGAGCTTGGGAGACATGCCGTTGGTTGCAGCTGCAGTGGCAGCTCTGCTGTCCCTTCCCTCGAAGCAGCAGACCGTGATGGAGGCGTCCTCCTGGTAAGACCCACATTCATCTTATCCCCCCGCCCCCTTTCTGATGGGTCTCGAAAATGACTGAGGGCAATCTCCAGAGCATCAGAGACTATGCTACAGCGGCCTCTTTCTGAGTCTCCAGCCCCGTCCCTACAGAGGGCTGGCTGGAGAGAAGCCACGGAACAGCACTTTAAGTCCTCTCTGCCAATTCCAGCCGTGACTTCATGACTTTGAGGATCATCTTGCCTTTTATTTACGAAGTACAATAGTTATTTATAACTTAAGCTCAGAGAACTCTAAAAGCAACTCCAAGACGTGGTACCTGGAGACGACTGTTACTTTCACACGGTTTCCTTTTGCTTACAATGGGCTGTTAACATTTGGTTCTGCTCACTCATTGAGAACCAGTGTTTGACAAAAACTAGGCCAGATTGCAAAAAAAAAAAATTATTCTTTTTTTTTATTTTACAGTGTGTGTGTGTGTGTGTGTGTGTGTGTGTGTGTGTGTGTGTGTGTGTACTTGTGGACATCAGAGACAAGTTGTAGGAGTCAGTTCTCTCCTTCCATCACGTCTCTCCCAGGATTCAAATTCAGGTAGTCAGGCTCTGTGGCCTTTACTGCTGAACCGTCCTATGGGCCCCTATCTGCATAATTTTGGTTTTGATGCGTTCTCCTTGTATAGAGAGAAAATGATTGTTATATAAATTTAAAATTAGTATATCTGGGGGCTGGAGAGGTGGTTCAGCCGTTAAGAACCTTTGCTGCTCTTGGAGAGGACCTGGGTTTGGTTCCCAGCACCCATATGGCAGCTCAGTTACTGACTGTAACTCTGGTTCCAGGGGATCCGATGCTGTTTTCTGGCCTCTGCAGGTACTGCATGTATGTGGTATGCTTACATGCATGTAAGAAAAATACTCATACATAAAATAAGGATAAATAAAACTTTAAAGGAATCAGCATATCTGATACTAGTTAGTAAGCCTCCAAGAATAACCAACAGTACTGTAGGAGACACCATTCCAGTTCCATTGGTGGTAGATCAGAACTCACACTTGGGCGTGGAGTAAGGCATTAAAGTTCCAGAGAATAAATCCCCACAGCTCAGATGTTAGAGGCCCTTTCTCACGAACCAAGATTTTCCACTGTTGACTTCTGTGGAAGGGTTTTTTGTTTTTTGTTTTTTTAAACAAAGATAAGCCAGTAATTTCTTTCAAATTATTCTGGCTATATGTGTGTTTGCATATGTATGTGCATCTTTATTGTAGTAAGATACACACCACATATAATTTAATACTGTAGTCATGTTTAACCATATAATTCAGGGCATTAAGTATATGCCTACTGTTGTGTGACCATCATCATTACTTGAGTCCAGAATTTCCTCCTCCCAAATCTAGCCACGTACTTTTAAACACTTATCTTCCTCTAACTAAGTAGGAAAAACTAAGCCAGGTGGCGGCAGCTCATGCCTTTAATCCCAGCACTTGGAAGGCAGAGGCAGGAGGATCTCTGTGAGTTCGAGGCCAGCCTGGTCTACAGAGTGACTTCCAAGACAGCCGGGGCTACACAGAGAAACCCTCTCTTGAAAAAAAACAACAACAAAAGTAGGAAAAACTACTTTTCCAGACCTGTTCCTGAGGAAGATACAATTACAATGTTTCCATCAACCCTCAAATAATATAGGGAAATCCATCCTCTGGTTTCCATGGCAGAGAAGAGGTTGGGGTGGACCCGGGGCATACAGGGAACATGGCGGACCATCGGTGGGCCACTCAGCCGGGGTGTTGAAAGAGATGGCGCCTACCTCCTTCAGCTTTGTCCCAGGGAGTACAAGCTTCCCTAGATACAGTCACGTGGCTAGTCTTTATTTTCCTCGTCCCAACCAGGGGTTAACAATCTCTTTGCTAAGTCGGCATCGGAGTACGGAGATGTGAGGGCAGGAGCCGCCGCTGCCGCCGCCGCTGCTCCTTAGTTCTTGGCCCTAACAATATGGGGTCTTTGTGGTAAGTCTCTGCACTTTCTCCTCCCACTTCCTCTTCCCTGAACTCATTTCCTTGTTGTGCAGTACCTCTTACCTCCAGTTCCTAGGCCACCTCCCTCCGGACCTTTCTTCTGGGCCACCTTGCTCACAGACGAACTCCCTTCATCTTCCCCAAATCATCCTTTATCCACCCCATCTGGCTGACCCTGGCTTCTCCTGGTGTCTCCGTCTTCGTCTCACCATCTCCATTGAGGGCATTACCCTGTCTTCCTCTCCAAGGATGATGTAGGATTGCCTAGTGTCTCATTGTTTCTTTCTCCCCCTTATTCTTCTCTAATGCAAAGCACATACAGGCGTGGCTTGGCTCAGACTTCTGTCTTAGGAGTCATCAACCCCCTTCACCATCCAGGCGCCCCCCAGTCATTGAACATTCACAATCTGTTTCCTTTCTCCATCAACACAAGGCTGCCACGACTCAAGGGAGCCAGAGTTCCTTCTCCGCTTCTCCATCTTCTTCACAGAATCAGGTCCGAATACAAACCTAGCCTTCCTTTCTGTGGCCACCGCTTTCTCTCTTTTCAACTTCTGCATGCCCATCCCATCCTGCTCCCTAGTATCTGATGCTCCAACTACCCCGCCCCCCTTCCTTCAGGTTTCCCGGGAGCCCTCCCACCCCCACCCTCTGATTCCCTTGCTTGGAAAAGCTGCGTCCCAGGTCCCTGGTTCCTAGCATCTGCTCCAGCAGGGCTGCTGAAACACTCCAGTGATGCTCCTTCAAGCTCAGCCTCCTCCTTCAGCTGAGCGCTTCGTGTTTCATCAATTCTGGTCCTTGTCCTTCCCCCAGCAGCTCATCCTCTCATGTTTGGATTTAATCAGTTATCAGAACCCAGCCCTAAATTGTATTAATTTGGAGTGGATGAAATTTAGAGAGATTCTAAATGGCCCATCTTGACCGTGGTTCTTAAGCTTCCTTTTTGGTTTCCTTCCTCACTGGAGGATGGTACCTCTTACTTCACTGAGAAAACTCTGGCCCCCTTTTCCTGAACTCCCTTAACTTGACCTTCAGATATAGGAAAGGGATGTTAAAATGGATGTTTGGATCTTAGCCTCGTAAGGTGATAGACTTCAGATGTGCAGTGGGATGGCCTTGGGACCACGCGTGTCTCCAAGGGTTTATGACAAAGAATCTCTTAGATGACACTAATATCCACAACATGGACACAAAAGGCTTGCAATGGAGGATTGGCTAGTATAGATAGATAGAAAGCTGTATGGTACATATAATTACACCTGCCTCCCCCAGGAGTCAGAAGAGGGCCTTGAGGTTGGTCGTAACATATGGCCTCTGAAGCCTGGTGGCTGTGACAGACTGGGGTCTGGCACAAACCTGCAGGTTCTAAGGTGAAAGGTCATGAGCTGGAGAGAACACTGGCTCCTGAGAACATGGCCAGAATGCCTGAGTATGCCTAGGCCAGGCGTGGGTTCCACAGAGGGGCAGCAGGGTTGGAGCTACCAAGAGGGTTGATTGAAGCTGAAGGAAGAAAGCAGGAGAGTGCAAGAGACTCCTTTCTTCCGGGCACCATGGAATGTCGCCCAACTAGGGGGTCTGAAGGACCCCAAGGGATGATTCACAGAAGAGGGGCCTTACCACACCCGCCAGGCCGGAGAACTCCAAGCTATACCACAAAAGACCCACAAAACAAGGACTGTCCTGTTCCATGACCACTTCTCAGTCTTCCTGCTTCACCCCAGACAGGATTTGACCCCAGATTTCCCATCTGACCTGAGCAAGTGGGGACTATGGACTTGTAAAGCGGACAGTGACGTCCCCACGGCAGCTAGTCCAGAGCGGGAAGAAAGGGAGACTTGGATTCCCGTCTGAGACAGGATGTTCCACGGACACGCAGTTTCCAACCTGAACTGGCCACACAGAGCGGGAGACTCGTCTCCAGTTCACACTTCTGTCCTGCAGTTTTGTTCTTAGGTATCCCAAAGCTTGCCGGTTCCCTAGCTGCTTCAGGTTGCTCTCCCAGCTTCTCAGATTCTGGATGCCCAAGTCAAACACATCTTCCTCTCTGAATAGGGAGCTTCCTCTCTGCAGGTGAGTGCAGCTGGAAGTACCCTTCTGTCTCCTCCCTTCTCTGGACCACCCTGTACTTCGCAGTACTAAGTTTTGGTTCATTTCTCTTGCGGCTTTCTGTTTGAACCATGGTGAAAACGGAGTTCCATCACAATGACTCAGTTCCCCTTCAACGCTTTTCCATTAGAAATACCGAAAGAATGTGGTTCTAACGGCTCCTTTCGGTGTTATTTGGGCTTCAATTGGCACAACATACCATGTCTTAATTTTTACAAATCAACATAACCTCTATTCCTTCTTTTGGTAGCAAGGAAGGGGTGGGAGAACTTTCCACTCAATAGCCCTGTGATGGCCATTACCACACAGGCGGGGCTGCTGCAGGCATTGGGGTAGACCAGTTGTCTAAAGGCTCATCGACTACCCTGGCTATATATGACTCAGTGGAAAATTATTGATTGCCTAGGAAATTTGTAGATCTGAAAACTGATACCTTCAGATCCCACTGTGATTCTAGGCAGAAATCCTGTTCTAAGACTAAATCAGATTCCTCCAAGACCTGACTTCTGGCTCCTCTCAGGTCCTAAGTCTCCTACTCCTTGTTACTTGTGTCTCAGTTTACATCATCCTGTTTCTTTAGCCTAGAACCCATTTCTTCTAGGAAGCTAGCTCTCTATTTTGGACTTAGGCATCCCTTTGTTCTGATCTCCAAATCTCCAAAGTGTGTAACTATCATTGCTTTTTCACATTGTACCATAATTGTCACTCTTAGATGGTGGAGTCCTTGAAGGGAGGACTCTTTCAGCACTGTATGTGAGGCCTAACACAGCATCTGGTATGCAGTTGTTACATAGTTTGTTAATGAATGAATGAGTGAATGAATGAATGAACTCACAGTACCTTCCTGTCTTCCAGATCGATTTTGTTCCCAAGCACTACCATGGGATACGACTGCTCCATGGGGATGATCTTTGCCAGGACGTCATCCCTCCAGATATCCAGGGCTTCAAAGGACTCTGGATCAGTGACATCGAACGCCAGGATACAGCCATCGGAACCTTTGTAGAACGTTGATACCATGGAGCGGAAGCGCTCTTGACCACCTGTGTCCCAGATCTGGAGGGGAAGAGCAGCGCCCCACAGGCTCTGATGAGTGGCTGAAGGGAAACCCAGCAAGGCTATGTCATGCCAAAAGCTTCATTTCTGGGTGGGGGAAAGCCTTGGTGTAGGTGTGCACGGCCCTTCCCCATCCAGACAGTGCATCCCTCCCACTCACATACACCACCACAGTTCTTAGCTCTCACTCTCTCTCTAGGTTATCAGGGCAGGAGTTGCTATCCCATCCCCTAACAATAGTGTCTTTTGGCTTTGTAAGTCACCCGTCTCTGTTACATTATTCACCTCTGCCATAGTAGGTAAGCAAGTGGGTGTGTCTGGGCCCCAGTGAAGAGACTAGAGTTAGCCCATGAGTTGAACTTTGCTGATATCTCTCCACGTCCTCTGAACTTCTAGTACGTTTTGCTATGTAAGTGGGTGATTTTCAGGTGTGTGTGTGTGTGTGTGTGTGTGTGTGTGTGTGTGTGTGTGTGTGTATTTCAGAGACGGAGGGGAGTGCTCACCTGGAGCTTCAAAGTTGTGTCATCCAGTATGATAATTTTGGAGAGGATGCTGGCCCCCAGGGTGGTCTGGTATTCCTCAAAAAATGTTTTGTGTACATATTGGTGAAGGAGAGAGGTCTTTCCCACACTAAGGGGAAAAAAATCCACATATGGTAAATGCACACCTATAAACACACACACACACACACACACACACACACACACACACACACACAGCTATGCCGTTGTTAGGACATTACCATGCTCTTTGCAATGCAGTCCTTCCTTGAGCCTTTGATAATTTTTAATCAAAGTTGGAGTTTAGGAACAGGCTTTGGTACATGAGTGATTTGAGGTTGGAGGAAAGACAACAGTACACACCCTAGGATGGGCTCAAGGGTCTCAGGAGAGAGTTGCTCAGAATTCTGAATTTCTAGTGTTAATGGTCTAGAGACCACCCTTTGGGGGGCAAACGATTGGGAATAGTTTCTAGGAGCAGGAACCAACCAAAGTGAGCAGTTTTGGATAAGATTGTCCCACAACAGTGCTCAGATTTCTGTTGGGTGTGGCAGGCGGTGGGAGGACCTGAAAGGTTACATAGCCAGTTATCCCACGGCTGGACCCAAGCCAAGAATGTTTTCCCTTCCTCGAAGCAGGATGCACTTTGTGCTGCCACTCTGACTCGGGAAGGGTCCCTTGGAGGTGGGAGCACAGCTTGGAGGCCTTACTGCTCCCAGGCAAAGCTGTTTTCCAGCGAACTCACAGCAGCCGGGCTTGGCTTACCCAAGAGCGCCAACGATGATAAGTTTCAAGTCCACTTTCTTTCGGGGATTCATGAGCAGCTTCAGAGCCTGTGGGCAAACAGAAGTCATTTTCACACTGGTTAGCCTTGCTTGTGGCCATTGTCACTGAGGCTAAGCCTCCCACACCCAGTCACTGCAGGCCTCCCCTCCCACGTGTCCTCCAGGACACCTTCCGAATAGTATTTAGCATGCTGTGACTCCTTTCACATCTGAGCTCTGTTTTCCTCTGGTTTATCAGGATCTCTGTCCTTGGCTAAGGACTCCAGTGAGGCTGTTCTCCTGAAGGACACACATGACTCAGCACCCTGTACACACCCTCCCCTTACTTTGCCTTGCCAAAGTTGCAGATCACTCACCCCTCAGCTCTTCAGAGTCCTGCGCTGGGAGGTAGCCCAGAGTGCCAAACAGCAGAGCAGATCTGAACAGAGACCTCGCGCACACAGCACAGCCTAGAGCCAGGAATGGAGGCCGGTGTGGGAAGAGGGGATGGGGTGGGCAGGACAAGGGGTCCATTGTCAGGACTGCCTGGAGCCTTTGGATGGACGAGAGCCCCTCCCCCAGCCAAAGTGTGCCGTGCTTGCAGAATCACAGGGCTCTTTGCTGAAGCTGGAAAGGGCGAAATCAGTATATGTTTCTGGAAAGCTACTTGGCAGCATGTGTGGGGAGCCTCAAAATAGTCCTGCCCTCTGCTTCTAGGAATTTTTCTTACGGAAGTCACCAGGAACTTGAGCAAAGACTTCTAGCACTGCTTATAAATACCCACAGCGAAGAAGTAGTTAGGCCAGGACACATGAAGGAGTACTTAGTAGTCATCGGAATGGAGTATTTGAAATATTTTATTATATGTGGGAAAATATTCATGCTCTATAATTTGACTGAAAATCATTGCTAAATTATGTGTGCAATATCGGCTAAGTGTCGACTACTATCACAATTGCATTAATTTTTTTTTTCAGTGTTGGGGATTGAATCCAGGGCTTTGTGAATGCTGGGTAAGCACCATATATATGCACAGCTCCCATGAAATACAGAATGTATACATTGCAATATAGTCAAATCCAATTAATACATGCACCACTGAATATCAGCAAATGTACCCCTTTCCTGTGAAGAGAACACATGCACGTCCTGAACTTGACACTGGGAGCATCCAGGATGAAACATGTAGGACCCTACTCCAGGAAACATCAGGGAAGAAGGAACAGGGACCGAGCGACACTAGAAAGTGTTCCCAAGACACAGAAAAGGTATGGTGCTGACAGTATGGCGAGCCTGAAGAAGTGAGGCGTATGGTGTGTAGGGGGTGATATTTCCTAGGAGAGAATGAAGTAAGAAAATTCTGGGGATGGAGAATGGAAAAGGTGATTGATTTGCTTCAGGACAGCAAGACTGAGGTGGACTATCCCATTTCATTCATTCATTCATTCATTCATTCATTCATTCATTCATTCATTCATCCATCCATCTATCCATTCATTCATTCATTCATTCATTCATTCAATCAATCATTATTATTCTTCTAGCTACTTGGCAAAAAGTCCCCATCTCCCAGGGATGTAGAGGCAGGGAACTAATGATACTAACCAGGGTTGGCATACTGCAACAATGTTGCTGCTTACAAAGGTAAGCAGCTAAGAAGTGGCTAAGAAGTCTTGGAAGGGGCGGGTCTCTGAGCATCAGTTATCTCTTCTCAAGGGGCCTGAGAGCAACCGAGTGCTGTTTCCTAACACTGCGGTGCAGTGTGTTAACTTATCTTGAAGGACCAATACAGTATCTTAAAAGGATTTAGAGGCTGGGCGGTGGTGGCGCACGCCTTTAATCCCAGCACTCGGGAGGCAGAGGCAGGCGGATCTCTGTGAATTCGAGGCCAGCCTGGTCTACCAAGTGAGTTCCAGGAGAGGCGCAAAGCTACACAAGAGAAACCCTGTCTCGAAAAACCAAAAAAAAAAAAAAAACAAACATAAAAAAGGACTTAGAGTTTCAAAATGGAGGCAGAAAATGGATGGACAAACTCTAGCAATGGCCGAGCACCGGCAGTGGGTTGTACCACCCTTTGTGCAGCAGGCTAGCCTCACCATAGCCATGAGGTGAGTGCAAACCGGGCCCAGAGAAGGGCCACTCCACTGGGGATATGGCACAGTACTACTACAGTTCTGGCTTAACTTGAACAAGGCTTCCATCCCTAGCATACAAGTGTGGGGCGGGGCGGGAGGGAGGGGGTTGGGAGGGGGGGAGGGTGAGTCTCTCATAACTCACATATCACCACTGGTGGTGGTAACTGGATGAGCTAGTGCTTGAACGGAAGGCCAGGGAAAGCTTTTCGGTGCCGTGGTGCCTTCAGATCTCCAGCTCTGGTGTCTGTGTCCATGAACGTATAGGGCGCTGGGCTCAGACTTGTTGTGCTGGACAAAGCCTTAGGCGCACTGGGAAAAGGCAGCTAGGGGGCTGAAGAGGCTCTGTTAGAGCAAGGGACCTGGGGATGCTGAGCGGGAGCTGTATGTGAGGGACCCACACTTCAGTGGACAGGCGGCATGTGGAGGTGAGGGAACGGGCCACACACATCGCCAGGGTATGCCACACTCTATATGCTGACATTTGCTGGTCAGACGCTGTGCTGAGAGCTTTGAAAATATGCAAACAGATAACAGCCCACGGTGTGGGTTAAATGAATTAGTGTGCTGTTGTGATACATTTACTGGCACAAATTGAGGGTTTTTAAAAAGAGCGTTAAGGTCTTAAAGCACTAGCTGTTTTAGCGCCACTGTTATTATCTCTGTGTCACTAAGAACTAAATGTTTCCAGAAACTAATTTAGGAGTTCCTAACAACACACACTCGGTAGTGGGGGAGCCCGGGTTGGAGCAGAGATTTGGATCCAGGCCCAGCTCTAGAGACTGCCTGTGGTAGTCGGTACTGATCATCAGTTTGGGAGGATCCAGCATCACCTGGGAGATAAACTTCTGGGCACATCTGTGGGTGAATTTCTAGATTGAGTTAACTGAGGTGGGAAAATATGCCCTAAATATAGAGGCACCATTCCACGGTCTAGGATACATGGATATGCATACTGAATACATACATACATACATACATACATACATACATACATACATACATACGCGTATGAACACAGAGAACACAAACTGAGCGCTGACATCCACCTCTCTGCTTCCTGGCTGCAGATGCAGTGTGAGCAGCTGCCCAGGCTCCTGCCACTGTGCCTCCCCATCCATGATGGACTGTTCTCTCAAACTGTGAGTCTAAATATGCCCCGATTTCCTCAAATGCTTTGCCAGGCACTTTATCACAAGTACAATGAGTGCCACTGGGGTACCCATACGCCAGGGAGCCTGCTAGGCAAATACTCTGTCATAGAACCCCACTCTCACACCTTTCTGAGGTGAAGTCTCATGCCATTTTCCAGACTGGCCTCAACCCAGCAATCCCCTGTCTCAGACCCCCAAGTATCTAGGACTGTAAAAGTGCACCACTGTGCCAAGAGACTTTGCCCTTAAGTGGAGATGAATGAGATTAACACAGCTTGGCCCTTAAAGGCTCCATCACAGCACATATTGCTCTACCTGGATGTCCACCAACAACACGCTTTCTTCTTTAAAAATTAAACTAATTAAAAAATTCATATATGTGTACTATATTTGCACCATTTCCTCCTACCCTGCATCCTCCTTCCAACCCTTCCCATGTTTCCAACCCTGTCCCCATTCCCTCTCAAATTAAATTGATGGTCTCTTTTAATGGCAGACTTTCTACACAAATGCCAGTCCATACCGATTCTGAAATATAAGGTCATTTAAAAAAGGATAAAGTGATGATGCGCGAGCACACACACACACACACACACACACACACACACACACACACACACACACGATAATTGAAGTAAAAAAGAAGAGGCAATCTGAGTATTTGACAGAGTGAGAGCGACCCAGATTATCAGGAACAAGCACCAGCTCACCGAGTGTGTCTCTGTGTTTAATTCTACACGTGCGTGTCCCGGAAACACACAGATAGAAACATGCCATCTAAGGAGAGACAGAAAAAGGAGGCAGAAGAGACCACGAGTTCTCATTCTATCTCAAGTGACCATATTTTTAAAAATTTATTCTGCAATCTTAGTTTCTGTAACTTAAAAATATCAGAAAAAGACTTAACCTCTTTTTTTTTCTCCCTCAATCCCACCCTGACTTAACCTCTCCTTGCAAAGCATGTGTGACTGGGTGGCTGCCCAGAGTCATCTGAGTGTGATTTCCTATTTGGATGAATCACTGTGACTGGGGTGGAGGTCGGGGGAGGCTGCCTTATACCAGGCAATGACTGTGACTTTTGGGGTCAGAGAACCCTCTCTCTTTCCTAATCTACCCACCTGTGACCTTGAGCCCTGAGTATTACTAACTTTTCTATTCTCTCCTGGATAAAATAGACATGACTTATGGCTGTGGCTTCCTCTGAAGATGGCATGTGTGTGTCATGTTATGATAGCATAACAGTATCCCAAAGTTAGGGAAGATCTAGATAACAGCTTAACACTTTTGTGGGGTGAGGGTTGGTGGAAGAGGTCCTCAGATCCAGTTTGCAGAGGTTGCCATTTTTGATGATGTAAACATGTCCACTATGGCTGCTTTCATACTACAAGTACGGAGCATGCATAGTCCTGGAAGGACCTGGATGTCACTTGATCTAGCACTGGGCAGTGCTAGGCTCCTGGGAAACAGCCAGACATACCCTGAGCGCTTGTTCCTCTCACTGGGGGTAGTTTCTTCACCCACAAAAACGTTCAATTCCTCTGCAAATGCCAGGCGTTGGAAGGGGCAGTGTTGGAGGGGGTTTCGCCTGCCTCCTCTGATCCTTGTAACTTCTCCACCCCTTTCATTGTCCTGATCCCCTTTCCAGATGTGCCTTGGCACTGCTCTGCCACCAAAGACCCCTGTACCCCGATCCCAGAAAAAAAAAAAACGGCGAACATTCTAGAGCCTGACTTCTAAAAATAGCCTGGATCTTTGGTTCAGCTCGAGACCCGGGCTGACCCAGTTGGAGGAGCTGGTTTGGGGGCAGTCAGCACCGGGGGCTCTCTTGACTACTCCGGGTTTCAGATGGTAGCTGAGGTCCCTTTCCCTGTCCTCCACCCCTGGCTGGGTTGTAGCCACAACGTCCTTTTCAGCCTCATTCTAGTCTAGTCGCTGCTGGGGGAGCTTCAAAGAGGGAAGCTGGGGATCTCCCTATCAACAAGGCTGAGTCATCTTCTCTTCTACTGAACAGTGAGTAGCAGGCTTGGAATGCAGGACCAGCCCAGCCAGCCCAGCCCACACAGAGCGGGACTCACTCCAGAGCGGGACTCCAGAGGGACCACCACTTCTCCAGCTCTTCCCAGCCAAAGCCCGGCCCTGCCCATTTGCTACAAAGCAAGGAAGACTGAGTTGCTGGAGAGCACTCGGGCCTGTGACCAGTCCACAAGAACTCTTGAGGGTCTCAACCTTCACCACCGTTCCACGTCCCCTCCCTCCCTCTCCCACTGGCTCCAGGCAGGACCCAGCATAGTCTTCTTGCCTTACTTGTCCTGGGTGGGGTCTCCTGTATGTCAGGGAGACCAGCGAACAGGGGTGGCTGAGAATTCCGCAGCAGGCCCAGTCTCCCTGCCCAGTATACAATCTACCCCAGATTCTGGTCTCCCCCCGCAGTGTTTCCTCTCCCTCTGACACCCCGTACTACAGTCATCCTAAAAACAAAAAATACTGGGACCCACAGGCTGAGTGCGAAGGCTTCTGTTTAGTGAGATTCCCAGGGAACATGAGGCCTTGTTGCCTGCAGGGATCACTTGAGAGTCGGCCTCACCCACCCAAATCCTTGCAGGTCCAAACCTGCTTCCTCCACAAAGTGCACCCACAGCGCTGCTTTCAGAAGGCTGAGCATTGGCCTTTTTTAACTTCTTTGGGGAGGTGTTTGTCCTGTTCCCCAGGTAGACTGCCTGTACCCTAGACTACGCCTCTTATCTCTCTGTATTCCCGCCCCCCAAAATGCATGTTGACTTAAGCTGGGAATGCATTGATGCATCCCTCCGTCCATGCATCTGTCCATCCACACACCCATGTAGTGTACGCCTGCTATTCAGTAGCATACTATATGTCTAAGAATACTCAGAAACTGGTATCTCCATCGGCTCTTTGTAGTAGGGGATTGATTAATAAGCCCAAAGCAATCATTTTTTATCAATACACAATGCCTAGCAATTTTAGAACACTTGCATTTTACAAAACGCTATTATAGCCCAGTGGATTCTGGGGTCAGAAACTAGCTGGGGGGCTGGCAAGATGGCTGAGCAGGTAAAGGCACTTACCACGCAAGCTTGATGACCTGAGTTTTATCTTCAGAACCCATGTAAAGGTGGAAGGAGAGAACCCACTCCACAAAGTCATCCTCTGACTCACCATGTATGCTGTGGTGAACATGCACACCCATCATGCATACAGAACATCACACACACACACACACACACACACACACACACACACACACACACACACAAAACAACCACAACAACCAAGATTAGCAGCCAGCTTAGAGTAGAACCAGGTCTGGCTGTCCAACTCCATTCATTGGCTCATGTATTATGGCTCTTTGCCAGAAGAAAATACAGATTAGAAAAAGAGGGATGTTTTCCTACTTTGGGAGCTTGTCTTTCTCTGATAGCCCCCACATCTACATCCCAGAAGGCACCCTGTCTGTGTGCCAAGGAGATGCCAGATGCTGCAGGATCCAGCTGTCTTGGAAGGCTTCAGTTTCTGGCATTCCCTGCAGGTCTAGGGACGTAGTGCCATCCTCCTGTGACTGAGCTGCTGGGTCCTGTCTGGCACTGCCACAGAACCCCGAGCTGGGCCCCAGCTCCCTGTGACTGGGAGGGAAGTCCTTTCTCCACCACACCCAGGAGCTGCCTGCTGGGCAGGGGTCTTCGGGCTGCATTAAAACCCTGCACCTGCCACATTCTGATCCCCACACCGTTGTTTCTACCCGGGACAGTTCTGGAGCTGCTGGGCACATGGGAGGACAGATAGGCTGCCAGGACACTCACTGCCACGGGCTGCAGGGCACTCACCTCACACAGGTGGAAGTTCTGGGTCTGGGCCTCTCTTCCCCGGAGTGGCAGTTTCAATCTGGCCAGTTTGAGACCGTCAAAGGGTTTGGTAAGAGGCTACTTCCCTCTGAGTTTTCCTTCTTCTCTCTGCTGTGCGCAGACTTGGGAAAGTTGCAAAAGAGGCTGGGCCTGGGTGACCTCAGCTGTGTGGGTGGAGGAGGCGGAGTGGATTGGGAGAGCAGCGAGGCTTCAGAGCTGCCTGGATGTAGGGCACCAGGAATATTTACTTCATAAAGGAGTCTGGTCCCAGGGGATGAGGAATGGCAGGCCTGAGTTGGGAACTTCTGGACAGAGGGCCTGCAAGGTGACATGTCCCATCTATGGGCTTGTAGAAACATCTGCCTCTGTTCATGGGAGTCCCAGGAAAGAAGCCCTTTACTGTTTTCCATACACTCATGGAGCAGATTTGGTCAAGCCACCAGGGCACCAGTAAGGTTGGAAGGAGTTCTGATCTTAAGCCTTGCCCTCACCCTGCACACCCCTCACACACTGGCACACACACAGAGGATATACACATACATCCCTGCCACGCGACACATACATAACACACATATATTTTGTATACATACCCCACATCCCTTGTGCCACATTCCTTATATACACACTACATGTGCCCCTTTCCTCACAACTCACACTCTGTACCACCCACACCCCCCACTCACTCACATAAAATAAACTCACCACCCACACCCACACCACATCAGGCTTGTAAGAGGTAAGGCATGTCCTGGCACGCCAACCCCCCACCCCCACCCCCTCTGGTTAGGTTGTGTGGCCCAACCTGGGGCAACGGTAAATTAAAACGCTGTTGGCACACAGTTAACCTTGGCATCTCATCGCACTGTCATGGACCATGCCTTGGGTAAGCACAGCTGGTAGATGAAAGGCAGATGGAGGGAGCTTAGACATGACTCCCCAGATCTCAAGGGGTCCCCTTAAGGTGTGTTTGATGGACTCCACATTCCTCACGACTTAGTCCTTGGTGTGATGACTGTCCTGTGGGAACGGTCTTCCTGGTTCCAGTAGCCCCCTCTGATGGGGCTTTCCAGCGCCATGTGTCTAAACCAGCTGTAGAACCTTGCGTTTGGAAAGCAGAGCAGGTAGCCTTGGGTCCCACGCTTGGCCAGTGTACTGCCGGGATGGGTCTTATTAAAGAGCTTTCGGTGGAACAGAAACTAAAGCTTATTTTCTTGTGTCAACCAGCAAGCAGTCTTGGAAGAAGGGACTGAATGATTTCCACACTGAATTCTCTACAGGAAAGGTGCGGGATATTCTAAAGCCTGTTTGCACCAGTGAGGTATTCTGGTTGCTCAGGAGTGGTTGCCAAGGCGGTGTGGTGATAATTGATGATTTATGGAGGCTGCTGAGCTCTTGGACTGGTATCCTTTAGACGCTCCCAGAGTCTATACCACCCTGAAGGCGTCTGATCTCATAAGCAATGCAGAGTTGGGCCTCGTAAGAACTTAGATGGGAAAAGCTCCCCCATATTGTTCTCCTTTTTCCCCCTCTGAGACTAGCTTTAAATGAAACTTTGCCTGTGTAGTTGTGTGAATGTGTGTTGTGTGACGATCACTGACGAGACGTGAACAAATGTCACTCAGGGAACCAAGTAAGGACACCACCCAAGTCCGGCTTGGTGACCCATTGAGTTGTACTGGGGCTGCATACAGGAGTATGGGGGAGGGGTTACAGGAGCAGAAATGACTCAAAGACAGCGGCATCACCAAAGCCCTCCCAGCATGGGTGACAGCTCACAAGAGCCGGGAATCTGGAGCCCACTGCACAATGTGTAAACAGCTCAGCAGATTGGAGGGTGACTCTTCAAGGCAGCTCAGGCAGCCTCACCTCATGGAGGCAGCTGGGCTAGTCTCTGCCTCTGCTAAGCACGCCTTACTACTTATTTATGCTTGGAGAGGCAGGGGTCAGATACACCCGGTCAGTTTCAGGAACTTCCTGAGGTCTCTCAGTTGTTTACTTCCTGAGCTCAAAGGAAGCATTCCTGAAGAATGGAATGTCTCGATTCCTTGGATCCCTCGAAGATGGAAAGTTTTATCTCAGAGGAAATGAGTACGCACAAAAACGAGATGATGCTGGGGCACATACATACTGTAGAGATGCGGTGGCACATGGACGAGCAGATGTCACAAGGTCTGTTGACGCGGAGGACCCTTTGGGTTATGGGAAGTGCCCTGTCTGCAGCTGGATTTTACTGCTTCTGACCAGGATGCTGAAATTCGTTCTCCTTGGCGCTGTTTGCAGAACTGTTTCCAGCGTCTTTTGGAAACTGAGACACCAGCTATCAGGCTCCAGCCCCCACTTCCTCCATCCACGTGAATCAGAAGTCAGTAGCTTCCCTTTCCGGCTTCCGTCATGCTGCACTAGAGACGGCTGCTCCGTTTGCACCCCGCCACACCCACTGCATTCACTCAGTAGTCCCAGTAGGTCAGACTCTTCGGGAGGGGGCAGGCACAGATGGATCCAGGAGCTTAACAGTGGAAAAAAGTGACAGGGACTAAGTAAAGGCATAAGGGAATTCAGAGAGGAAGTACCTAGTACTAGACAGTAGTACTAGATAAGGTGTTCCGAAGGGGCAGAAGAAGGAACTTGATCTGGAGTTGGAAGGACTGGCAGGATGTGCATGTGTTGGGAGGAGGCATGCGGACTCAGTGAAAGGGAAGTGACCTGGGAGTAGGCAGAGGAGATGCTGGCCCTCTGGGTGACGGAAGAGAGCTGGCACCTGAAAGGCACCCTGTTCAGGCCAACGCCTTGGCTAAGCATTCTCTGTGCTGGAGAGTTCCATCTAGGTTTTGCTTGTTTGTTTGGAGATGGGTGAGGGGTGGTGGTAATGGCGTGTTACTATGGACCCACGGTGGCTTTGAACCTCCTGCCTCTCTACCTTATGAGTCCTGGGGTTGTCGATGTGGGACATCTCTTCCCCTGTGGTCCATCAAGAAGAGGCCACTCTGTGGAGTGACCTACTCCTCTGATGGAGAGGGTAGGACTCCCGAGAACAGAATGTGGCAGTGAGGACGAGGGGGGAGGGAGTCAACAGGTTCTGGTGACTTATATGCATGGTGGAGGGGGTTAAACAGGAGCAGGTCCTGGACAGTCGTGAAAATCCTTCCAGCTCCGGTGTCTTTTGGCTCACAGGAGGGACCGCAGGGAAGTGGGAACCAGGGGAGGGTGGGATTCTGGTGACTTTCAGAAATATTCATCGGTTAGGAGGTGCTGGTGTGACGTGGGCATAGGGAGGTGGTGTGATGTGGGCACAGGGAGGTGGTGTGATGTGGGCACAGGGAGGTGGTGTGATGATGTGGGCACAGGGAGGTGGTGTGATGTGGGCACAGGGAGGTGGTGTGATGTGGGCACAGGGAGGTGGTGTGATGTGGGCACAGGGAGGTGGTGTGACGTGGACACAGGGCAGCGGTGTGACGTGGACACAGGGCAGTGGTGTGACGTGGGCACAGGGAGGTGGTGTGATGTGGACACAGGGCAGCGGTGTGACGTGGACACAGGGCAGCGGTGTGACGTGGACACAGGGAGGTGGTGTGACGTGGACACAGGGAGGTGGTGTGACGTGGACACAGGGAGGTGGTGTGACGTGGACACAGGGAGGTGGTGTGACGTGGGCACAGGGAGGTGGTGTGACGTGGACACAGGGCAGCGGTGTGACGTGGACACAGGGAGGTGGTGTGATGTGGACACAGGGCAGCAGTGTGATGTGGACACAGGGCAGCAGTGTGATGTGGGCACAGGGAGGTGGTGTGACGTGGACACAGGGAGGTGGTGTGACGTGGACACAGGGCAGCGGTGTGACATGGACACAGGGCAAGTGGTGTGATGTGGACACAGGGAGGTGGTGTGACGTGGGCACAAGGAGGTGGTGTGACGTGGACACAGGGCAGCGGTGTGACGTGGACACAGGGCAGCGGTGTGACGTGGGCACAGGGAGGTGGTGTGACGTGGGCACAGGGAGGTGGTGTGACGTGGACACAGGGAGGCGGTGTGATGTGGGCACAGGGCAGTGGTGTGACATGGGCACAGGGAGGTGGTGTGACGTGGACACAGGGCAGCGGTGTGACGTGGACACAGGGAGGTGGTGTGACGTGGACACAGGGAGGTGGTGTGACGTGGACACAGGGAGGCGGTGTGACGTGGACACAGGGAGGCGGTGTGACGTGGGCACAGGGCAGCGGTGTGACGTGGACACAGGGCAGCGGTGGGATCAGAGTAGCAGCTGGGATGTTCTTGAAGCACCCCTGGGAAAGGCAAAGCTCCGAATGGGATGGGAAGCCAGGTGGTGGCAGCACTTCTGTGACAGAGCCAGTGGGACTGGTGTGGAGACGGTCACCACTTCATTTGGTCATTTGGCAGAGGCAGTGGTGTGGCTTACGCATCATGCCCACCCTTTGGACTTCTGCTCTTCTCAGTCTGCTGGACATGCAGCCCAGGTCATCACATTCTAGGCAGAAATGACCCCAAAGAGAGCATCTCAGGGATGCTGCTCCCAAACTGGTCCCCACTTGGCTCTGGGATGTTTTGACGCCGAGGGTAGGTTATGAAGTCTTTTGTCTCAAGGGCCTCTGCTTTTTCTGAGTTTCCCTGATGGGTGAAGGCCTGTACCCTATGGACCAAGGCCTGCATGTTAGCTAACTGCTTCTACATGCTGATGGGTACTATCTTAGTTACTTTTCTGTTGCTGTGACAAAACCCCGTGACCAAGGAACTTATGGAAGAAAGAGTTTATTGGGGGCTTACAGTTTCAGAGAGTGAGTCCGTGACCATCTCTGAATGGGAGGCATGGCAACAGGCAGGCAGGCATGGTGCTGGAGCAGTAGTTTAGAGTTTACCTCTGATCTATAAGCATAAGTCAGAGAGAGAGAGAGAGCTAACTAGGAAGAGTGTGGGCACCTGAAATCTCAAAACGCACCTCAGTGACACACCTCCTCCAACAAGGCCACACCTTTCAAACCTTCCCAAACACTTCCACCAACTTGGTGACCAAATATTCAAATGTATGAGCCTATGGGGGCCGTTCTCATTCCAGCCACCACAGGCACAGCATCCTCACAAGCTCTCATGAAGCACTTCCTCTTACCACGATCATTTCACAGGTGAGCAAACAGGTGTGGAGGTGCTGCTGGTGGTGGGAATCCAGTCTCGGCTTGTCCAGCTCAGAACTCACATTATTAACCCGCCTACTCTCACGCTTTGGTAGTTTGTTTAGAACAAACACCTGTTCTGAATAAACTGCAAAGGCGGTAAGTTAATAAAACAAATGAATAAAATCTGTAAAGACAAAAAGTATGTGCACGACCATGAATGGAAGGTGGGATGCAGGTGTGAACCCAGGTCAACTGTCTGCCTTCAGCGTAGGGTGTTTTCCTTGACTCCTCCTGCCTATAAATGACAGTGTGCATCTGTCCTAGTGACCTTGTGGGTCTTAAAGTACCACATTTATTGCTTGACATAAACCAAGCATTTATTGGTTTTGTTTGAACCAAGCCTCAAAGAACCAAATGAACCGGAGAGAAGATTGGATAGACAGCAGATAGATGTTAGAACAGTGAATTATTTACAGTGTGAAAACCACCCTCCCACATGCCTTCCCCTCTTTCCTTTTCCTCCTGCTCTCCATTTTCTTTTAAACAGTGACTTGATGTGTAGTGCATCCTGGCCTTGAACTCACTCACAACTTCCTGCCTGAGCTTCCATATTTTGAAAGGAAATCAGCAATTTAGAGAATATGTGGACCAATATTTAGAGAATATTGCATAACAGTAACTATTCCTGTTAATATGCTCAGAGGAAAAAATATTGATTGTGTGTGTGTGTATATGTGTGTGTGTGCGTGCGTGCACGTGTGTGTGTGTGTGTGTGTGTGTGTGTGTGTGTGTGTGTGTGTGCATGTGTACGTGTGCAGGGCGAGAACATGGATGTAAGAAGACAAGTGAAAGGAGCAGTCTTTCCTTCTACCGTGTGGGTTCCGGAGATTGAACTCAGGTCACCAGGCTTGGGAGCCAGAGTCTTTGCTTACTCTTTCTTTCATTAAAAGAGAGTTCTTATCAACAACTGTGAGCTAATTCCAGGGTCACAGAACACTTGAGTCTATTTTATGATAAGTATGAGATTGAAGACCCTATTTTAAATGAAGCAAAGGAGGGAAGAGGAGAAGTGGAACCCGGAGTGAAAATGGGCTCCATCAGTCCCTGGGAGACCTCAGGCCAGACTCTGGGGAGTGTCCCTACGCGTCTCCTGTCTGACAGGTCTACCACATATTTTCATGACAGTAGACTTAGAGGCACGCTTCGAGAAACTCTTTGGGACAGTGGTTGAGGCTGCCTGGTAGGGTGGAAGTGTGTAAGATGGGCGGGGAAAATTCACAGGAAGTAACTTAAAGGGTCACTGAAAATTGAATATTGGTGGTAAATGTCGTATGTTAGAACGGGTAGGTTTAAGTCCATCACCCTCTGCTGTAGTGCCCGCTTGTTATTTTGACAACTGATAAGTTAAGTGGGGGAGGGGAAGCCTCAGGCAGTTGTCTTCTTAGGTATATGAGGTGGACCTCACAGTGAGCAGAAGGGTGGTGAAGGCAGGTGATTTTTATGGAGAAAGGTAGAACTGGGGAAACTAACCACCATGAGGGGTTCAATGATGACCATCAGTGGCTGCTGAAAGGGGGATTTTTGTATCAGGTGGTGTAGGCTGACAGCCGTAAATCCACTCATTCAACTTAACCTGACTGGTTAAAAGACACCCAGCATCATCTGCCTCCTGATGGGATGTACCTCGTGCCATCTGGGTCACGGTTTTGCCATGAATCAAGGTCTAGCCCTAACTACCATTCCATAGGAGGGGTGGGCGCAGAGGCCCATGTCAAACGATACCTCTAAATTCTAACCAGTCAAAATCTTTTTCGTGGTCTTGCCATACGGTCCTGGCTGGCCTGGAGCTTACTCTGTAGCCCAGGATGCCTTGAACTTGAAGTGATCCTCCTGCCTCAGCTTCCAGAGTGCTGAAATATAGGCCTGTACAACCATGCCTGGTTGCAAATTAGCAAAATTCTGAACATGGAAAATTTTATATAAGAAAAGAGACTTAAGAGACATTTCAAACCAATGCAATTTAATTTATGGGTTTTTTCTCCCCTCCCCAGTTAGGGATCTAGTTTGAATCCTGATACAAATAAATCAACTGTAAAAAACAGGTACACATTTATGAGTAAGAAGATATTTAAATTCAGACTTTTAGGTCTATTAGACATTGGATACAATGATATAATTTTTAGAATTCGTTTCTGAATCTAGATGTGTGGAGCCAGAGGGAGAGAAGATCGAGGGGTCTGAGCACATGTGGATGGCTGTGAGGTGGGGCAGAGGTGCACAGGGATTTATCTTGCCATCACATCTATTTGTATATATGTTTGGAGAGTTCCATATAGAAAGTTGGCAAAAAGCAATAAAGCCTACAGACAGACAGACTTCCTTCTTCCATGACGGTGGTGGAGGAGGTGTGTGTTCCGGGTTGGGGGGGGGCGGCGCTGTGTGTGCTCTCACGCTCTCTTTAGTCTGAGTACTCTGGGATGGCTGCATCCTGTGGGCAATGACTTTTGGATAGATATAAAGAGATCTAACAGGCTAAAGGGGTATCAGGTGTCCACACATAGACAGACATCCCTGTTTAGGGGACCGCAGGGGCCAGCCCCACTTGGTTATTGCCACGGTCAAAGACCGAATAAAACTGCCGGATGAAGACGTCCCCCAGGATCCAGAGGGGCCCGGCAGGCGGTGGAATGTCAAGTCCTTGAAAGCCACTGCCGCAGAACTGCATGCCATCCACTAAGTCCTAGGGTCCAAACAAAAGAGGCAGTTAGTAGCCGACAGGGGGAGACAGCGCAGCCCTGGGAGCTGTACTGAGTGGTGGTGCTGGCTGGCTGGCACCCAGCGGCCTGAGACGGTGGGTGAGTGTCACCGTTGTGGTTGGTGGGTTGTCTTTCATTCCATGCCCACATCCAGCTTGCTCAGTACAGTGCAAGTACTTTGTCCAGTTCACTCGTCTGAGTTCTACAGTTCTGAGAACTTTTTACAGCATTACCCTGACATCAGTCTATAACTGGGAACACAGAGACCTTATTGCAAAGGGTTCGGCATTAGAACACACTGGTTTAAATCCAATCTTGTTTAGTTTCAAGCAGAGCTCAACTTAATTTTTATAAGGGAGAGAAACTGCTCTATGAATGACTAGCCACCACTTCCTTCTTGACATGGGGAAGAAGCATTTGAGTGGGCTCCCCTAGACACAAGGCAAGCCCTCATCTATTGTTCTGTGAAGGGAGCCCAATCTCCCCCAGTCTTTTCTTTTAGACACTACGTAACCCATGTTGTCCAGAACTCACTATCCTGCCTCTGCCTCCCGAGAGCTGGGTTCCGGGCATGGACCACTGCTCCTGTCCCCTAATCTTTCCACGTTAGCAAAGATTTGGTTTCTACCAGGCAGGTGTGGCTTTCCCAACAACCCTCTGAAACTCAAAGCTGATGATGAGAAGGTAGGGGAAGTCACAGCTCTGTGAGAGGACAAGGATAAAATTCAAGGCTATTCCAGCATCCACTGAGATGGCCCTGATTGAAAGCTGGCAGGAAAAGACCCCAGTCCCATGTTGGGTACAAGCAGATCCTCTTGTTGGATGAAAGTGGGAGACTATAGGTGCTAGACATCTCCCAGGATCCAGAGGGGCCCAGCTGGAGGGTCAATGTCAAGTCCTTGAAAGCCACTGCCACAGAACTGCATCCCATCCACTAAGACTGAGAAAGCCACTGACTGCTACAGAACTGCATCCCATCCACTAAGGCTGAGAAAGCCACTGACTGCCACAGAACTGCATTCCATCCACTAAGGCTGAGAAAGCCACGACCACATAACTGCATCCCATCCACTAAGACTGAGAAAGCACTGCCACAGAACTGCATCCCATCCACTAAGACTGAGAAAACCACTGCCACAGAACTGAATCCCATCCTCTAAGGCTGAGAAAGCCACTGCACACAGAACTGCATCCCATCCTCTAAGGCTGAGAAAGCCACTGCCACAGAACTGCCTCCCATCCACTAAGTCCTAAGTGTCCTAACTGCAGTCCCTTCACTAAGTCCTAGGGTCCAAAGAAGCACTTAGTAACGTGGTGACTGGTGAGCAGAGCTCAGTCTCACTGTGTGGTTTGTCCCAGCACGCTGTCTGCAGAGACTGTCCCAAGAGCTTCCGAGAGTGTCCCAAGAGCTTAGGAGGCTTACCACGAAGCTACGCTTTAGAGCATAAAGTAAAGGTAACTCTATGTTAACACCTCTATGCTGACAGTCATCGATGGCATGATTGCTTCTGCTTAAAGATTGACAAGTGTGTTTCCCAAGAAGTACATCAAAAAACCTGCCCAGGGGATGGGAAGCGACTATAGGTTTCCAAAATGTCCAGCTTTTCTTCTCTACCTCACCCTCGGAACTTGGGAATCATTGCAATAAAAGACACATTTTGGCTTGAGGAGGAAAGCTAATTTGAATGTTGGTTCCCACCCCCAAAGCAGCTTATATCTTTTTTTTTTTTTCCGAGACAGGGTTTCTCTGCGTAGCTTTGCGCCTTTCCTGGAGCTCACTTGGTAGCCCAGGCTGGCCTCGAACTCACAGAGATCCACCTGGCTCTGCCTCCCGAGTGCTGGGATTAGAGACGTGCGCCACCACTGCCCGGCTGCTTATATCTTTTTTTAAAGTCACTATAAATTTTTTTTTTTTACTATTTGTGTATATGTGTGTAGTATGTATCTGTGGCACACATAATCCGAAGAGGGCATTGCTGGAGTTACATGTGGTTTGTGAGCCACACAAAGTAGGTGCAAGGAACCTAACTGTGGTCTTCTGGAGGAGCGGCAAGTGCTCTTAACTGCTGAGCCATCCCTCCAGTTCCAGCAGTCAAATATGAACTATTTATTTAACTCGGAGAGCCTTAGCATCCTCCCCTACAAATCAGGGTAATTGCATCTCCACTCGCACATGGGGAGTGCGGAGGATTAATGTGTGTGCTGATGAATTCCTCATGGCAATATCAGAAATTCCCCTCAAATGTCTTGTACCTAAGTAGCTGCTGCCTCAGGGCAGAACTGGAAACTAGAAGCAAGTCCAGGAGTTTCTACTACAGGCAGCTTCTTCTCTTGGAGAGAAAGCCACATCAGGACTGCACTAGGTGGGAGGGAGCGTGGAGTAGCCGCAGCCTTGTGTAGATGACTTTCCAGGGGGAAGTGGCAGGCACGTAAGGAGGATGGTGGCAGGCACTGTGACTCACAGAATAAGGAAATAGCCCTTACCGGCAGGATATAGGCAGTTGGGCTGAGGGTATATGAAACCCCGTTGATGAGGAAGGCGACATTTGGCATCGTGTTGAGGGAGGCACAGTCCACAGCGTACTAAAACAGAGAAGGATGACTCAGACAGCTCTCTCCCCAGAGAAGGACAGGCTCTCCCACTCCTACACCATCCCCGCTCCAGGTAGACACTCACTTCTCCATCCATGGGTGTGGCCCCAATGGCCTCTTGAAGCTGTTTGATCTTGTCAGAGGGGCCAGTGATGAGGGAGGTCCCTGTGTCCACAATGGCCTGGCAGCCCTCAGAGCAGAACATCACCGTGTCTCCCACCTGGATTCTGAGATCAAAGGGCCCCGTGGTCCTATGGTTAGCAACTGATCCTTGGCCATTCCTGCTCCCTGTGCGTCCCTTTACCATATCAGGACACAATAATGGTATCCCCTTTGGTCTCTTCTACCACAGGAGTGTTTTTCAACTAGCTTGTTTGTTTGAGACAGGATCTCTCTGCATATCCTTGGATGTTCTGAAACTCACTATGTAGACCAGGATGGCCTTGAATTCAAAGAGGTCCACCTGACTCTGCCTCCCAGGTGCCGGAATTAAGGACATGTGGCACCATGCCTAGCCAACTTGCTTCTTTTTAAAGAAGGGTTTCACTCTGTCCAGACTAGTCCTAAACTCACCAATCCTCCTGTCTCAGCCTCATGAGTACTGGAATTATAGGCATGATCCATTATACCTGACTCAACTTTTTTTTTTTTATGGCTGAGATTCACAATAAGAAATATATTTACTTCTTGACCAAGCGCGCGCACACACACACCCCCACCCTGAAATACATTCTTGTAGTTCTATTGTACTCTGTTTTTATTCAGAAATGCATATCAGGAGCTGGGCATGGTGGGGAACACCTATAAGTAACTCCAGCATGTAGGAGGCTGAGGTGAGAAGATCCTGAGCATCCCAGGCCAGCTGGGGCTACTTGGCAAGATCCAGTCTCAGAAAAATAACGCGAATCAAACAAACAGAGATTCCTTAAAATAACATCGTGGGCGTAAATAGGTAAACCTCTACCACCTGACAAGCATCAGTAGCCAGTGAGCATTGGAGCTGTTTCACTTTTTATCCAGAACATCTTAGAACAGAAACTAGACTGCTCTGTCCTGATCTCCCACTTTATCTAGCAAAGTGCTGGCCCTGGGACGGGGGTGCATTCCTATTTCCCCATTAGCTGCATGCCCACGCATGGATTTCAAGGCTCAGTTTCAGAGCCATTGCCTCCATAAACCCTGCACGTGCAGCCTTCAGACAGAAGTCTCACTCTGCTGGCCATTCTAGCGGCTCGTGGATCGCTGACCACATCCACTCAGTGTGGTGGCAGTTTGGGACCACACCTCCTCACCTTCCATGCAAGCTTCAAGTGAGCACAAAACCGGAGTCTGAACCACGCTTGCATTCCCCATGTCACTCAGCCCTTGCCTCGTGTGTTAACTAAGGCTGTGTGAACACAGGGTAGCTGGCTGCGGGAGCTAGAAGGAGGCCTGCTGAATGCATACAGAAGGAAGCCGCTCCTCCAGTCAGTCCTCCCTGTGTGTTTCCACACCTCCAGTCCAGATGTCAGGTCCCCAGCATCTGCTCTAGTGCCTGGCAGTCACTCGGTTAATCCCGTTTGAGTTGTGGCTGTTCAACCATAGCTACTGCGTGGAGGATACTTACCCATCCAGCGCAATCTGCCAGTAGCCTTGCTTGGTGACTGGGATCCAGTTGAGGCTCCCAGAGAAATGAGAGGAGTCGTAGCCTCCGAAAGTCAGCTCACTGCCTGAGCCATGTTCTGGGTCACTACATAGAGAGAAAGACACATTGTCGAAGAAGGGCCCGTGGAAGCATTGGGGGAGGGGTGGTCCTTGAGGACCCTTTGCTGCCTGTCTGGGCACTTGCATCTGGTACCCAGGTCAGCAGAAACTACCTAGGTAGCCTGAGCCTTTGGGGACCAAAGAAGAATGACTCTGTCCAGTGCTCTGTGAATATCCCCTGCTTCTTGGATACAAAGTTTAGGAGGTAGGGCACATCAGAACGGCAGATCCAAGGTCAGGACCATCCGGGGTGTGCAAACACTGAGGATGTAGTCCCCCGCCCAAATACCCTTTCTCGGAGTATCTTCCCTGCTACGAATGCTGTGGTGTTGGGAGTCCCCACAAAATCCACTCCCCTTTGTCAAGGTGGAGAGGGTAATTTGAAAGCAATACATCTCATTAGAACTTGACTGTTGGTTAATCTTCAGTAGTTTCTTTTTTCTCAAGTTACATGCTGGAATTTAGTAAGATTCGGGGAAGAATGGCATTTCCAGGGGGAAAGGAGCAAAAAGACACAGAACCTGGGGTGCTGCAGGACAGGGTGTACCCGTGAAGTTCGTGTACCAGGCCAAATGCCTGTAGTCATCACTGACCTCACCTGGGGAACCTGACTGGCCTCACCTGCTCAAGTAGACAGAGAACATAGGCAGATCCACAAGGTTCTGGGCCATCATGTTGTCAAACACTGGGGTCACCCCTCCAGCAGCCAGTGAGGGGTATCCCAGGCCCAGAATCCCATCAAACTCCGCATTCACAAAGGTCTGGCCAGGCTCCTTAACGCTTTCTCCAAACTGCTGGCCATCCACAGTCAGCCCTTGCACCTGAAGGGAGAATTGCACAAAGGTTCATTGGATGAGGGTCTCAGATTCCTGGGTCTCCATTCTGATTAAAGCCAAGTCTTCCTTTCTCAACTTTCCTTGATAAACAGGGACAAAAATGTTGACTATAATCCCACTAATGTAATTTCTTCATGTGACTTTAAAAAATGAAATATAATGAAATGCAGAAAATATGAGTGTCTATTTTAATAACAGTCCACATACTACACATGCCCATGTAACCCTCCTGAAACAGACAGAACATTCCAAAGCCACAGTACATGCCTTTCTTGTGCGCTGCCTATCATTGTATGTTCCTCCAGAGTGACTGGTCTTCCCAGCAGCATTGGTTTGGTCTACGTCTTTAATGTTACATAAATGGAATTATCCACTATGGTGCTACTACATGCTCTTACAATGTTTTTATTCTCATTAGTATTCCAAGGTATGACTATGTTACCATAATTGATCCCTTATGCCATGGGTGGATATCTGGGCTGTTTCCTGTGTTTGACTATCACTAATAGTGCTTTGTATGCACGGGCTTTGGTGAACACATGTACATATTTCTACTAGAGTAAGTCTCTAGATTTCAGGGTTTAGAAGTACTCTTGCTGAGCAAAGGTCCTGAAGTCTTCCAAAATTGTGCTACCAATGTTTCCATTCCTGATATTCTGGGAGCCCCAATTGGCCTATACCCTCATCAAAACTTGCTGTGGCCTGCCTTTTCCATGTTGGTTTTATAGTACATATGCCGAAGGTTACATTGAGATTTTAATTGCATTTCACAAGAATTCATGAAATTGGCTCTTTGGAGAGCTCCTTTTAGGAATGCCTGCTTTTGTTGCAGTTGTTGGTGTATTTTGGAGCCAAGTCCTTTGCTGGCAACTGCAAATTTCCCTCTAACTGTCAGTGATGTCTTTTGCTGTTTTTGATGAACAAAATATGAATTTTAATGTAGTTAATTTTATTAATTTTTACTTCATTATTAGTGGTTTTTTATAACATGCTTCAGAGTTGTTATTTTTTCACAGTCATGAAGACATTTTCCAAAGTTTCCCTCCATGCTTTATTCTTTTACATTTTTGCATTTAGATCTGTAATCTACCTAAGGTCTGACAACATATGACAAAGCTATTAAGATTAATTTTTCTGCATAGATATCTAAGTGACCTACCATTTTTAATAACAGCGTTATCTTCTACATACTGCAGTAAAATGTTCAATATGAGCAAGGTGATTGGTGGGAGATTTTTGGATTTTTCATAAATCCTGGTACATTTGTCTTTCTTTTTTTCTTAGCCTATACCCACATGGCAGTCTAAATTGTGGCTTTATAATACCTTGGCAGTATTTTTACTAATCAAGATTACTTTGGTATATTATATTACATTCGTCTACATTTTAGAACCAACTTATCCAAAACTTATCCATTTCTAACAAATCATTACTGTTTTGATTATGGCAATACTGGATTTATAAATCAACTTGGAGATTTTGACTTTTTTTTAATCAAAATGAGTCTTTCTATAGGAATGTCTCATCTTTCATTTACATAAGTCTTTTAATTTTGTACAGTAATGACTTATTTTTTTTTTTTTTTTTTTGGTTTTTCGAGACAGGGTTTCTCTGCGTAGCTTTGCGCCTTTCCTGGAGCTCACTTGGTAGCCCAGGCTGGCCTCGAACTCACAGAAATCCGCCTGGCTCTGCCTCCTGAGTGCTAGGATTAAAGGCGTGCGCCACCACCGCCCGGCGACTTATTTTTTTTTTTTTTTTTTTTAGGGTAGAGGTTACATATTTGTTAAAGGTAAGCTGTTTTTGATGGTATCATAAATACTGTTTTTAAGGCCTTTTTTTCATTTGTCTTCACATAGAAATCCACTTGATTTTTGTTATATTTACCTCTTCTAGAAATGTTCGTAGATTTTATTAATATCAGTATTACCAAAGATACTTTTAGATTTCCTACATGTAGAATTTTGTCTTGTGGCTGTTTGTGATGGCACATGCTTTATGCTTTAAATCCCAGTACTCAGAAGGCAGAGGCAGATGGATCTCTATGAGTCTGAGGCCAGTCTGGCCTACAGTGAGAGTTCCAGGACAGCCAGGGCTACACAGTAAGACCCTGTCTCAAAACAAAACTAAGCAAAACAAGAGGTAAATCTTGCCGGTACTGGAAGCCTAGCCAACTACCCAAGGCTAGAGAAGTAACAGATTGTGGAGGAGAACCTACAAACACCACTTACAGTTCGGGAAGATTGGCACCAGCTTTAATTGGGACCAGGACCTCTCTGGTTCTCTGATCCCCACAGATCAGGGACCTAAAAGACTTTTGGTCTGGGACAGGGGGTATTCAAGGAGCGGCCACTAGACTTTGGGACTTCAACCCCTGTATTCTGCTCTGTTGTTTGTTGAATATCTGCCTCATGCCTTCCTATTTCACTAATGGAACCCCAGCTCGCTCACTGGCTCGATTTTCTTTTTCCTTCTCTCCTCTCCTTAGTGCTCAGAGATTGGCAATCCAGCCCTGACACCAAGCAATGCTCTGACCCTTGTTTCTTGAAGTTAGTCCCACACTGCTCTCATCTAGGGCTCAGCACACTGAAGAGACTGGCCACTGTCCCAACTCAGGTGAAGGGTTGCTCCCTTCCCTTAGAAGCTAACCTTGTCTATCCCCTCCTTCAGAGGCCTGAGACCTCTGAAGCATATCCTGCTACCCCTGTGCCCAGTTCCTGGGCAAGAGAGCAGAGATGGAGGAATTGCACTCACAGAGACTTGGTCAGCTCCGATGATTCCTGTCAGGCTCCCGGTACCATAGTGGATGAAGAAATGACTCCCTACCTCCTCATATGTGCTGGACTGGGATGGGTGGAACACCGGGTGTGTCTCTGGAAAACAAGAATGCTGCTCACTGCTTCCATCCCTGCCCTAGAGAGCCAGAGTGGCTTCCCTCCCTCTGCTCCCCACAAGAAGTGGAAGATGGAGGTTCTTGGAAAGGCTTGTCACGGCCTTTACTAGTGAGCTACTGTGTTCTCTCTAGCCTACCCAGGTGTGTTCCAAGCAGGGACCAAATATTTGTCCCTGGGCAAACCTGACCTCATAGACACAAGATAAGCAGGGTTTACCCGGCGCCAGCAGTCATCTCAGGCATCGGTGTGGGGCAGAGCCTGGCCTCCAGAGAAGGCTCAGGGGTGAACAATTACCACTCCAGGAAATTACTCCCAGCTCTTCATCCCACTTTGCAGATGTCTAGTTTCGGGTTTCAAAGAGCTTCTACCCTTGGGATGTGTCTCACACAGAACAAGGGCTTCTGTTTCCAATCTCTACCTAATCCCTACATTACCTCTGGCCAAATGGACACACCCAGACCCCTGTGCCCCACCAGCCACACCTCCCCCGGAGCCGGGCCATCGGGGCCTCCTTGAAGTAGGTGTACAGTCTTCCTTAGACGTCAACCGCCCTACCTGTTCAGGTACAGACCAAAGGAACTCCCCCCCACCCCGTGTTCTCTTGGGTGTTCCAAAGGAAGTGAGTCACCAAGTCAAAGATTTCTCTTCTTAGTGGCTAATGTTTTCTCCATTATTTTTGACTAGTATGAAAGCTGTTATCTTGACTAGTAAGTTACTTTTCATCTCTGTGCCCGGCCCAGCCACGCCAAACAGAGATAGGAAGCGGAAGCTGGTGTGGCGGGGAGGAGGATCAGGGGAGACAATCTAGGTCTCCCCACCCCACAAACTACCACCTTCGCCTCTAAGAAGTGGCTCCCGCCATTGCCATCCACTTACTGCATGCTGGGCTGGTACAGTAAACCGAAGGGACCCAGAGGTTGGAGGAGCCGGTGTCAAAGATGACGGTGAAGTTCTGTGGTGGGGAGCCAATGGAGATAGTGCCGAAGTACTCCATCTACAGGGAAGGGAGAGCAGGAGAGGAGGAGGAGCGTTTGCAGCTGGAGCCTGGAGTACCGTAGCTCACCGTCCACAGAGCCTTGAAGAAGCAAGGCTGGAGACAAAGGATGGCAGGAACAGAGCAGGGACCACCAGGAAGGACACTGAGGAGAGCTCAGGAAACTTGGTTCCATTCCTCCCTCATTATCCTGATTCTCATTATGTCATGGTGGGCGAGGCAGGGGAGACAGGAGTGCCTCCATTTTAGGGATCAGGGGACTGGGGATGTGGGAAATCAAATACTGTCTTTGCCCAAAGTCATAGCTGGTAAAATGCCCAGCTGAGCACACAGTAAGGGTCTTTCCGCCTGGAGCACACGTCATCCTTGTCTCTTGCCTCTTAAAGGAAGCCCTGCACACTGGCCCGTCCTGAGGCCTGCTTTACAGAGTTCACAGAGACTAGGGGATCATCCATCTGAGCCATCCAAGCAAGAACTCCATGCCTGAGCACCCGAAGTCACCAGTGTGGCACTGGTCCCTGCCGGAGGCCTAGCCTCCCTCCCTACACCCAGGGCCCCCAGGCTTAAGCCCAAGAAATCTTACATCCAGGTAGTTGATGAGTGGCTCATTGGTACTCTGGTCCACATTACAGGACTCGCTGAACTGGATCATGTCCAAGTTCTGGGACTTCCAGAAGTCTGAGAGCTGGCCTTGGGCCCGCAGCTTCTTCCGGAGGGACTGGTGCCTTCTGAGGGGCACCCTGGAGAAGAAGGGCAGCGTGAGGGGGCAGTTCTGCTTCCATCCCCTATTTCCATGTATCAGTGCAGAGCCCGACTACAGCAAGGCCCAGGAGGGGACCTTCAAGACCAGGGTGCGGCCAGGTGCAGCACCTTCGCGGTCTGGAGCACTCGGAATCTGATAGAAATGCCTCTACCTCCTGGGCACGGGCCCTTTGAGGGTTTTCTAGGGAGTGGGAGAGAGACACAGTCTGCAGTTTTATCTGACCCCATGAAGGGCTGACTTACAGGGACAGAAGGACTCTGTGGATAATAGTGCTCCGTCCCCCCGGGAAAGTATTTGAAGGCTTGGAGTTACAAACCATAGCTGTGGGGCCATGCTTTCCACCAACAGAGGGGAGCCCCTTGAACTGAGACAGGCACCGCTACCGCAAGGAGAGGCCTGGCATTGACGGGGGAACATTCCCTAGGAATTCCCTTGAGATCCCAGTTTCTTCTTTTTCATTTCCTCATTAGCTTTCCTCCCCCAGGGCAGCCTTGGGCTGGGGTTGGGGGATACCTAAGTTGAACTCAGTGCCTTACCTGTTCACAGCTCCTTGGGCCTGTCCCAGGTCCAGGAGCACCAGCAGTAGCACCAGGAGGGATTTCATTGTGATCCAACCAGCAGCTTCCTTCTCTCTCTGCTTCCACCTCTCTTCCCTCTTCTTTTCTTCTCGACTCAGGCCAGGGGCACCAGTTCTTCCTGGTGCCCAGACTTGCCCTGCCCAGTCTGAGGACCCAATGATAAGGTCTGGAGTCAATAGTCATATGCCCAGAGTAAACAGTATGTGTAATAGGACGTCACGTGCGTGCCGTCTGAAAATTAGGGGTGTTCCTGTCCCAACTTCTCCCAGGGTCTTTGGACACCCCACACTGGCTTTAAGAAATCCCATCTTTATTGTATGAGGGATCAAAAGGTCCTTAAACCAGGGTCCCATCCTGTTGAACTGCTACTACCAGTGTTCAGATTTTAGACCCCTGAAGGGCAGAAACTGAAATGCCGTATGTGTAGCAGGAAGGACTATAACTCAAAACATTAGCCAGGCTTTTGTCTATATTCTTATTGTCTCTCCATTCCTTTTGAGGCTCCCAAAGCAATCTGTCCTACTCAGAGCAAAACCAGTACTCCCCAAAGGCCCTAAAATGGGAAAGTTTGGCTATGGATTTGTAGAGTGAGTCTGGGGCTGTGGTCTGTACAGAAGGGAGAGCAGAGGCAGCCGTGGAGGGGCAGGGTCTGGGGCAGGCCTGTGTTGGTGCACCAAGGCTGCCATAGCAACGTGTCACAAACCAGTGCCTTAAGCAACATTTATTTCTCGTGACCCTGGAAGTTGGAAATTCAAGTTTTCTTACCATCAACCCTTCCTGTGGGTGTCCCTTCTCCAAAAGAAAGGGCCAGCTTTCCTGACTTAAGAGGTGGGGATGAGGAAGGAAAGGCCTCCCTCCGTAACTGGACTCCAGTTGGTGGCCTCTGAGCTGGACGGGACAGGCCATCACTACTGTCATAGGTGCCAGCACTTCCAGAGAGTTATGAAGTAGGAAATAGGGTGCCTGGGCTGGGTTTTAGCTCTGCTCTTCCCAGCCAATGCTCTGGCAGAGTGCCAGGGCCTAGCCTTCTATCTCCGAAGCCCAGCAGAAGGCAAAATTCGGTCTGAAGCTAAGCCAAACCCTTCCTCAGATCCAAAATGTTGACAAGACATCAAAAAAGAGGAGGAAACCAGAACAGAACCAACTTACCATGAGCCTAAAGCAACCACACCTCCCTGGCATTCGCTTCTTTCCCAGGAGCCTGTCCTCTGGCCTCTCACAAGGGAGAGGGGCCTGTCTGTCCCCCTAAAGAGGGGCATGCAGCAGGAGGGCTACGAGGCCAGGTCACTCCTCCCAACTAAGCTCTGTCAGGATTGCCCACAGTTGCCTGACCGGACACCTCAGTGTCATTCTCTGGGTTCTTAGGAGGCTTGGGGGCACAAAACAAGACACGGGGAAGCAGTAAAAACACCTTAACACATCCCACGGGCAGAAACCTGTCGCTGGAAGATTTCTTCCAGGTCCTCATGGCCAACTCACTTGCACAGCGCATGGGAACGTGGTCCGGGAGACATAAAGTGATTTCCCCAAGGGCACAGTTCATCACGGCAGAGCTAGGCTCTTAACTGCTAGTCCAGGGCTCTTTCTGTGTGCTATCCCTGAGCAATTGGTGCCAGTACGTCCGAGCCCCCCTCCTTCTCCATCTCCAGAACTTTCTCCCCATCTGTTGACTAAATTATAGAGGGTTAGGCTGTCCCATGTCTAAATGGGACCTGGGCAGCTATGGGTTACCTAACCCCGAGGGAGAAGACTCAGCCTGCCTTTTAGAGGGTCTATTGAGTTTGGGGAAGTCTGACAAAGATTGGGAGCAAGCATGTGGGGACGTTTGTCCAAGTTGATGGGCTCTGTCCTTTCTGGAAACACCAGGAACTGCAGCTCTCCTGGCTGTGTGTGTCACTGGCCTCTCCCAGGTTGAAATGGAAAATCACTGTGAACCATTGTTATGGACCGTGTGCACCCTCTCTGGGAACAAAATCCCTGGGCATGTGGATGGCTATGTGTGTGACCTCCGGGGAGAGGCAGAGGGAAGAACATTGGAGTGAAAGGGTGGCGTGGGTCATAGGGCACAATATAGGCAGTGATCTGTTCTCTCAGCACTTGCAAAGGGGCTGTGGTGGTTTGAAAGAAAATGGGCTGTAGATGTAACAGTCTTATTAAATAAGAAACACAGAGCCGGCTGGGCAGTGGTGGCATACGCCTTTAATCCCAGCACTTGGGAGGCAGAGCCAGGCGGATCTCTGTGAGTTCAAGGCCAGCCTGGTCTACAGAGCGAGATCTAGGAAAGGCGCAAAGCTACACAGAGAAACCCTGTCTCGAAAAAACAAACAAAAAAGAAAGAAAGAAAGAAAGAAAGAAAGAAAGAAAGAAAGAAAGAAAGAAAGAAAGAAAGAAAGAAAGAAAGAAACACAGAGCCATATGCAGAGTTAAAAGCCCAAGAGGTCAGTGTAAGGATTATGTCCTTAATCATGTCACCAGCCTGCGACGGCGTCCCAGCCTAAAAAACAGGTGTGCCCTCTGTGCGTTCTCTTTTTCCGCACTCTCTTTCTGTGTCACCCCTCTGCACGGTCCCTTTCCTCCCCCTCTCTCCCAATAAAGCTCTAGAAAGGTAACCATGGCTCGTGACTCTCCTCCAGCACTCTCAGTCAGCATGGCCGCCACAGGCAGCGGCAGTGTAACCCAACATTATTCAGACTCGGATAGATCAACGAGGACCTGCTGCCGCTTGCCGCCTCCTCCCCCATCCAGCGAGACCTCAAGGCTGTGAACACGCATGTCCCTTGCCTCCCCCTGGACCCACACACAGCTACCACTACTGATACTGCCATGATTCTTCACCACAATGAGTCCGCCATTCTCGAGGCTGTAGTCTGAGCTATATTCTTTGCGACGGACACCCCAGGGGTTGTCCTCAGGCTGTGCTGGCATCGGCGGGCACATTTTTGCTCCTGATGAGGGGGGTCAATGCTGTCTCCGGTCCACCGGGGACCAACTGCAGCACAGCCACTGCAGCCCTTCCCATCCCTTGATGAAGAGGACGGGAACTTGAGCTGATTCATAGATCCCTCTTTACTCTGGGGACACCCGAGATTGGAGTCTGATCCCAGTTTGTTATTTTAATTTTTTCTTGGCTACAGCCAAGTGACAAAGGGACAGATACATTTACTGCCTACATTGGTGGATAGGGGCGGGTACCAGTAAACCTGGCCACTTTGAGGGCCAGCTTTGAGGAAACTTCTGCCAGCGAATGGGCAAAGAGTTACTTTATCTCCAAGCTTTCTACATCTTGTCAAACAAAGTTCTCAGGCACAGCCAAGAGGGATACATGTCTCCAGAGCAAGCGGGTGACAGACAGCATCCCACAACACCTGTCTACCTCAGAAGACTCCCCTTCTCCATTCCCCCAAGAGCCAATCGACGTCCAGAAATCAGCTGGAAGCAGTTTTTGTGAGGAACGACGCCCCTATTCCCACCTATCTGCTTTTTTTTTATAATAAGCGAAAGTCTGGGATGTAAGGATTATTTCCTTAATTCTTAATTCACCAGCCTATGACAGCGTCCCAGCCTAAAAAAACAGGTGTACCCTCTGTGCGGTCTCTTTTTCCGCACTCTCTCTCCTGTTCCCCCCCTCTGCAGTCCTTCCCCACCTCCCAATAAAGCTCTAGAAAGGTAACTATGGCTCATGACTCCAGCACTCTCCTCTGTCGGCATGACCGCCGTGGGCAGGGGCCACGAGCGCCGCTGCGTAACCAACAGTCAGAGCAGTAGTTAAGAGCTGAGACTTAAAGCCGCCTTCTTACCCTTTCTGCCGCTGTCGTCCTTCTCCTCCAAAATAGACCTACTTCCTGTGTATCTGTCTTTTTATAGACTTTCTATTCTGTCTTCTCATTGGTTGTAAACCCAACCACATGACCTCACTGCCTGTCTATACAGACCTCCAGGTCTTTATGGTTGGTATTGAGATTAAAGGCGTGTGTCTCCATGCTGGCTGTATCCTTGAACACACAGAGATCTGCTTGTCATGTGATCTGGATTAAAAGTGTGCATCACCACTGCCCAGCTTCTGCTATGGCTTGCAATTAGATCTGACCCCCAGGCAACTTTATTTATTAACAAACAAATAAAATCACATTTCAGCCGGGCGTTGGTGGCGCACGCCTTTAATCCCAGCACTCGGGAGGCGGAGGCAGGCGGATCTCTGTGAGTTCGAGGCCAGCCTGGGCTACCAAGTGAGCTCCAGGAAAGGCACAAAGCTACACAGAGAAACCCTGTCTCGAAAAACGAAAAAAAAAAAAAAAAATCACATTTCAGCCAGGCGGTGGTGGCTCACGCCTTTAATCACAGCACTCTGGAGGCAGAGGCAGGTGGATCTCTGTGAGTTCGAGGCCAGCCTGGTCTCCAAAGCGAGTTCCAGGAAAGGCACAAAACTACATAGAGAAACCCTGTCTCGAAAAAACACCCTCTCCCCCAAAAAATCACATTTCAGTACAAATAAAATATCACCATACTGGGCCCCAAAGGGAGTGGCACTATTAAGAGATGTGGCCTTGTTGGAGGAATTATGTCGCTGAAGGGTGGGTTTTGAGGTTTCTTTTGCTCAAGCATCTCTCAGTGTGACAGTCCATTGACTTCCTGTTGCCAGTCAGATGTAGCACTCTCAGCTCCAGCACCATGTCTGCCTGCACGCTGCCACGCTCCCCTCCAGTGATGGTAATGGACGGAACCTCTGAAACTGTAAGCAGCACCCCAATTAAATATTTTCTTTATAAGAGCTGCTGTGGTCATGGTGTCTTTTCACAGCACTAGTAACCCTAACTAAGACAGAGGCCTTGAAAAGAGGGCTCTCCAGTAATGTGGGGAGGAGGCTGGCTGGATGCAGAGGTTTGACGCTTTCCAGGACGTGGGAAAGCTGTTGGTGATGACACTCCCTAATTAGCTTATTTTTCTACAGCTTTAGATTGCAGAAGATAAAATAATAACAGCTGCACAGTGCCATGTGGAAGGGAGCTGCTAGTGTGGGATAAGAGCTGGCTCTGGATGGCTGGGAGCTGCACTCCAGGGTACACTGTCCCTGGCTCTGGGACATCAGCTCAAAATGACCCCGACAACTACTTGGAGAAATGTCTCAGCTTCTTTCTGCTCAGAGTTGAGGAATAAAGGAAAATCTGCTGTTCTGCCGGGTGGTGGCGCACGCCTTTCATCCCAGCACTCGGGAGGCAAAACCAGGTGGATCTCTGTGAGTTCAAGGCCAGCCTGGTCTACAGAGCGAGATCCAGGACAGGCACCAAAACTCCACAGAGAAATCCTGTCTCTAAAAATCAAAGAACCAAACCAAACCAAAACAACAACAACAACAACAATTCACTGTCCCACATGTGACCAGGCAAGGAGGGACTGGCAGACGATGCCTGGATCCACCTGGTTTTGCCGTAACTGGCCACCTGACCGTAGAAGTCATTTCTCTCAGAGCCGTAAATCCTCCTCTATAAACTGAAGAGGCTGGGCTGAATGGTGATAACAAGGGACGCCAGGGAGCGCGTAGCTGTCTCAGACCCTGTGTTAAAGGACTTGGGAGTATTCCTTCCCACCTCACACTAATCCTGGATATTTAAAGCTACTTCACACACGAGGATAAGGAGACACAGGGTGGCTCCCATGCAGCGCTGTTAATAGGATCCAGACGCAGGTTTGCCGGACTTTAAAGCTGAGATTCCTAACCATGACACTGAATGATCTACAGAGTCTTAGGTTCTGAGCTTCTTCCTGAAAGAGGGGGATGGAGAGGCTAAAGAGAGGGAGAGGCTCGTTTCCGCCATGGCAGACGATTTGTAGGCTTGGAAGAATAAAAAAAAAGGTGTGTATAGGTGTGGTGATAAATGTTCTCAGTGCATATTCGTGAAGATTTGCTTGTTCTTTGAGACAGGGTCTCACTGTACCCAAGGCTCTAGTGTCTACAAGCCCACTCTACGTTTTGTTTTGGTTTGTTTTTCGAGACAGGGTTTCTCTGTGTAGCTTTGCACCTTTCCTGGAACTCACTCTGTAGCCCAGGCTGGCCTTGAACTCACAGGAATCCGCCTGGCTCTGCCTCCCAAGTGCTGGGATTAAAGGCGTGCACCACCGCCCGGCTAAAGGCAGGCATTTTTTTTTGTTTTGTTTTGTTTTTCAAGACAGGGTTTCTCTGTGTAGCTTTGTGCCTTTCCTAGAACTCTGTAGCCCAGGCTGGCCTCGAACTCACAGAGATCTGCCTGGCTCTGCCTCCCGAGTGCTAGGATTAAAGGTGTGTGCCACCACCGCCCGGCTGTTGTTGTTGTTTTTTTTTTTTAAATATATTTTCTATTTTATGTATTTTCTATTTTAATGTATTTTCTTGTCTTCAATGAGCCACACAGGAAAGATCATTACTGTATTGCTGATTGGTGAAAATTTTGCACCCCTCTCTGACTGAATTATGAAAAAAATGAAACTTCTATTCCATCGAAACATCTGTTTAATGCAGAGAGAACTTAGCACTAAACACTTATCCCCCCGCCCCACCCCACGCACACACAGCTTGGTTTTCTTTGTTTTTTTTTTTCAAGCCTCCTATTTTTGAGTGACTGGGAAACAGGAAGACTGACATCCTCAGCATTTCACCGTGGCACCAACTCAGTCATTTGAGTTATTTTTTACAACCACCACCAGTTGTATTCTGGGAGATTTAGACCAGAAATTGCACAGCATGGCCAGCAGAGGGCGCAGGCACCATGCAAGTTTCCTGTCCAGGCGCGGCCTCTGCTGGCTAGCATGTGTGTGCCCTGCTTCCCGAGTAGTGACTGATACCAGCTTACAGGCTTGAATGCAGACAAAGCAGGGTTTGAGTCTGCCACGTGGCTTGTGATACCATGGCTATGTTCTGAGTGTCAGCTTCTTCAACTATAAAAGAGGAAGTATGTGGGTGGCGTGGTGGGGTCACGCCTGTATAATGTCAGCCCTGGAGAGGCGGAGACCAGAGGTTCACAGGGAGACCAGCCTGGTCTACATAGGAAGTTCCAGGCCAGCCAGATCAAACAGGGAGCGAGGGAGAGCAGTCCATTGGAGGAAATCACGTATAAGAGAGCAGTTAAGATGATGTCTATGTCTAAGACGCTGAGACAGGTATCTGATTAGATTCACCAGACTCCCCTGTGGAAAAGCCTCCAAATGGAGGTCTTGGCAGGCAGACTTCAGTTATTTATTCACAGGTTTGGGGTGCACAGTGTCATTGATCTAATTTCAGAAAAAGGAGCACTGAGGCCCCAAGAGATCTCTTCCTCAACAGGCACGACTCAGGTGTAGCAACCTCAAGATTGTCTGACTAAACTTAAACGTCATGGTGGTTTGAAGGAGGATGGCCCCCACATGCTCATGTATTTAAATATCTGGTCCCTAATTGGTGGACTGTTTAGGAAGGGTTAGGTGTGGCCTTGTTGGAGGAGGTGTGGCCCTGCAGGTAAGGGTAGGGGTGGCAGTGGGGTGGGGGCTTTGACTTTTCCCTAAAAAGGCAACCTGTGCTCTTAGAAAGAGCTTTTATGGAAAAGCCAACAGCCTATACTAGGCCCAATCTTCCTCTCTCTGCCTGAGGCCTGTGGATCCTGATGTAAGCTCTCAGCCACTGCTCCAGCGCCATGTCTGTCTGCCTGCCTGCCGCCATGCTTCCTGACGTGACGGTCATGAACTCATCCTCTGAAACTGTAAGCAAGCCCCCGATGATGTTCTTTTATAAGTTGACTTGGTCATGGTGTCTCTTCACAGCATTAAAACAGTAACTAAGACAAATGTATTCGTGCCTACTACTGTAATGTAAGGGATGACGGTAGCTTGAGCGAGTGCACACGGTAGACCAGGACAGAAGCGGTGTGCAGAGAACTGTTCTGTAGCTGGAGCCCAAAGGAGTATTATGGGTTAGATAGTGGGAAGGAGGTTAGGCTCAGGGAGGACACCTACAGTTTGTCTTACTGATGCCCAGTACTGGGCAAAGTGCAGCAAGTTCAAGGTTGTGCACACGGAGCCGTTCATGATTGAGAGCTTAGAAACAGCTGGCAGTCAGAGGTGGCTCAGTGATGTTATCTATGAATGAAAAGGCTCTGGGGGGAACCTCTTGGACACATTGCTCAGATGAAAAGGTAGAACAGAATGTGAGTATGTTACTATTTATATAAAAGATGAAAGATACATAAAAATATAGTACACACACACACACACACACACACACACACACACACACACACACACACACACACACACACGAGCCCTGAGGCAGGAAAACACAGGTAATAGCTTAACAACTTGGAACTTCACTTGGCTTGGGCTATATTCCTTTTCTAACAATGCACCTTGGGACACCCACCTCCCCATGCCTGCATTAAACTGCAAGTGCACCCCACTCGGAGAATGGAATAAGTTTGTTTTCATTCAAGCGTCGTGTTCCAAGAACATGTCTTGGTATATGAATGCCAGGGACTGATCCAGTCGGGACCGATTTTGGGTTCATGTGAGATAAGGCAAACTGTGCCTTCTGAGTGAACTTTTAGGGAAACATTATTTACCTTCTTATATTTATGCATAATTTGCATGCACAGGATAAAAATCAGGTGCATTATGGGAAGAGACATGCACAATGAGCAAAGGCTTTATGTAATTGCTATGGCACACTCCTTAGTAACCAGACTCTGCCTCCTAGACCCCATAAAGGAAGGCCCCAACAGTAACCTGGAGTACTCACCTATTCACCTAGATAGCTTGCTGTTATTCTTTTAATTGATTGATTGATTGATTGTTTGATTAATTAGTGTGTGTGTGTGTGTGTGTGTGTGTGTGTGTGTGTGTGTGTGTGCGTGCATGCATGCCACAGCTGCTGGTGGAGGCCTGAGGACAACCTGAGGGAGTTGGTTTTCTCCTGCTATGTGGGTACCAAGGATCAAACTCAAGCCACCAGTCAGGCGCGGCAGCAAGCGCCTTGTGCGCTGAGCTATCTTGCCAGCCCCCGTAATTCCCGTGTTTGGGGGTGGGTATCTTTGATAGACTGTCTAGGCTACCAGATGTGCCTGTGTGAAGTTGTTAGATATATTTCATGGTGGCCCTGTACAGTAGGCATTGTTTCCTCTACTTTTCCAAATGAAGAAATTGGGGTTCAAAAACCCCAATAGTCATACCACCTTGTTAGCTGTACAGGGTCCAAACGCAAGTGTCGGTTTTCCTCTTACCGTTCATTTTTGCATTTGAGTCTGCCCTGCCCACTCCCCGGATCCCATTGGTTCATCCTGCTGTGTCTACAGCTGGAATGGGAAGGAGACCCTCCAAGTATTGCCGACTTTGAGACTATGTGGGAGGCGGCCAGGACCTGAGAGCAGTGGGTCACCTTCTAGTCCTGGTGTCATCCCTAACTTACTAAGCAGCCTGGAACAAGGAACTTCCCACCTCAGAAAGGCAAAGAAAACCTACTGTTGGGGGAATCACATTTGGTTATTTTGGAAGCTTAGTCCTTAATTCTTTACCACTAGAGTTAGAGGACGTTTTTCTAAATAAGAATTTGTTAGACAACTAAAAACAATGTGAAGTAGCTGAATAGGTAAAAGTGATTGCTGCCTAGCCTGAGGACCTGAGTTCATTCAATTCCTGGGTCCCACACAGGCTAAGGAGAGAACTGACTCTCCGAAATTACCCTCAGACCTCCACACAAGCCCTGTGGTGTGAGTGTGCACTGGCCCCACCACACACAACAAATATATTTTATAAGCAGCCACAAGCTGATGTTGCAAGCTGGTGATCCGACTGCTTGAGGGGCTGAGACAGGAATGTGTAAGGATCAAGGCCTGCTGGTGATTTAATCGGACCCTGTATCCAAACAAAAAGTGAAAAAGAGGCCTAGGAATACAGGTCAGTGGTTGATTGTTTACCAAGCATGCCCAAGGCCCTAGGTTCAATCCCTAGTACAGAGAAAGAGAAACCCAAGCCGGAGAAGCTGCTATTTCCTCGTGCCCCCAATTTCATAGACTGTGCTGGGCACTTCTTTCTAGACAGCATGGTCTGTGCTGCATGGTGGGCAGAAAACCCCAAGTTTGTTTTCAAGGACTGGGGGGTTCTGCTCACTCAGAAGGTGGCTTCCAGGGTGAATTCTTGCTGGGCTGCCCTTGAAAACTGCGATCTGGTATCTGACAACGGGATAACAGCTCTAACTGCAGAGCCCTGCTATCTGCTGAGAAGACTGGTGTGGAGTCCCTTGTCCTTCCGCAGCCTGCAGCCTGCCTACTGAGCCCGCCTGGAGGCTGCTCCATCCAAGCTGGGCAGCCCTGGGAGCCCCTGTTTATGGCTCTACAGCCTCTTTCCTCTCCCAAGCACACCAAGCCTGCAGGGTATTTCTCAGCCGAGGCTGACTCAAAGGCAGCTGGATCCCTACACCTATTCCCCAGTGCAGGCCGTACCCATATTTCTTTGTTAATTGTTTGCTGGTGGCGCCTACAAAAGCTCATGAAAATAAATTTTCCAAAGGTGTTAGAATTCCTTGTTCCAGATCTCTGGAGGGTAAATTCAAATACCCTGAAGTCATTATTTCTTCTCAATGAGTTTTATGTCAAGTAAAGATGATTTTGTTCAACTAGGCTGAGACACAAGTTAATTCACTACTGATCTTTCAGGCTTAGAGGTTTAAAAAAAAAAGTACCTGGTCTGCATATGAGTTCCAGGACAGCCAGGGCTGTGTAGAGAGACCTTGTTTCAAAAATAAGTAAATAAATAGTAAAAATAGAACTGGATCAGGAAACATATACTTTATGTACCTCCCTTTGACATTTGGTTCTGGGACTCTGAGCTGGGGCAGGGAAAGGAACAGAATCACTGTTTACGAGGCTCTGAAAACCTGTTCGTTAGTGTTTCTATGAGTAGTCAGTGCCTCCCCAAACCCAGTCAGGAGCCTTGTCTAGACCCCACAGCTGCAAATAAGAGAGGAAATTGTCTTATGAGGACAAAGGCCTGGGGCTGAAGAGCTGGCTCAGCAGCCGAGAGCCTGGAGGTCTGAGTTCAGTTCCCAGCACCCATGTGCAGTAGCTTACAACTGCCTGTAAATCCAGTTCCAAAGGTCAGTGCCCTCTTCTGACCTTCACAGGCATCAGGCAGGCAACGCACACATGCACACACAATAAAATAAGTAAATCTAAATTTAAAAAATCACGTGAGGGGCCTAACCTCAAAGGTACTGGAGAAATACAAGTCAGAGATATTTTTTGTTGTTTTACTCACACTTGTTATCAGTAACTCCCAGCTTCCAAGACACTATGAGCTGTAGGAGCTACCCCTGCAAAAACAGAGACAAAAATGCTCTTAATTTGGGTGTCAAAATAGTCCCAGGAACACTGTGGCATTTTTGGAAATCACTGAGCAACATTTATGTGAATCTCTATCTAGACCTGGAGTCTTTCAAAGCAGGGAGCATACAGTAAGCACTCAATAAATGCAGGCTAGCCAGGACATGCTAAGGAGCCAGGTTTTGCTGGCCACACTTCTCTTGGGGCTTCTTGGCGGCTCCCAAAGCTGCAACCTCCTTTCCTGACAACACAGGAGAAAAGTGCATGACCCCCGTCCTGCTCTGCTGTCCTGAAGTCAGAAGAATGAGCCCCTACAGATGTCCCCTCCTTTAGGCAAAGCAGGATCCGACTGAGACCCTGGCAGAGCAGGCATGACAAGGATGCCCAGGTGTGTGGTGTCTCTGGTAAAGGCAGTGGGGGCTGAAAATGGAGGACAGGGAGCAGACCGCTGCAGAGGGAGGTGTGGAAGGCTTGGGTGGGAGGTAGAGCATAAAGGCTGGCCCAGCTTTCTCCAGGCGATCCGGCGAGCTGTACATAAGAATTGACACAGGTAGAAGACGATAAAGAAAAATGGACTCTGTCGGGTGGTGAGAAGGTAGGCCAGGCTTTGGGTGGAGGACGGGAGGACCCGGGACTCGGAGCTGCTGAGTGGCAGGTCCTCCCAAGCCACCAAAGGTGGCTCTCTATCCCTGCTGCTCTCTATCCCTCTTACCTTACAGCGCCTGCACATCTAACGTGCTTGGCTTTGGGTTTCGAAGGGAGCTAAACACAAAGTGACTCTAAGGAGTGTCAGATGTCACACGGCCTGGATGAAAGTGACATTATATAAATAGGAATCTGGGAAAGTAGAGATGGTCTAACCCTTGCTCATCATTTGTCAGAGGAGGTTTTTTTTTTGTTGTTTTGTTTTTTGTTTCTTTTCTTTTCTTGGCTAAGCCACTTTAGCTACAAGACAGCAGACATTACTAGAAAGGTCAAGCTTCAAGACAAATGAATTTTGTGGCCACAGAAAGGTAGATAGTCTCGGGACTGAAAAGGAATTTAGGGCTGTCTTTCATTGTCAGGAGAATTCTTTCACAGGTTCAGAGTTCTCAGCTCATTCCTCTGCCCCTGCCCTCCTCAGTCCATGTCTCGGCTTCGTTCAGGGACCATTTCCCTTTCATTTCCCTCGGAGAGGCCTGACAACCCTGGGGGAGGGTGTGGAAGCCCCTCTACAGCCTCCTCACATCTACCTCTTCCTGCCTCTCCTCTTCAGGCTCCCTTTTAGTTCAAGATAGATTCATTCCAGAGATCATCAACACCCCCCACCCCTGCCCAAGAAAGATGTGTCTGGATGAGGTGGTGGATGCCTATAACCCTAGCATTCTGGAGGCTACGGCAGGAGAATGGGAAGTTTGAGGCTAGCCTGAGCTACCTAGGGGGGCTCTGTCTCAAACAAAAGTAAAATAGAAACATGAAGAATATGCAAATCACCACTCACAGATAATTATTCACTTCTGATGTTTATCCCCCCCATCGCCGCCCACCACGGACATAGACAGAGTCCAGAATGGACGGCTCAGTGGAAGGAGAGCAGGAATACACAGAGGTGCCTCACATTCAGTGGAGTGAGCTTGCATCCTGCCCTGTGTTGATGCAACAAGAACCCAGTAAATGCAGGTTGATTCCATGTGAATTACGCGTGAGACAATTGAACCCCAAATAACAGAAAGTGTGTATCTCTGGGTATAAGCCAGCTTCAGTCATAAAATCACTCCCAGGGAAAAGGAGATTTTCCGAGGCAGCGTCTTATTTCTGTGGAAACTGCTGCTGGCGTCACAGAGAGGCAGCTTTGGAGTTCCAGATGTCAGAAGTACATTTCCCACTGCAGACTGAGGGTACCCGGTCAGTACGTGCTGGCAGCACCAATCTGGGAGTGTCGTGCCCAGCGTGCTGGTCTGCAGCTAGCTGCGGCACTGTGTGGGCCAATTAGAGTCAAGAAGTGACAGACAGACGTTAGTTCCTCTTTATGTGTTTGTGTGTGGAGGGGGGGGTGCACGCGTGCGTGCGCGAGCACGTGCTGGTGTGTTTGTGTGTAAGAGGCCGGAAGTTGACATCCGGTGTCTTCCTCTACATGCCCCACTTAATCTCATGTATTTACTTATTTTGGTGTGTGTGGTGTTTGTGCACGTGCGTGTGCAGGTGCGTGTGCCCACATACACAAGAGGAGACTGGAAGAGTGTGTGTCCTGCTCCATCACTCTTCGCCAGGTTCCCTTGAGGCGGGGTCTCTTACTGAAGCTGGAGTTAGACCGGCCAGGCGGCCAGCAACCCCGAGCATCTCCCCCGCCCCCGGAATCTGCCCCCACTAAGTGTTGGGTTAGAAATATGGGTCACCATGCTCAGTTTTAGGTGAGTGCTGGGGCTCCAACTCAGGACCTCACCCTTGTGCAGCCAACTCCTCAGCCCAGACTTTGGTTCCTGGACCAGTTGTCTCAATACCACACTTCTTGCCTCATGCCTCAGTGTCAATCATGTGTTTCTAATGGTTACGAAAGTTCATGTTTACCACACCTTTTCAAATCATGTGTGTAATCCGAAGAGTGAAAAGGCCATAATATTCTTGAATATCACAAACCTTTCTTTCCAATATGGGGGGAGGGAGGATCTGATACTGACTTTTGGAGCGTAGAAGGGCTAGTCATATGACTCAGAATTAAAATGAGTTTTCTTTTTCTAGTACTTTCTATTTTGGAGAAGTTGCTAGCAATGTCAAAAGTCTGGCATCTGTTCAGCACAGCAATATATATTTCAGGAACAACACTTTGATCAACTAGGTAAAATTTTCTTTTTTTTTCTAAGTGTCTCATTCTTGATATTTCTCTGGACACTCTGTACATGAGCATTTAAGTTCTGCTTATGGTAAAATTTATGTAGTAGGGATATGGCTCAGGGGTAGAAAGAACACTTGCCTGGCATGCATACAGGAGGACCTGGTTCGATCCCTAACACAGAACAAAACAAAACAAAAATCCACGCTGACAAAAGCCAAACACAAAAACCACGGTGCTTACGTTGTCACAGACTTGACTTTCAATATCACGACAAATCAGAGCAGGGGAAACGTATTTATTAAATATACATTCTCAATAGTATGTCCTTGGCTTATACTCAAGAATCTATGTATTTAATAATGTTGATGCTTTCTAGAAGAGTGCTCCCTGTGCCACTGGCTTTGTCAAGTCCCAGGGGTTTCAAACAGATTCTTCTGTCCTCGGAGCGTCCATGTTTATTTGACTGCTCTGTTGTCATGTTTTAGCCGAAGTCAGGCCGTTCCAGCTGACGTGATAGGATTCACTAATGTCCCCAGAACTTTTAGATATATTATTTTGCACAGCCTTAGGATCTTTGGGAAACTTACATTGAAATATAATATGATTGTTACAATTTTTCTTCAGCCTTGTGTCCCTATTCCCTCAAATGCTAATAGCCTAGGTTTGGTTGGTTTCTTTTTGTTGTTGTTGTTTGGTTTTTTTCCTGATAATCTAGTAAAAATCTGCATAGTCCTTTTCCAGCTATATATTTTACTATGGAAACAATTTTTGCTTGTTTGTTTGTGTTTTTTGTTTTTGAGACAGGTAGCCCTTGCTGTGATGGAACTCACTCTGTGAACCAGGCTGGCCTCGAACTGAGAGATCTGCCTGCTTCTGCCTCCAAGTGCTGGGATTAAAGGCGTGTGTCACCATGTCTGACTAACTTTTAATGTTTATATACAGACAGATTTGTGTTTTGAAAATATGCCTAAGGAAATTAACTGCTCCTTTGGCATAGGAGACAAACCTCAGTGGTATCTAACATTTCTTTTAATATTAAAAGTGATTTCAGTCAACAAATTGGTATATGCTGTTGATTCTTTTAAGCCAAAATGTGTGGATTATTTGGTGTTTGTATTTATTTTCTGGGTTAATGTTCTGCTATAATGCTATGAATCTTCTATAATGTCCATAAATGAAGAAGATTCCTGTTCAAATTTTTTTATCTTCCTCTTCCTCCTCTTTCTTTTCTCTGTTTGGCAGCTCTGGGGATGCAGGGCTCTGACACCAGGCTAGCTCTCTACTCCGAAGCTACATATCCTCAGCTCCACTTTGCTCATTTTGAGACAGGGCCTCTCCACATTGCTCAGACTGTCCTTCAACTCATTCTGTAACCTACTCCAGCCTTGGACTTGACAGCCTCCTGCCTCAGCCTCCTTCATAGCTGGAACTACAGCCTTGTACCAGCAAGCCTGGCTCCAGAACTTTCTTGAGATGCTATTTGGAATGACAAATATTATTGTTGACAAATATTATTGTATGACAAATATTATTGTATGACAAATATTAAAAAAATTGTTGACAACAGATTTGTGTGTCTGTGTTTAACGGCAACATGCTCATTTTCCTTATCATATAGAATCTGATTGGCAACATTAGTAAATAGATATTTCCAAGACAGATTTGAAATTTGAAACTGTTGATATTTTGTTTCAGTTTCTTCGTGTTTACTGGGGAGAGGGGGAGGGTGCTGAATTCTTATCTTTGTATGTTAAAAATTTCTAGTTTTCCAGTTGGTTAATTTTCCATTGTTCTTGTTATTAAAGAACTGGTAAAAATGTAGATTCCTTTGAAGTCTCATACAGTAAGATGCAGATTCTATGCGGTTTGTTACCGTCTGGAAAAGTTATTTGTTTATTCTATTTCCCAAGACTTTTAGCCTGCATTATCATCCATAAAGTAAACACTTCTTCCTTGAGGGGAAGTTCTCACCGAGGGCATGTTCATGACCTGTATTTCCATAATGTGGCTGAGGATTCGACTTTTTCACTTTTCTAAGTCTAGCATTTATTGAAATTCCCAGCGATGGTTGAGGATGGGACGCAAAGGTGAATTCACACTCTGCTCCTATTTCTAAGACACATCTGTGTCAGCAGTTTCCAGCTGCGCTATTTTCTTTCCACGTACACCTCGTTCCCTGTCAGACTTAGTCAATAATTCAAATATCACTTCTTTTCTCTAGACCGGTTTTCATTTTTTGTTTTGGGGCTAACATTATTTTTCTTTTCAATGCCTTGAAAGACACACCATATTAGCCTAGATATATAATATATATATGTAATAGTTTATATTAGAATTTGTAATGAAAATAAGTAATAAGCTGTGAAATGTTACCAGCAGATATTTTGTTTGTTTTTTAAACAGTGACTCACTGTGTGTCCTGACTGGCCTAGAACTCGATATGTAGACCAGACTGGCCTTGAACTCAGGAGATCACCTGCCTCTGCCACCCCAGTGCTGGATCAAAGGAATACAGCAGCCCTCCTGGTCCCACCGTATGTTTGTCCTGAAGAAGTTTCCTTGAGCAATGTGCTGATAACAGCTGTGGATCAACTAGCAGTTCACATACAATGCACTCTAATTTAGGAATGAAATGTAGATATGTAGTGGTACATGGACATTAATTACAGTAAAAGTGAGTTGTGCCATAATAAAAACCTTACAGACTCAGCTAAGTTGGGGACGTAAAGGTACCATTCAGATCACGTGACCTATAATGCTAAACCTCATATTTCATCGGTACACAAACTAATAGGGGATTAAAAAGACATTTAAATACACATAGCAGGGCATGGTGGTCTATGCCTGCCACCCCTGCACTAGATAAGAAGATTGAAGGGAGTTCAAGGCTAGCCAGACCTACGTAGTACGACCATGTCTCAAAAAAAAAAAACCCAAGCAATCAGACAAACAAAAACTTCACAATCCTCGTCTAAGCTCCTCTGTGGGAAGCATTGGCAATTTCTACGGCAGTTTCTACCAGCAGGTCTTTAGCAAACTCACTCCACTTTAACTTGCAAAACAAGTGAATGTCAGCCTTCTTAGGAAAGGTCTGTTTTTCCCTGTCAGAAGATTATCATAATAAATGGATTTTGTTGGATGAAGCATCACCTTGTCATTTACCAGAAAAATTTGTAATAAGATGATGCACCCCTTACCTTTGAAGTTACCAGAGAAACGAAAAAAGCGTCAAGAGTACAGTTTTCTCGTAGAAAGCGGATGGCCGGCTCGGAGACCACGATCTGCGTGGAAACACCAGTTTCGGTCTTGGCTAACTCTGACCTTAAGCAACTCTTATCTCTTGGCCACCTCAGCTGCAAATGGGAGATAACCGCGTCTGATCCTTCTAACTGCTTCTGGAGTCACACGGGGCACCTCCAGTTCTGAGGAGCAAATGAGACTGTGAGATGGGCGAGCAGTGTTTTGGCACTTACAGGAAACGTGACTGCTTTCGGAAATAAACGAGAAGCGGGTTTGAAAGTCAGCTAAAGGGAGCTGGGTACGGTGGTGCGCGCCTGTAATCTCCGCATGTGCGAGGCAGGCACACACATAGCAGCGATTTAAGGCCAGCCTCGGCTACGTACTGACTCGAGGCTAGCCTCGGATACATGAGACCTTGTTTCCATGAAAATTAAAACAGTCAAATAAAGAATACGTTCAGAGTCAGTAGAGGGCATTATTTCTGTAACACAAAGTCTGTCCCTGTGGAACCAGCTGTGGCCCAGGTGCTGGTCTTACATGGTCACCGGTGGACGTTTGCCGGAGCTCGCAGGTCTGACAGCCAGATGCACTTAGAACACCAAATGTTAAGCCGGTTGTCGGCTGTTTGCAGATAAGCTACCACACAAATTGAAAGTCTCAAAGTGAGTCTTTCAGGCAGCTTCAGTCAATAAGTGGACTCCATGATAAACCTCAAGGGGACACAGGAAACCTATCTGGAGAAGTGAAAATTTGCGGTAACAGCCGGAAGGACATTCAAGTCCCAGACATGGTGAGGGCATTCACTTCAGAGGGAGCAGGGAAGGTGTACCTCAACATCTCTGCCCTGCTTCTACTCCCCGCTGGGTATAGCAGCACATCTGTGGCCGAGCTGAGGACAGAAAGGGGACAGTCCCAGCCGTCATTCATCCGTCAAGCATTTACAGAGGACTGCTATGTCCCTGCACTGGCGTAGGTGCTGGAGAGACGAGTCTTAGGCCACACAGAACTCTTGAAATCTACTTCGTGGACCTGTCACACGCTGTCTTCCCTTTTTTTCTTAGGATCCCTCCCTTCATGCTCAGGCACCCCGAGGCTCATCTCTCACCAGTGGTTTCGGATGCTCACTGAAGTAGAAAGGACCATAGTTCCTGATAGCACGCCTTTGTGCCTGGCACCCTCTTACCTGGAACACAAAGGCAGCCTCATGCTTCAGCACCAAGGCTACTTCTTGTTACTCAAAAAACAGCTGCCCTGGCACTTGGAATACAGAAGAAGGAGGATTGTGGGTTCAGGGCCAGCCTGGGCTTTGTATCGGACCCTGTTGAGAAGGAGAGAAGGCTTTGATCCTCTCTGATCCCACAGTCCTTCCTTTGGAGCAGGGTCTTTTTAACACTAACTTTAATCTTTTTCCGTGCCCGCTGAGGTCCAGTGGAGACGCCCCCAGTAGTCTAGGGTAGAAGCGGGTAGGGTAGGGTTGTAGGTACCATGTCTGCCCCTGCTACTCATGTCTCACACTGCTGGAGACACAGCATACACTAAACCAAGCTTTGCCATATTGGACTTTTTTTTCCCTTTGATTTTAGAATTATAGTAATTAGAATTTAGTAGTTCCCTTGCTTGGTTACACTGTGATGGTTACATCCATCAAAGATGTGGTTGGTCCTTCCTCTGCTCAGTTCTCATGGTCTGGTTTTGAGCCTTTTGGTTTCCTTGTTCTTTATCCCTGCTGTAAGACCTCAAATCTAGCTTCCAAATGTTATTTGCCTCTTTGTGTGTTTAAATGATTCTTCATTTTATTTGGATGGAATTTCGTTATAACTAATTTTCCAAAAGACTTATTGCTATTCTTGAAAATTGTATTGTTGACAGAATAATACTAGAATAATACTGATAGAATATTGGTAAAAGAGCTCTGGGTTCTTAGATCTGCCCCTGCATTCAGTCTCCTGTGAACCACTCAATGGAGCCTTTGGAAATGCCACTATGTTGTTGGAGACGCTGTGAGGCGGTAGCAGCCATCTTGGTACCCCAATGGGAATGCTTTGACTTTGTCCACCCTCTGAAAGGATCCCTGGGGCTCCCGGGGGGTCCCCAGGTACACCTTGAAAACTTTGAGACCGTCTGGCTTTGGTGCTCCAAGAAGCAATAATCTCTGGAACTTGCACCCACAGGTTAGATTTCCTGCAGCTGTCTTTGCCTTAGTGTGTCTGAGGAGCCTTCTCTCTGGGGATGTTCGTCCAGTTTGGGTCACTGTGACAAAATACCTGAGGAAAACAACTGGGGGGGGGGTACTTTGTCTCAGAAGGGTACGTCAATGGTCGGTTGGTTCCATTACTGTTAGTCATGACAAGGCAGACACATTATGGTGGAAGAAAACTGCTCACCTCATAGTGTTCGGGAAGCAGAGAGAAAGCCAGAGGAGATGTCTGGAACAAGGTATATCCCCAAGGACGCACTTCCAAAGACCTACTTCCTCTAACGAAGCCCTACCTCCTAGCTGTCTGTTTGTTCAGCTGTGAACTCATGGGTGAATTAAGCCATTGATAAGGTCTGGGCTCTCATGATCCAATGATCTTGTAATAGTACCATCATATGAGGGCCACTCTTTCAGAGTATGAACCTTGGGGGTACATTTCACATCTATTCCAGGACAGGTGGGTGCTATCCGTGTGCAGAGTGGGATCATACAGCTGTTTTATGAGGGAAGAAACATGAAAGGCCCAAATGCAGGGCAGGCAGGTGTTAGGCTGGAAATGAAAAAAAATATGAACTCAAATCCTGGCTTCAGTACTTTTCTCAGGCCATGTCTGCCTTTGGGTTCCCCCCTCTGTGCAGTGAAAGGCTGTGTGATTTCTTCAAACTGGAGACTCTAGAGTCAGACAATGGCTGTAAAGGGGATGGTTGGATGTCTTCATCCGGTGAAGAAGAAAGCTCTTTCAAGGTATGGATAATTTCCCCTTTCTTCTCTTGATCACAGGCATACTTGCCTTCTATTCCTAACTACACCAGAACCTTCAGTGGCCTTGACTGACTGTCAGGCTCCTTCACAGTGCCTCTGAGCATCTGTACTGTCATGGCGGTCTTGTTTCTGGATATCCTGTCACATCTGGCCACTGTTGGTGAGAACGGCAGTGCTTGGGAGTGAATGGTCAGAACACAGCATGGAGTCAGAGAGACATAGACGCACTGTGTCTATGACCATGAGTACGTTGGGTCCCTGAAAACTGACTTATTTACTGTCAATGGGGTGGGTTCCTGTTCCTATCTCATGTTTATTTTTGAAGATTAAATGCAGCAATGAGTATGCCTGGCATATATTAAGTCTCCAATAAATAGGGATCTCTCACTCTTGCTCTCCTGAGGCAAGAGCTAAGGTATGTGTGTATGAAGACTAGGGGCTCATATTACTAAGAGCCCAACTGTTTTTCCCTGTCAAGAACTGACAGCTCATGGGAGTCCATTCATGAGCTACCCAGGCCTGTGGTCTGTGAATGGCTGACTACTCTGTACATCTGCCCAACAGACTTGCTGGACAAGATGCCAGATGTCTGGAAGTATGCGTGGGGTGCAGGAACAAGGGAATTGTGCTTTATTGAGGGACTTACGGAGCCCCTGAGAAAGGCTCAGTTGGGCCCGTGTCGTCAGTCATGATCAGGGTCAGCTGCCGTGGGTAGTTGATAGTTGCCTGGAACTCAGCGGGTTGTTTACTCCTGCATTCCTTCAGTCAACACTTGGACGAAGTGTTTTCATTTTCTTGGTTATTGGAATGTAGCAGTGAACCTAAAACCCATCACTCTCACGGAGTTTTTAGAGGAACACACGAAAGACAACCCTGAAGATCAAAGGGTGGCATGCCACAGACAAAGAAAGCTCCGTGGGAGTGACTGGCTATTTTGTGTTGGGCGGCCATGGAAGACTGCACCACCTCTTGACCTAAGGGGACTGAACGTGGGACTGGAGGATAATGGGGGCGTGACTTGGGGAGTAGGAGCTGAAAATGCAACGGTCCTGAGGAAGGTGGGCTTGACACGGTCACAGAAAAGCAAGGGCTGTCTAGAGCGGTTTCCTGAGGTGACATAGGGCAGAGCAGTCTGTGGAAGGCATCTTGCATGGGTTTTGACTACTGGAGGGAACTTCGGGGCGTTCGGAACAGGCTCTGACTTACATTTTTAAATAACTGTTCTGGGTGCTGTGTTGAACATGGATGATAGGGTTAAGGATGGAGGGAGAAAGGTCTGATATCCATGTGCTAGAATGTTTAGTAGTTCAACCCACAGAAGTAGAAAATGTGCATGCCTCACTGGCGGCCACCAGAAGGCAGGATAGACTAGACAGAAGATAGAGGTGGAGATGTGTGTTGAAGCCAGTCACTGAGCTCCAGGGACCCCTGGACAATGGCAAAGGAGAGAACCTACCCGCTCACTCGCATCCCTCAAGTCTAACAAGAGGGCTTTGGGGAAGTCAGTCAAGGATTGGAAAAACCAGGGTGCTCTCTGCCACTGTGTTTAAGAGGCCAGCCTTCCTGTGAAGGGCAAGTTTATGTGCTTCCCCAGGACCAGCACACAGGAATACCTATCCCTCCCCAGCCCTGTTCTGCCTGGCACTGGGCACCTGCCAGCTCCCTCAGCTTGGCCTAGTCAACAAGGATATAGGAAGCAGAGACCCATTTGTCACTGGTGGGACTTCTTGGTGGCCTGCTCGATTTCAGTCATGGACCCAGCCTCCTCAGCCAGGGAAAACAGGAAAAGAGCCACTAGAATTACATTTCTCTACACAGGAAGCCAGGAAGATCACTAGCTGGATGTGTTCAGCATCATTGGTCCTTCCAGAGATTTCTGAAGACTCCCATTGACTCAGCACCCGAGTCTGTCAGTCAGTAGCCTAAGCAGTGTTTCCCAAAGTACAGGCCATGGACATGTCCAGGCCATGGGTGTCACAGGCCATGGGCAGCACAGGCCACAGACATTCATGGATCACAGCACAGGCCTTTGATGTCACAGGTCACAGACAGCACAGGTCATGGGCAGTACAGGCCATGGGACAGTAGGTACCTCAGCTGTATCACTCTGCATGCTTCTGTTGCTCTTACCTGTCCGAATAAAACATTCTCCTCGTTTTCAAGAACTTTCTTTGGAGGTGACTCGACCTCCACCTGACACCATCCCAGCCTGTCTCAGTGGCAAAGCAACCGGCTTCTCGTAAAGTTCTCTGCGATGTGTTCTACTCATGAGAGGTTTTATTTTTGTTTTTGTTTTTTGCGTGGGGCGGGGCGGGGGTGGGGAGGGGGATTAAGACAGGGTTTCTCTGTGTAGTTGTGGTGTCTGTTCTGGAGCTCGCTCTGTAGACCAGGCTGGCCTGGAACTCACAGAGATCCTCCTGGCTCTGCCTCCCCAGTGCTGGGATTAAAGATGTGCACTACCACTGCCTGCCCAGCCTTCATGAGAGTTCTTAATGGGTAGAGAGAGAATAAATTAGAGCTAGCGTCAAATAATGTTGGGAAGTAACAAGTAAGTGGAGAATAATGTGGAGAAATTCTTACTTAAAACCAATGCCCAGCTGGGCACGGCGCTGCACATTTCTAATCACTGCACTCAGAAGCTGGACAGTCTTGAATTTAACTACTCCAACAACAAAACCAGTGATGAAGGCAGCTGCCCTGTCTTCTGAGGAGGGTGCCGGGTCTCACGATGCTAGTGGATCCCATTCCACCTACAGGTTCCAGATGGGAGAACGCAGAAAGCAGGTGCATCCAAGCCTCCATGCCCTTCCCGTGTTGAAAACCGGGCAAGCATGGACCAGGCAGCGCTAGGCCTCAGCAGGGTGGAGGACAAGTCATGTGACCTCGCTGGCTTCCCATCAGCCCTGTGGAGTTATCAGGCCACGGCTACTCTTGAGTGCCTTAGTTTGGATGCTGTATTGCGTGGTTGCTTGTTAACCAGGCTTTGGGAACGTAAAAGTAGGTTTGAGGTCAAGGAATGAGGGGCAGGAAGTGGTTTGGTACAATAAGATAAGTGAACTGGGGGTGAGGCCGGGGGAGCTGGGGAGATGGCGGGGGAGCTGGGGAGCTGGGAGGAGAGATTTGATGGGAAAGTTAAACATTTTTTTTCTTTTGGAGACAGTGTCTTTTTCTTTCGTGTGTGTGTGTGTGTGGTGTATGTGAGTGTGGTTGTGTGCATGCCACAGCACATGCGGAGATTGCTGCTGTGTACCAGGCTAGCTGACCCGAGGGTTTCTGAGGGTTCTCCTTGTGTGGGGAGGGGGCAAAACAGCTTGACCACGCAGCTGCCATGAATGGCTTAGAGGCTCAGACACAGCTTCTGGCAGAGCCCACCCAGTGGGGCCTGTGTCTCAGGGGAGATACCTGAGGCCCAGACACAGCTTCTAGCAGGCAATACCTGGGTCTATAATCCCAGGGAGTGATGGCAGAAAGCAGAAAGGTATATAAGGCATGAAGACCAGAAACTAGAAGCTTTTAGCTGGTTAAGCTTTTAGGCTTTTGAGCAGCACAGTTCAGCTGAGATTCATTCTGGATTCATTCAGAGGCTTCCAGTCTGAGGAAACAGGATCAGCTGAGGAACTGGCGAGATGAGGTGGCTGTGGCTTGTTCTGCTTCTCTGAAGTCAGAGAATTTACCCCAATAACTGGCCTCAGGTTTGATTTTATTAATAAGCATTTACCCCAATAACTGGCCTCAGGTTTGATTTTATTAATAAGACTTTCTAAGATTCATGCTACACTTTTTTGTTGTTGTTGTTTTTCCAGAGCTGAGGACCGAACCCAGGGCCTTGCGCTTGCTAGGCAAGCACTCTACCACTGAGCTAAATCCCCAACCCCTGTTTGTTTTTTAAGACAGGGTTTCTCTCTGTAGTTTTGGTGCCTGTCCTGGATCTCACTCTGTAGCCCAGGCTGACCTCAGACTCTTGAAGATCCACATCCCTCTACCTCCTGAATGCTGGAATTAAGGGTGTGAGCTATCACACCTGGCTTCAGGACGTCTTTTGACCTTCCTTGATTTGTGTATTGCAGTCCTAGATGGGCAGAGACAGCAGACCCCACAAGGGTTGTTTTCCCCACCCTTCTCCCTCACCCCAGCCGACACTTGCATTGCCTGGACACTCTTGGCTGTCGTATCTGGGTGGCGCCATGCTACTAGCCTTGAATGAGTGGTGAGCAGGGATAGTGTGAAACATTGTTCATCAGAGCCAGCGGGGTGGGGTGGGGGTATCCACAGTCCTGCTGCTAAGACCTGTCTGTGAGGTCTTCCCAGGCTCTTGGGGAAGCCTTCCTCTGTGCTGACTCTATAGATAATTAGAGGTCCTTGAGCTCCAAGCCAGAGTTCTAGACTAGTGGTTCTCAACTTTCCTAATGCTGCAACCCTTTAGTACAGTTCCTCATGTTGTGGTGACCCCCAACCACCAAGTTATTATTATTATTATTATTATTATTATTATTATTATTGGTTTTTCGAGACAGGGTTTCTCTGTGTAGCTTTGTGCCTTTCCTGGGACTCACTTGGTAGCCCAGGCTGGCCTCGAACTCACAGAGATCCGCCTGGCTCTGCCTCCCGAGTGCTGGGATTAAAGGCGTGCGCCGCCGCCCAGCCAAATTATTTTGTTGCTACTGCATAACCATCATTTTGCTACTGTTACAAATTGTAATGTAAATATTTGATATGCAGGATGTCTTATATTTGACCCGAAATGGGTCCAGACCCACATGTTGAGAACCATTGTTCTAGGCGATGTTAACAATGGTGGCACTTAATAATGACTGGAAAGTCTGAGCAACTAGACAGGTGACCAGTTCCACTGGTTTGCCTGGGATTGTCGCAGTCTTAGCCCTGAAGTTCCAGGTCTCAGGGCAGCGCGGAGGCCTGGCCTGCTCTTCCTTTTGTGGCTAGGGACTCTGCGGCAGAGAATTAATCTCTCTGATTTTAAAACAAACAACTGCCCTTTTCAGGCTGGGAGAATTCTGGATGTTTCTAACTAGAGCCTAGAGGACAAGGGTGTGACAAGCTCCTTACTATTACAATAACTTCTGTCCACAACCCCCGCCTAGCAAGGGAGGGGTCCGAGTCTCCTTGACTCCGTGACTTGGTAACCATGACTCACCTCTCAGAGGAGAAATTCAGTACATTTTGCTGAATGAGCAACTGGGGGCAGTTTTTCTCGAAGGTTCTTGGAAAACTCTGTTCAGCTGGCCGAGGGCATGTGGCAGGAGCTATTTCCCTTGGGAAAGCATAATTCTGGAAGACTCTGGGATAAATGATTGATGTCTTAGCCAGGGCAGGGACTTAGAATGTAAGATGATTTGCAGAGTCCTAAGACGAATCTCTGTGTCCAGAAATGAGGCCACCTTGTCCTTTTAGTACTTCATGTGTGTACGCTCGTGTGTAGGTGTACCCCCTACTGCTCTCCACCTTGTTGGGGGGCGGGGGCGGGCTTTCTCACTGAGCCCAAAGCTAGGCAGGCTGGCCAATGAATGCCAGCACCTGACCGTTTCCTTACCCTGCTCAGTGCTGGTATACAGATACGCACTGCCATGTCTGACTTTCTATGTGGCTTGAGGACGGAACTTGGTAGTAGAGTGTTGCCTAGCATTCATGAAGGGGTGTGTCTGTGTCTGTTTGTCTCTCTGTCTGTGTGTGTGTCTGTGTCTCTGTGTCTCTCTCTCTCTCTGTGTCTGCTCTATTAGAGAATAGAAAAGGCCAGCTTTTTGTGTTCAGTGGAGAAAAATACTTTGTCACTTACAGCATCTATAATAATGTGTACATGGTGGTCATAAAAAGCAGATCACTGCTGGCCACAGTGGCATACACCTGTAATCCCAGCCATTTCGAGGCTAACACAAGAGGAGGATCAGTAGGTCAAAACCAATGTGGGCCACACGGAGAGGCCCTGTTCTTTTTTTTTTTTTTTAAAGCAAAGAACAGCAAAAAGCAGATTGCCTTTATTTGGTTTATTGTTTTCCTCTGCGACATACTCCTTTATACTAGGATGGAAAGTTAGTTCCTCGAACCCTTGGCTCCCACGGTCCTCCAGCCAGCAGTGCTGGGCCCTCACTTTCTGTACACAATCCTTGGCATTTTCTCATCTGCAAAAGGGCACTGTGAAGGTTATCTGACAGGTAGGTACCATCTGATGGTGTTATTTGAAAATACTCTGGGAACTGAAAGGCTGTCGAAATGTGGAAACTGATTGCATCACAACCAGTTATGATGTAAAGGGTTATTCCTCATTGGTCAGTTGGTGGACTAAATGTGGAGGCCTGTTTCACCAACAGTGGGTACAGGAGGCCATGTCGAAATTATGGAAACTGATTGCATCACAGCCAGTTATGATGTAAAGGGTTATTCCTCATTGGTCAGTTGATGGACTAAATGTGGAGGCCTGTTTCACCAACAGTGGGTAGAGGAGGCCATTGTCAGTTATACATATTTTTTGTTTATTTATTTGAAAACCATTCAGCAATCTTTAAAAAATTTAGATTTATTTATTTTATGTGTGTAATTGTTTTGCCTGCATATATATATATACATATATGTGTGCACCATGTGCCTGCCTGTTGCCCAAAGAGGTCAGAAGAGGCATTGTTTCCTCTGGAACTGGGGTTACAGACAGTTGTGAGCCACCATGTGGGTGTTAGGAATTGAACCCTGGTACTCTGCAAGAACAAGTACTATTAACCACTGAGCCATCTCTCTAGCCCATCCACAGGATGGCACAAGAATTGGTTTAGAACACATCCACGAGACTGCATCACTGTGGCATGTCATGTTTCTCACTATGCTCATTCATGTCCTGTGTGGTGCTGGAGACCGAGCCCAGGGCCTGGCACCCGCTGGGAGAGCGGTCTACCACTAAGCTTCACCCCCAGGCGCTCTGGTTTTCAAATGGCCACTGTCTTGGTCTATTTTATTCATTAACAAATATTTTCCAGGGCTGGACAGATGGCTCAGGGGTTAAGAGCATTGGCTGCACTTCCAGAGGTCCTGAATTCAATTCCCAGCAACCACATGGTGACTCACAACCATCTGTAATGACATCTGGTGCCTTCTTGTGGCCTGCAGGCATACATGCAGGCAGAACCCTGTATACACAGTAAAAAAAAAAAAAAAAAAAAAAAAAAAAAAAAAAAAAAAAAAATCTTTATTTTATTTTATTTTATTTTTTTGGTTTTTCGAGACAGGGTTTCTCTGTGTAGCTTTGCGCCTTTCTTGGGACTCACTTGGTAGGCCAGGCTGGCCTCGAACTCACAGAGATCCGCCTGGCTCTGCCTCCCGAGTGCTGGGATTAAAGGCGTGCGCCACCACCGCCCGGCAAAAAAAAAAAAAAAAAATCTTTGAAAACAAAACAACAAATACTTTTCCATGCTTAATCTCATTGTGAAGAGAAAAATATTTTTTTATCGCATCTTCTGATTGTCAGTATCCAAAAATAGTACAGAGACATCCCCATCAGGATGGGAGCAACTCCTACCTCCGTTTCCAGTCAAGAATCCGCCTTCATAACCCCACATGCCTTGTCTGGGGTGTCTTCTCTTTGCACTATGTCTGTTTGCTTCGTTTTTAATTAAAAAAAATGTTTTGTTTTGTTTTTTCAGTTTTTCATGACAGGGTTTCTCCGTGCAGCCCTGGCTGTTCTGGAACTTACTCCATAGACCAGGCTGGCCTCGAACTCACAGAGATCCCGCCTGCCTCCTGCTCCCAAGTGTAGGGATTAAAGGTGTGGGCCACCACCATCAGGCTTAGAATTTAGGAATTTTATTCTTTGACAGTTTTATACACGTATATAACAAATTTTACTAATGTCACGTTCCCATTCCCTGCTCTCATCCCCACCCCCTCCCACTGAACCCCTTCTTCCCTAAGTCCCCCCACTTTCACGTCTTTTATGTGTGACGCGCCGGGTTTAGCGGCAGTTAATGCAGGAACATGGGTAGGAGATTATTCGCTGGAGAGTGGGCGATCAGCCCATCAGGGGCTACACCACTAAGAAAATGACGCTTCTTCCCCCCAGCAACCACTTACAGCCAATAGACCCTCAGGGATGAGGGGACCTCACGGCGCCTCCCCCACCCATCACGAAACGTTGGCTCAATCTTTTTCTGGTCTTCCGCAGATAACCATAGCTGTGTGAGTTCATGCGTGCAGGCAACGTGTCCAGAGGATGTCTTTGTGCTGCGCATCTCCCATCCGCTGCCTTTGAGTTCTTTCTGCCTCCTTTTCCCAGACGTCCCTTGGGCTTCTGAGGGTGTGATGGCACTTATTTCTGGTAATTTGGTCAACTATACGTTTCTGAATTCGCCTCTTCCCACTTAGAGAGACTTATCTGGCGAAGGCTAACGTCTAGCACTAATCTCGATAGTTTGTCATCTCAGAGAGGAGTCCCCCCACCCCACCCCACCCCCGCCCCTTTCCACCCATCTCAGCACTCTGTCCAAAAAGACAGCAGCTCCTCTGCTCGGCCTCCGGTCCCAGGCACAAAACCTCCCAGATCTCTGGACAGCAAAGCCACTCAAGGCAGGAGGGTCCGTTTTTTTTTTTTTTGTTTGTTTGTTTGTTTGTTTTCTCTTTGTTTCCTAAATGGGAATTTGTATGTTTTACAGAATTAAGGGGTTTTTGGAAAGGGAGGACTCATTCACTATTTAGTCTCCATAATCAGTTCTCGTCCATGCTTCACATTTCTAAAAATTTCTACATTATAACAAATGGGCATTTCAATTCCACAATTCAGACCACGGCACTTTCAGCTCAAAAATTTCCAGGGAGCCCACACGTGCTTCAGCCCTAGCTCCTGGAGCCATTCGAGATTAGTGCTAGAACAGGCTGAGTCTCAGTGACTCTAGCTCTGTCTAAGATATATGACGGTATAAAATGCACGCCGTCAGCATGGAGGTTTCTACAAAATGTCACCTGAGTCTTAGGTCAAAGGCCCAGCTGGGGAGGTGGGCTCCAACATGTGGGATTCAGCAGCCACCTGACCTCAAAGAAAACAAGCAAAAATAACGGTGAAAGGCAAGAATGGATTTTAATCAAATTGATCCTTTTGGGCAACTGGGAAGCAGACATTTCAGTTCATTTTCAGGGCCTGGCAGAGCGCGTCAGGCTTAACTAGAAGAACTGGGCCAGGGTGAGAGGTCTGCTTGATTAACTGGTCAGAGGGTGGCCTGTTGATTGTTACCTCAGACCTGGCTTTGGAAAGTGGCCTGCAAGAATCCTTACTGCTTTGGGGAACAAACTGCCTCCCGCAAGATGATTGTTCCACCTGGAGCTAGAGCCTGTCAGTTTAAAGCACATGGCACAGAGGGTGATCTGTCTCCCAGGCTTTGCTTTTTGTTTTTCTTTCCTGGAATCCAAGGTAATTGCATTTGAGGGACCTTAAATGAGACGCGGTGAAGCCCTGGGTGAGATGCCCGGCGTAAGTTAGTCATGGTCATTTTCTAGACACTTAAGTGATTCGCAGGCCTGTGTGCCGAGTAACAGCACCTGGCCCAGAGGTTTTAACAGAGGGACAGATGTGAAAGAAAGGTTTAAGGTCAGGCCCCTGTACTGCATCCTTCAGGGCTTCAGCGAGAGTCAGGACTTTTTCGAAAATGATGCTGGAAAGGATGAGAAAAACATTTCTCACAGGGGCTGGCGGTGTAGCTCAGTGGGAGAGCATGTACTTATGAGCGGGCAAACACCCTTATATGGGCTAGAGGTACAGCATGTGTGAGGCTGAAATTTGATCCCCTGCACCTCCCCCCCCCCAATTCCTTGTAATGTTATGTGACAAAGATATATGTCCAGAAAGGACAAAGCCTCATCTCTCCCATCACTGAGGTTCAAGTCAAGGACAGTTTCTTCTTATCTCTGGGGCCCCAGAAAGATGGCTGTATACTGCTTCAACACTGAGTGAAAGGGTACTTGGAGGAATGTTCATTAAATAAAGAAGTCACTGTTTCCAGCATGTGATCATGCCCACTCAGTCCCCAATCAAATGAACAGCTCTCAAGTCCTATGCAGAGGACATGAAACGTGTTCAAAGGTCCTCAACATTCAACACATGACACTGTGAGCCTGGAGCACAAGCATGGAAAATTCTGGTCCCAGAGTAGCCATACAAGACTAGGGTAGTAGACTGTCACCCTGTCCAGGGACACAGATGATGGGAAGAGCACATCAATAATGGCAGCTTAGGGATGGAGAGATGGCTCAGAGCTTAAGAGCACTGGATGCTCTTCTAGAGGACCAGGGTTTGGTTCCCAGCACCCACATGGCAGCTCACAACTCTGTAACTCCAGTTCCAGGGGATCCAATGTCCTTCTCTGGCCTCTGCGGGCATCATGCATGCACATTAGTGCACGGGCATGCACGCAGATAAAATACCCATACACCAAAAATAAAATTAAAAGTAACTTTACTTTTAAGGAAAAAATGGTTTATTTCCACCAGTTAACTGTAGCTCAAGTGCACAAGCCACATTGCCTTTTTTAAATTAGGGATTTATTGCTAACGTTTACTGACAAAAACTCAAGATCAGAGAGGGTAAGTAATTGTTCTTAGGTTACCCAGCTGCTAAGTAATATAGTCAGGGTTCAGATTCTGATGTAGCTGACTCAGAAGGCACTGGTCTACACTGGCCAACTTGTCCCGAGTGAGGAAGGAGATCACAGAGGCCTTTCCTGTCTTATCTTTTATCTTGTTCTCACTTTTCTTCACTCCCAAGTCTAGAACTTGGGGATTTAGTGCAATAAACCCCCCCTCCCCTTTCCTGCCACTCTGTCATACAAAGCTAAAAATCACCGTAGCTTAGTCTTATTTGGTGCTTTACATCCCTCCTTCCTGCCCCCACACTCTCAGTCTTTAGCAGCACCACACGGAGATCGGAGAAGAGCTACATGGACAAGAGGGTTTTGCTGGCAGCTGGAGCGCCTTCATTCTGAAGGCAGGACCCGTCCCTGGAGGAAGTGAGCTGTGGGATCCTGCTCAGCCAGTGAGTGATGGTGTGTTTAGACCGCTCTACCTCCAGACATGTGCTGCTGCTGGGCCTCCTACTGTGTGGCCCATTGTTGGCTGGCTCCTCCGCGCTATCCCCTGGGACCCTCCTTCACGGTCCGAGGTCCGCATGGGTGTGTGGTCATTTGAAAGGATGTGAATCTTGGCGATGGTTCCATTTCCATTTTCTGTTGCTGCAAATAAGCCAACAGGAACAACACCCTCTAGTTTTTGATACTGGAGGTTTTGTTTTCTTCCTTTCGCCTGTCGGCCGTTCTTTCTTCTCTCTCTCTGTCCCCCAGGGCTGGGGACAGAAGCCCCGCCTTGTGTGTGTTACAGTAAGTGCTCTCTACAGCCGCGTCACACCCTTAGCCTGACCTTTTTTTGTTTTTAATCTCAAGAGTTGGAGACTCAGAGGGTCACTCTCCACACAGTGGAAATTGCTGTCTCAGTGGGGAGGGACCCATTCACTCTCCGCCTCACCGGTCACTCTCCGCCTCACGGGTCACTTCGCCTCTGCATGGTTTATCTCTGGATTGCTTTCAAAGGCTGGAACTTGTTCCGTCCTTCTGACTTACCTTAAGCTGGGCCTCAGGGCCTGTGGGAACCGAGGGTGCGGCTCATAGGCTCTCTGTGTGTCTGCAGAGCATGGGAGGTCTAGCCCCTAACCTCAGGCCCAGAGCTTCCCAGAGCCTGACCAGAATCTGAGACTGGGTAGCAAACACCTCAGAAACCATTGCTCAACCCTCCTGACTTACAGAATAAAAAAAAAAAACCAGGGTTCAAAAAAAAAAAAAGTGACCTGCCCAAAACTAGTGACAGCCCAGCCTGGAACCTGTGTGGGGTTTGCTTTGGGGCTTGCTGTCTCCCATGTGCCTGCTGACTCTGGTGGCTTCCCTGTCCCCAAGATCTATCCAGCATCAAACCCGGTGTGCTATTGCCCCTCCCCCTTTCCCTCCTCCTCCCCTTCCCTCCTCCTCATCTATGTCCCCTCCCCCTCCTTCTCCTCCTTTAGACAAGGTCTCATTGTGTAGGCCAAGTTGATTTCCAGCCTCAAATTCATGATCCGCCTGATTTGGCCTCTTTAGTGTTGGGATAACAGGGGTGAGCCGCCCTGCCCAGCTCCTGTGTGCTTCTCACCAGTTTGAGGTGACTCTGGATGCAGATGCAGTGACCGGACCCTTGGCCATGTTTCTCCCATTGTTGGAATCTCTGCCATCCACCACCCTTTCTCTCTATCTCTTTTTGGGCTCTCTCTCTCTCTCTCTCTCTCTCTCTCTCTCTCTCTCTCTCTCTCTCTTCCACCACCTCTGGTTTTGTCTCAGTCTCTGCCCGCTCTCACCACCTCGGCTCACTTTGGAAGAGGAACTGTTTCCATCTCTCCCTAGATGACAGCAACACCTACTCAGAAAGCATGGATAGCTCCAGCAGCTTGGACAGCTCACCTCCCACCTGCCAGGGAACCCCACCGTCCTGGTGATCTGACTCTCCATTTGGTGATCAGGGTTCCTGATGTAAAACATGAGAGTTAAGCCGTCCCAGTGATGGGTGTGAGAACCAAACAAGGAAGGTACAGGGTATCCTAATGGCACCTTCCTGTGAGGTCACCGCCTGAAGCCCCGAATACTCGTGCATCATCAGACATATCAGCAGGCAAAACACCCTCACACATAAAATATAAATACATTTTTTAAACCTAGAATTTAGAATCTAGTTAGATGGCTCAACAAATAAAGGTGTTTGCTACCAAGCTTGACGACCTGAGTTCAATCCCTGGGACCCACCTGGTGGAAGAGAGAATAATCTCCTGGAAGAAGTTGTTCTCTTGTCTACACACGCACACACACACACACACACACACACACACACACACACACACACACACACACACACACCCTGCATACATGCCCAGCAAATAATATTAATCATCTAGACTTCATACAAACTCTTGAGTGTCACCCACTGTCTCAGAGACAGCAGGGTTCGCTGCAACCCAGAAACTGGACTCATGGCCTTTTAAATTGATATTGGCAAAGCTGGGGGTTTCCTTCATAGTCACATAATTCAAGACAAAAACCCCTGTTCTGTTGTCTGATGACTGGAGGGACCACTTGTGAAAGACCGCTTTCACATCCCTGGTGGTCTAAGGGACAATCAGATGTGTGGAGATTTCTGTCCTGTTGGGGTAGGCAAGAACTCTGGGCTGAATTTTTGCTTCAAGAGGCTCACTAAAGGTCTGGTGGAAAGCGGCAGGTGGTTACATGGGAGAACAGGGTCAAGGCAATGAGGACAATTGCCAAGGGCTTTATTCTGTTTATCAGCTAGGACTGGGCTGAAGGGTGAGCAGGTGAGAGGTGATGGATAGACACATCAGACTCAGTCCAAATGAGGTCGGGACCCAGAAATGATTTTGGCCAGGTGCCTGGAGTCAGGAGGAAGGGAGCTTGCCTCTTAATCTTAGTGCTTTGCTTAGATCTTCTTGTCCCTTAGGCCACCAGGAATGGGTTGTGTCTTTTTCATTTGACGTATTTCATTGAGTAAGCCTGCCTTGCTCCCAGATTTTTAAATAATTCTTTTAGAAAGCCTACCATCAGCCAACCTTTGAATCAGTTTTGGTTTTTCAAGACAGGGTTTTCTCCATGTCATTCTGTCCTTGAACTGGCTCTGCAGACCAGCCTGCCCTCAAATTTGGAGAGCCACCTGCCTCTGACTCAGAGTGCTGGGATTAAAGTCGTGTGCCCCCAGGCCTGGCTTTTTGTTGTTGTTAGAATTTGTTGGTTTTAGCCGGGGTGGTGGTGGTGGTGGTGGTGGTGGTGGTGGTGGTGGTGGTGGTGGCACGTGCCTTTAATCCCAGCACTCGGGAGGCAGATGCAGGAGGATCTTTGTGAGTTCAAGGCCAGCCTGGTCTACAGAGCGAGATTCGAAAGGCACAAAACTATACCCGGAAACCCTGTCTCGAAAAATCAAAAAAAAAAAAAAAAAAAAAAAGATTTTGTTGGTGGTTTTTATAAACAGAAGATGGCCAATTGAATCCTAGTTTCTACCACCGATATCATAATTGGTTAGTTCATGGGAAAATCTTACAAAATTTAATTCACTAAAATTTAATATTCATGTTTTTTGTTTTATTTGAACTAATTATAAAATAAAAGATACTTTTCTTGACTTGAGTCAAAATAGTTTATCAGAGATGGATGGTTATGTGACATTTAACTATGGTCCCACTTAATCAAGAACAAAGCAGACTGTTTACAGCCTGCTGGTTTCTTTGTTATGGACTATTGCCTTAGACCAGTGGTTTTCAACCTGTGGGTCTTGACCTCATTGGTAAACCTCTATCTCCAAAAATAAATACTTAACAGTAGCAAAACTATAGTTATGAAGTAGCGACGAGAAAATCTTATGGCTGGGTGTCACCACTAGATGAGAAACTGTATTAAAGGGTTGTAGCATTAGGAAGGTTGAGAAGTCCTGCCTGCCTTAGAAGGTCAATGTCAGCCAAGTGCATTGACGGCGCAGAGGCAAGATGAAGTGGAGACCATCCTGGGCAAACAGTGAGACGTTGTCTTAATATTAAAAAAATAAATATTGGGATGCCATCTTCCAAGGACTCCAATTTGCAGTAAGGATCGTTAAGGAAGGGAATGGCTCAGTTGCCTTTAGGCTACTGGCTATGGGTGGGTTAGGACTTCTGTTGGGTCTTTTCTGTGTCGCACACACAGATTGCAAGCCCAGTGCCACTTTGAGATCTTTGGCAGCAGTTAACTCTACAGCTCACACACAATTGAGCCTGTATGATAATGAGTATTCAGAGATGGGTAATTCCTGGGGGGCACTCACCAACCTAAGACAGAGCGCCTGTGTGGCCTGGGCAGGTGTCTCCATGACAGGTAAGGTGACCTGCTGATGTCCCACGCAACCTAAGTCAGAAGCTCATTTTTTAGTAAAAGGGGGACCTGTAGGGCCCTAGCCCCCGTTTTGGGTAACCGTTGCCTTGCTTGCTGACCTTGATCTTGATATCCTCCCTATGCTAATTCCCTGCCGGGTTCTACCCTTCTGAATGCTTAAGGAAAGATCCTTGTCTGTGTATCCTGCATAATGGGCATTAACAGCTTAGATGCAAGATTGTAAAACATTGGTAGCAAACTTCTGCCCTCCGGGGTTCTCCCATTGTGCTATAAGCCTGTATTTAAGACCTCCTCCCCCCTTCAATAAACAGCATTGGGGGGGTGAAATAAATAAATAAATAGATAGATAGATAACATAAATAAATGCTCTAACTTGTGGAAAGGCCCACTGCTGTAGAAAATCTAAGGACTTAGCTTAAAGTTCTTTAGAGTTGAGCTGGGGCTGCAGTAGTCATGTGCTTGTCTAAGCAGCATGAAACACTGGGTTCAATCCTCAGATCCATCAGAAGAAAAAAATGGAAATTTGGGGCTGGGGAGATGGCTCAGTTGATAAGCACCTACATGCAAAGTCCAGCATGGAGGTGAATGCCTGTAATCACAGAATCCTGGGAAGGACCCTGGGGCTTGCTGGCAGCAGTCCAGCCAATCAATGAGCTCCAGGTTCAGAGAGAAGTCCTGTGTCCATAGTAATAATAAAAGATGGAGGGGTTAGGGAGATGACTCAGTAAAGTGCTTGACACACAAATACAAAGACCTGAATTCAGATACTCGTCTGTATGTGGTATGTAAAAACTGGCCAGGCAGTGTGTCTGTAGCCCTAGTGTTTGGGTGGGATGGAGAGTACAGGCAGATCCCTGGTGCACACTGGCCAACCATCCTAGCCAACAGGTGAACTCCAGGTTCAGTGAGAGACCCTGTCTCCAAAAGTAAGGTGGAGAGTGATTGAAAAAGGCACCCAGCTTCAACCTCTGGCCCCTCCATGCACACATGTTCATATGTACCTGCGTGTGGGTGTACACACACCACACAAACTCATATAGACATAAACAAAAAATTAAAGTGGACAGCAATCAAGAAAAACACACAGTGTTGGCCTCAAGCCTCCATATGCACATATGCACATATACAACACACCCACAAAAACGCACACACATGAGCATGTGTACACATATATCCACACACACAAAATATTAAAAAAATAAAAGGGCAGGTGAGATGGCTCAGCAGGTTAAAGGTGCCAATGAAGAATGACACCAATGATAAAATAAAACAAGAAAAATGAAGTTGCTATCTCTTCTTTGGTGCATGAGACCCTGTGACAGTCAGTGTTATAAACCAAGTAGCTACTAAGTGACCGATGGATGGGTAACACATCACGCCAGGGATTTGCTGGACAAAGAGATGATTCCTGTTGGAGGTAGGAGGGAACAGAATGGTCCAAGGTTTCATAACAACCGTTGAAAAAAGTGTGCAGTTTGAAATGTATGGTTTCTTCCCAGGATATTTTGGTGAATGTTCTCAGCTCCAGTTGGCTGCCACTGAAACAGGGGAAAGTGAGGTTGTAGAGAACAGAGATCATCTGTAACCCTCAGCCAACCTACGTCACTCCACTAGCAATCAAGGAGCTTTTGTTTGTGATCGTTCCATGATCTTAAAAGATTGGCTGCCTACATCTGCAGAAGTAATCACTCCTTGAGGAGGGGTGTAGTGTCCAGCTCAAGGTGTCTTCCCTCAGGGAACCATCACACTGTTCCTCGTGTGTGCCCTTCCATTGGGGGAGGCACTGGATAAAAGTTTTCCCAGCTTGAATAATAATAAGATGCAGAGAAATTGATTTGCTTAAGCAGCCAGCAGATGATTGTGTGTTTACAAGCTAGAAATACAGACCACAGCAAACAGGACCCTGCCTCATGAATTCTTGTTCTAAAGGAGCAACCATTCCAATGCCACCTCGAAGCTACAGCAGAAATCCAAGTTCATCTCATTAGTGAACTGGACCCAGAGGTATTTTAGACTCAATATCAGTGGGGATTTGTAAATAAGGATTTCTGGACTCAGCAAGATCAGAGGGCAGCAGTAACATTGCCCTTTCTGGTTTTTTCTTTTTTTTTTCCTTCCTTTCCTTTCCCTTTCCTTTTTCCTTTTTCCTTTTTCCTTTCCTTTCCTTTCCTTTCCTTCTTTCCTTCCTCTCTCCCCCCCCCCCGTTTCCTTCTTTCCTTCTGAGGTACCCTACTCCCTCAAACAGTCCTATGCATGTCTTTCTTAATCCTCCTACAGCTCTTAGGCTTTGTGGTTGTCAGATGCACCCTCGTGACCTTAGAAGGAAGCCCTGAGTCTGGCATCACAAGAGAACCCAGGCAAATGAGGAGCCCACACTCTCAAGGCTGGCTCTCTCAGTCTGCCCCTGGGGCTCATTGTTGCTTTAGGCTGTCCTGGGCAAGGGTAGGGAGGGATGGCGAGTGTGTGTGTGTGTGTGTGTGTGTGTGTGTGTGTGTGTGTGTGTGTGTGTGTATACACACTGGATCTCAGCAATGTTTGCCTAGAGAAGGGACTTCCTTCATTTAACCTGATTCTTAAGGCAAGGGGTGCCCAGTCCAACCCAGGGCCACAGGACCTGCTCCTTCAGCTCCACACTGCCACCTTGTGTTTGCAGACGCAGTTTTCCTGTTTGCAGGGGGCAAGAGACCCTAATCATTTCTCTCTGCCCACCAACTCCTATGCTGCTTGCTCAATAAATCATGTTTTAATTTTACCTTGTGAAGCCCATTATTATTGTTCATAAGAATAAATATGCATGGGATTTTCCTGGATATTAAAGAGTTGTATTGGTTAATTTCAACCAGGACTTTAGAGCTCTGGATCCAAAAGGGAACCACGGGCAGCCTGGGCTGAGTTAATAGCTATTTTAGATCAAAGACCTATTTACATAACACAAGGACATCCAACTGGGAAACGAGTTGCTGGTACCAAATAGCTTCAAAATCCAACCTGGTGGGGTGGTGGTGGTGGTGGCGGCGGCGGCGGCGGCGGCGGCAGCAGCGGCGGCGCACACCTTTAATCCCAGCACTCAGGAGGCAGAGCCAGGTGGATCTCCCTGAGTTCAAGGCCAGCCTGGGCTACCAAGTGAGTTCCAGGAAAGGCGCAAAGCTACACAGGGAAACCCTATCTCGAGAAAAAAAAAATCCAACCTGAAGGAATTCCTACAGTTAACCTGTCAGCCTCCCACACACCACTATACTTCCTGCCCTGTCTGTACCCGGTGTCCTATTCCTACATGGCTTGTTTGTTTGTTTGTTTGGTTATTTGAGACAGAGCTTCTCTGTGTAGCCCTGGCTGTCCTGGAACTCACCCCATAGACCAGGCTGGCCTCAAACTCACAGAGATCCCGCTGCCTCTGCCTCCTGAGTGCTAGGATTAAAGGCATTTACCACCACCACCTAGCTCTGGTTTTATTTTATAAGACAGGTTTGCATCTATGTAGACTAGGCTGGCCTTGAACTCTCAATCCTGCCTCTGCCTCCTGAGTGCTGGGATTACAGATGTGTGCAACTATTCCCAGTGCCTGTGTGAGTTTTGGATTCTGTTTATTTTTGCAATGCTGGGGTCAGAGGATTAAGCCTAGGGCCTGCCTGTTGCTTGCTAAGGGATTCCTCTGCCGCTGACCTATGCCCCCCGCTATTTTTATTTTTATTTCAAAACAGGGTCTTGCTAAAATATCCAGTCTAGTCTTAAATTTGCTCTGTAGCCCAGGCAGTTCTTATATTTACAATCCTCCCACCTCCTGAGGAGCTGAGGTTACAGCCTGTGGACTCAGGCCCAGATTGCCTATGTAGGTTTTAAGGGACTGAAGTACTGGGCTTCACAGTGCACAGGGTGTCGTGAACTGTATATACATGTTCCCAACATAGAAGCAGCATTATTCAGGTTATCCTGGTGTTAGGGGACAGAAATGATTTGGGCTCCCTCCTGACAGGGCCCACCTGCTTGTAACCCATCCAAGGCCCTCTCACTGGTCCACACTGTCTATGCGAACTCCCTAATGGTGCTACAAAGGCTGTCGCTCATAGACTTAGGCCAGATCCACCTTTGTTCCCGGAACATCTTAGAGTGGGCTCCCTGGCCCAATGTGTGGGTCACTTCACATTGGTCTTATTGTAGGACCTGCTTTCTGGAAAAGATCCAGTGCAGTCTTTCCATGGGAGGAACTGTTGGGGCCCCAAAGATACCCACAAGTAAATTTTCCTTGTGTAATTCACAAGAGAAAGTACGGGAATAGACAGGGACTAATGGAGATAAAGAGTGAGCTAGAAAGGGGCGTTAGCCAGCCTTGGTCCTGGGTCCTTTTTCTTCTCTGTTAGAGATTCTCCAGGCCCATGGCCTTGGGAGTCATCCTCTCCATGCTGTCTAAGACAGACCATCATCTCTGCCTATGACATCAGGAGAGAGTCCTCTATAAATCTCTCCCAACAGAGGGACCTTGCTATTTCTAGCTCATTAATAACGGCAATACTGTTTGGGGAAATTGGAGACTTGCTGAGTTCACATGGGTAGAAAGAGAGCAAGACTCAGCCCTGGGTCTTTGGGATGCACAACTGGGGTTCCTGCTGAGTTCCAGCCACGTGGTGAAGGACTTGATTAGTACCTTCTCTGCTGTAGGCACTGGAGCCAGAAACTGCAGTCAGAAGATGGGGTGTTGGGTAGTGGGGTGAGGAATGTCTTCAACTCCTCCGACCGGCTTGATGGGGTGTGGGTCCCAAGCCCAGATCCACATGATAGATGGGCAGAGAAGAAGTAGTTAGGTGTCTGGGGCTGCCACAAACGGACAGTAGTATCAGGACATAGTATCATGGATGTAATAAATCAATGCAATTAATGTAATTAATGAATATCATAAATATTGAATGAATACTGCGAATGTAATCAATGAATACCACAAATGTAATTAATATCATGAGTAATTAATTAATGAACATCATGAGTGTAATTAGTATCTTGAACGTAATTCATGCCACTGAATTGTGAACTTAAAGATGGTTACAATTGCAAAAAAAAATAAAGTTGAATTTTGTTATTAAAAAAAAAGATGTCTGGGGCTGCCTTGGGCAACAGAAGCCACAGGACAGAGAGGGGGTGGGTGACCCCCTCCTGACTGCCTTCCTTGCACCATTAACACTGCCCCCCCGACACACACTTGTGTCTGTTTGCTGTTCTCCAGTTCTCTAGTACCAAACAAAGGGTTGGTACTGCCCAGTTGCAGCATCCACTGGGGTTCTTTTCTTCTAAGGAATCCTAGGAGGCTTCTTAGGGCAGAGCGGCTGTGATAAACACATGACCAAGAACAACCCAGGGAGGAAAGTGTTTATTTCATCTTACAACTCCCAGGTCACACTCCATCACTGAGGGAAGTCAAGGCAGGAACCTGGAGGCAGGAACTGAAGCAGAGGCCGTGGAGGGGTGCTGCTCACTGGCTTGCTCCCCATAGCTTGATCAGCCTGCTTTCTTTCTTATTTTTAATTTTTAAAGTAATTTATTCTCTTTTTTTGAGATTAGAGCTTAACTACATCATTTCCCCTCTCCCTCCAAACCTTTCCTTCTCTCTCTCAAATTTATGTCCTCTTTTTATCATTGTTGTTCTATAAGTGTATGTATATGTGTACATATATACATATGTACTCCCTAAATACATAAATACAAACTGCTCAGTCTGTGTGATGTTACTGGCATGCATGTCTTCAGCTCAGCCTTCTTTCTTCTACGACCCATGACAACTTTCCCAAGGGCAGTACTGTCTACAGTGGGCTGGGCCTTCCCACATCAATCACCAGCCAAGAAAATGCCCACAGACCAGTCTGATGGAGCAGTTCCTCAACCGAGGTTCCCTCCTCCAAGATGAGCAGAGTTTGTGTCGAGCTGACAGAAACCCTAACCCCACGAGAAGCGTCTTTACAGAGCCATAATCACTCTCCAAAGCTTCCCTAGGAATCGGGGGAGGGTGGTGAGCCTGTTCCCTGGGGTTGTTCTCAGAAGCTTGTAGATCAGTCGTGACTGCAAGCTACATTTGTACCCCCTTTGTCTGACTGAGATAGCCTGACTCAGCATGTGACTGGCCCTGGTCACTGCTAGGACAGAGCCAGGACCCGGCTCTCCTGACCTGCTGCAGGGTGGTGCTTTTTGTATAACCTTGGCTCTGTCCCTTGGAACCAGAACCGAGGTGGGGAAGTTCCTCTAAGAGTTTAGTTCCCCTGGAGAGAGTCAGGAAGAGTGGGGCCAGGCCCTAGGTTTCACCTTTCCTCACTGTCTCTTCCTACTTAGAAAGAGGATTCAACAATACAGAACTGAGGTCAAAGGGACCGGCTCTGGTGTGGCGGGACCTAGCAGAACTGAAGTAAAGGTATAGATGTAATTGTTATAAAAATGGAACAATTCTAGAGCCTGTTGGTTAGAACACACTTCGTGGTTTTTGTGCTATTACCCTAATTCTGATTTTTCGGAGTCATAGATAGCTAGAGCTGAGAAAGACCTTAGAGGCCATCTCACTACAGGTGAGGAAGCTGAGGCCTGGAAAGTGGAGGTGACTTCCCAGGGCAGAGCAGAGACTTAAAAACCTTGATTCTCGATCTCTGTGAGTTCGAGGCCAGCCTGGGCTACCAAGTGAGCTCCAGGAAAGGCGCAAAGCTACGCAGAGAAACCCTGTCTCGAAAAACCAAAAAAAAAAAAAAAAAAAAACCTTGATTCTGCCCGCCGGGCAGCGGTGCCACACATCTTTAATCCCAGCACTCGGGAGGCAGAGCCAGGCAGATCTCGGTGAGTTCGAGGCCAGCCTGGGCTACAGAGCGAGCTCTAGGACAGGCTCCAAAACTACAAAACTACAAAACTACAAACAAACAAAAACAAGCAAACAAACAAAAAATAAACCCCTTGATTCCAACTTCTCTTAGAACTTCAAGAATTTCTAGAGCCATAATCAAGTCAGCTTTTTTCAAAAAGGATGTCTGTTCCGCACAGTCCCAGAGGAAGGAAGTCTGGACCTCTGGAGGAGACAAGGAGAAAGGTCCTAGCCCTGTGGCCTTTTAGGCTTATTCCTTCCCCTAATTTTATTGTGACCCTTTTCATTCCTTCGTCCCTTTCCTCTTTCTCCCTATCAAGCCCCAGTGGACCATACCACTGAGAATGCATGGTGCATCCCAGTGCCACCCATCTGGTGGCAGGAATGATGTGGGAGAAGAGCATTTACTATGTTCCTACTTGGTACCATGTTCCACATCACCATCAGGTACCAGATCTCACATCACCATTGGGTACCAGGTCCCACATCACTATCAGGTCCCAGATCCCACATTACCATCAGGTAGCAGGTCTCACATCACAATTGGGTACCAGGTCCCAACACCACCATTGGGTACCAGGTCCCACATCATCATTAGACCACCTCATTTCTATAGACAAGTGAGCACAGCTGGAAGTCCCACACACCTCTTCTCCTTTCTAATAATCTCTTCTCTCCTCTCCTGGTTGCACTGAGATGTGCCAGTCAGATGAATTAGAATGGAGGCAGTTAGCCAAGTCATGAGACGAGCCTCTGAGTTGATAGTACCATCTAGGCCTGTCCTAGATCTAGAACACTATATCTACCAGTTGGGCATGTTTGTGGGTGCCCTAGTGGATGTAGAAGGAACAGGGAGTTCGATTCTCCTGGTTTCCAGCAATCTAAATTGAGAGAGAATGGCCAGTACTCACACTCGGGGCGGTCATGATACCTAGGGTAACGGCAGCCATTCTGGCCTCTTTACCCTGCCTCAAACTAGGCTCCACTCAGTACCATCACCGACCCGTTTAGCCCTTACTCCCAATGGTTGAGATGTGCGGAGCCGGGTTCCAGGGAGTCTTCTCTAAAAGATGCTGGTCTCCACGGCGGCTTCTCCATCCCCCTGCTCTAGATCCTTCTGTGGCTCTGCAGGCCTGGGCTTTGCCTGGAGGCTGAGGTGAAGGCTGAGACGGAGGGTGGACGGACCGCTGGAGTGGGTCAGCAGCGTCGTGCGGCGGCTAGCCAGGCTGCTATCGGAGAGTTGCCTGTGCACCCGGGGCTGGGAACCCCTGCAGCAGACCCGGCGACTCAGGGAACGTGGCAGCAGGTGGCTGTTGAAGGCCATGTAGATCCAGGGGTTGCAGCAGCTGCTGAGGTTGCCCAAAAGCATTGAGATGGTGAAAGCCACGTTGGTGGAATCTGCCAAGACAGAAGCGCAGAAGGCCTCTTAGAACGACAGCTCAAGGGGGGATGGGGGGCTAGGGCGGAAGCTGGGTCTCCACTGAGCAGATGCAGACATGGAGTCCCGGAGAGGGAAAGACATTCACCTGGCGTTTATAACTGGAGAGCACAGCTCAGGCTGGACCCTTCATTTCCGAGTCCAGGTCTTACCGCCCTGGTTTCAGTTGACTTTGTAACCGTAGTGATAAGGTTTCCTTCAAGTTCAACTTAGAAGAGTCAACACTGCCTGGGTAGGATGGGTCCACACAGAAGGAAAGGTTTTGTTTTAAAATCTGGACCATGAATCCTCTAATTTGAGCCTTCTCTCTGTCCTCTTCTGTAACACGAAATCTAGTAGATCTCCTAATAAAAAAAACCTGGAGCAAGATATCGGGGTAATACAGTTCCTCACGTTGTAGTGACCCACACCCATAAAATTATTTTCGTTGATGTTTCATAGCTGTTATGTTGCTGCTGTTATGAATTGTAATGAAATGTCTGTGTTTTCCGATGGTCTTAGGTGACCACTGTCTCCAAATACAGCAGGGGGGCAGCTTCTAGGGACAGAGCTTCCGCTCAGATCTCAGTCTTGCTCTCGAATTCTCACTAGGAATCTCCTCTCTCATGAGGGAGAATGTTTTTTAGGCAGGCAAAATGTACAGGTGAAAAATTCCTCTAAGAACCCTTCCAGACACACATTTCTTCCTAGAGATTTAGTGAAATACTTCTCACAAACAGGAATGCTGACCAGATGACCCTGGCCTCCTGCTGGACACATCTGTACAGCGGCACAGCTGGCCTACTAGCCGCCTCTTCGCGGAGGTTGAAGAATCTTTGAAAGCAATGTCAGACCTGAAAGGAAACTCCCAAGCAGACTTTCCAGTCATCTGGCACAGTCAACAGGAAGTGCCACTCCATGCCTTTGATCTCTAAAGCCAAGATCCCGGATCCCACCGGAGCTTCAACCACTAATGTCCAAGGTCTAGCTCATGTGTTTACCCTGCAGTCTATGACAAAACTGCAGACAATCACAAAGAACTCCCTCAGGTATACTCAAGATAGGGCCACTCCTGGTACAAAAATAGCCAGGGTATAGGGTGGGAACATTTGATAAAAGACACAAATCATAGGTGTGGAAGCCAAAGCCATTTGGCCCAGGTGCACAAATTCCATGTCTTAGGAAGCATGTTTTGGTTTGGCCTCTCTGAGCCAGGCACAGTGTAGGGGCTGGGAATGTGCCACTGAGAAGCATCCGACTCTATGGAGGCTTTGCTTCTCTTCCTTGTGGGACCATCTCCCACACCCAGTCCAGGCAGAAATGCAGCCTAGAGGGCCAAGGAGACAGGCTTTACCCAAAGACCATGGGGGAACAGGGTGTACTGAACATATAACTCTAAGGCGGTGGGTGACTCAGAGCCCACTGAGTGTTTATTTTTCTGAGAGTGCATTGTAAGATGATGCTTCGTCCCTGCTCTGGTTCAGAGAGGCCCTCAGCGATGGGCAACCACTCCCTATGCGGACAGTGTATCAGGGACAGGCTGCAGACAAACAGGGAAAAACCACACTGCCTAATGGAGAAAACAGAATCCATCTCCCCACACATCCTTCAATAAAGGGCAAACAACCACTTCATCTTTGGTGTCACTGGCCAGACTGTAACTGTTGAGAGAAAAGTCATGTAACAGGTAAAGCTGGCCCACGAAGTCCCTGAATCAAGTCCTGGCTCCATCACCTAACAGTGGCATCTTAGACCAGTCTCGTTACAGCTTCTCTGAGCTCTGAGTTTAGATGTACTGTAGAGAAAGCCACTCCATAACACCATGCAGATTCACACACTTGGTACCAAGAAGCCTTTTCCACTATTCTATCCTTGGCTACAACAAGGGGAACCTCAATAGTAAGTTGGGTTTAATATGCTCATTGCTTACAGAAAAGCTTGCAAATACCTTTATGTCCAGGCTAATATCAACAGGACAGTTAAGGGCTACAGAACCAAGAATGGTGTTATGCATCTGTAATCCCAGCACTCAGGAGGTAGAGGCAGGAGGATCATGGTGGGTTACACAGTGAGTTACAAGGTCAGCCTGAGCTACCTGCAGCCTTTGAACCTCAGGAGGCTGCTGGCACATCATTCCCTGTTACCATGTAGAGCAGTCTTCTTGGCGAGTCTCATTTTGTTTTTCAGGTAAGAGGAAGGCCTCTCTCCTTGTAGAGCCAAGTTAAGAACCAGGGTTGTAGGCAAGGAATGGGTTAAAAGAAAAAGACCAGGCACTGGAAGATTGGGATCTACTCTTTGCCAAGTCACAGATCCTTTCTGAGCCTCCCTTTCCTCAGTGACATAAGGAAGGAGCTGAACTTGAGAGCTCAGGGCTGTCATATGCCAGCCCTAACTAATTGGAAGTGGCTACTGAGAAAGGTCACAAAGCTCTGTCCAGACACAGACGGGAAGGGCACCGAGAGAGAAGACAGAACCCACACATTCCAATCCTGGACCAGACTGTTTGAAACTCCCTTTCAGCTCTCTTAAGTCTCTGATCCTAAAGCCCACATAGCACCTGGAAGTTGGCTGAACAAATCTGCCCAAAACGTCTCTCTCTTCCCCACAGGGGCCACACTGATTTCTGCATTGTTCCAGAACAGAAGCTGTCTTTCACTAGCATCACATAATATTTTTAAATTGTTAAATAAGTAACCAAAACTTAAAAAAAATCAAGAAATTCCACATAATTGATATCCACTCACATAGTCTTAGTGGGCTGGATGGGACCACGCAAGGCAAGGCTGGTCTGAATGTCTGCCCCTAGAATTCATGTCTCAGAAACAGAGTCCTCAAAGTCATGTGCCGATGGTACTTTCAGGTGAGACTTCGGAAAGACTACAGGGGCTTGTGGATTAATAGGTTAATGGGTTTTCAAGAAAAAAAGAAAATGTTTGTTACCATAAGAGTATGTCCATGAGAAAAGCCAAGTAGGCCACTGTGGTGATATATTGTGCACCCCAATAAAACTTATCTGGGGATCAGAGGACAGAGCCAGCCACTAGATTATACATAGAGGTCAGGCAGTGGTGGCACCCACTAGCACACTAGCACTAGGGAGGCAGAGATCCATCCGGATATCTGTGAGTTCAAGACCACACTGGGAACAGAGCCAAGCATGGTGGCACACACCTTTAATCTCAACATTTGAGATCTCCTGCCTTTGCTTGGGAAGTACACACGCCTTTAATCCCAGGAAGTAAGATGGCAGGGCAGAGAAAGGTACATAAGGTGTGAGGAAACAGGAACTTTTCCTTTTGTCTTGAGACTGAGGACTTCCTAGAGGTAAGAACATGGCTGGCTTGCTCTGCTTCTCTGGTCTTTCAGCTTTCACCCCAATATTTGGCTCCGGGTTTTCTATTAATAAGACCGTTTAACAATTCATGGTACAGGCCGCTTTCAAGGGATCTCCTTCCCCACCCTGGAAATCTTCCAAGAGTCCCCACTTACAAGAAGAGCCCTCCCAGACATCCCAGCTTCTAGGACAGTGAGAAATAAACTTCTTTAAGCGTTAGGTAGGTATTTGTTACAGCAGCAGAGCATGCTCTAAGACAAACCAGCACCAACGTTCTTAGTGACTCCATTCGCTTGTGTCCTGCCTGGCCCCGGAAGGCACTGCAACCCTTATCCTAACCCGGTTGTCCTCCTTGCCCACCTCACGTAAGCCACAGACTTGCCTTCATTGGGGGCGTTCTCGTCCCACACAGACCACATCTGGACACTGAAGAAGGGTGCCCAGCAGGCGATGTAGGCCAGCACAATCACAAAGGTCATCTTCACAGTTCGGATCTTTGCTCTGGAGATGGTGCTGATGCTGCTGACCCGGGATGGCAGCCCTCTAGTGGCATCAGCAGGGGCCGGAGATGAAGACTTGTCCCAAGTCCTCCAGCCACTTTTTTCCTCTCTGCCAGCCTGTGTCTTGACTTTCAGGTTCTTGTAGATCTCACAGCAGATGAGGCTGTAACAGGCTGTGAGCACAACCACGGGGAGCACAAAGATGGCCACAGTGGTCCAGGTGATGTAGGCCCGTGGCCCCCAAGAAAAGTAGAACTCTGCCCAGCAGTCCAGGACCCCCGAGCCCTGGATGACCTCTCGCAGAGAAAAAATGAAAATCTGAGGAAGGCTGAGGATGGCAGCCAGCAGCCAGGGAGCCGCAATGAGAGGGTAGGTGGACTGGCTGGGCTGCTGGAGGCTACGAAGGGGGTGACAGACAGCCAGGTACCGGTCCAGCGTCATGGCCAGCAGCATGTAAGTGGAAGCGAACATGCTGAGCACCTGCAGATACTTGACAAGCCGGCAAAGGGTGTCAGAGCCCTGGAAGCGGTAGGTGATATCCCAGAGCAGCTGAGGCAGTACCTGGAAAAGCGCCACGCCCAGATCCGTCAGGGCCAAGTGCAGCACGAACAGGTGCATGCGGGAACGCTTGCGGCCCTGGAAGCCCAGTGCCAACAGCACAGCCAGGTTGCCCCCTGTGGCCAGAACCAGGACAGTAGCTAGGATCCCAATCTCCACCTTGGCTAGCTCTTCATCCCTGCCCAGCCAGGGTGTGGTAGCATTGGGGACAGACAGAGTGCCCCCAGGAGAGGGAGTGGCAGTCCAAGAAGGCTCAGACTCCATGGTCAGGATTTGGGGGAGAGAAGGTTAGGAAGGTGGGTGGAGGGACCCTGCGTGCGGGTGCCAGTAAGAAGTTGGAAAGATGAAATGGAGTAGGAGAGAAAGCTGTGGAGGTGGAGAGAAAGGGCGGGGGAACGGCAGGGTGAGGACTTGGAAACAGCTCAGCAGATAGGGATAGGGAGGAGAATAAAACCAGCAGGGAGCAGAGCGGACATGGCTGACCCCACTGAGGTCAGGGAATCAGGGAAAGCAAAGGAGAGTCTGGGAGCTGGGTGTCAGTGTGGGAAGGATGGAGGGGGTTGGAGGTGGGGGCTTCTGAAAGGGGGCACAGAGGAAGCAGAGGGAGCAGCTGCCATCTCCCAAACCCAAACCCAATTCACTTTGTCCGAACTTTTCTGAAAGTGGAGAGAGTGGATGTCCCTAAGTGGATGTCCGTGAAGGCGCAGTCCAGGACCATGGGCGTTGCCTGCAGGAACTGGAAACCCGGCTAAGCTATGCGCTCTCTCCGCTCTGCTCTCACACAAGCACCAGCCCAGCAGATGCGGCAGCTCAGAGCGGGGGTTTTTATGCGCTTGGATGCCTAGTCCTGAGCTGCTGTGTGTCGGTTGGCTCCTGCAGAGGAGGGTGGAGCGAGACTCAGTAGCACCCTTCAGACATTCAGACAGGGGTACTGAGGGGAGGGGCTGGGGAGCTGGGTGGGACTGGGGCGGAGGAGGATCGGGGAACGCGGAGCAGAAGGGAGAACCAAGCCCCCACCAGCTGCCGGGATCTGCTGAGCACCAAACAAACTCACCTGCGTTAGCATCTCGACTCTCTCCAGACAGGTGCACTAGAGATAGGTGTGTAGGCTTGTGTGTGTGTGTGTGTGTGTGTGTGTGTGTGTGTGTGAGAGAGAGAGAGAGAGAGAGAGAGAGAGAGAGAGAGAGAGAGAGAGAGAGAGAGAGAGAGAGAGAGAAGTGGCCTCTCTTCCAAACAGTGCTGTGGGCGCCCTGTTGTGAAAGATACCAAATCTTCAGGGATGGCTAAGAGGCATGTCCCAAAGAAACCTAAAGATGTGACAGCCATTTATCTTAGGATGGGCACTTGGATGTTTGAAGGAAGAAGAAAAATGAGGACGTTTGTGATTGACAGGGATGTAGGGGACGGGGCAGGGGATGGTGGAAGGAGCTAGACCCGGGAGCCCTGCTGTGATCAGAGGGGATGACGGGAGAAATTTCAAATAGAGTTTGCATCTCCAGGGTAAGTGTGAACTTCTGGCCTCTCTGTGGATACATTTCATGAGCTAAGGGTGGCGTTAACCACCCTGTGAGGCAAAAGCACAGCCGCTTAGAAATTATGTTACTTATTTAGAAGGTTACAGAGCTAGTCATCAGCAGCGCAGGACCAGACCAGAGCAGCGTGCATGCGTTCTGCTGCACCACAGCAGAAGCGAATACATTATCTTCAACAACACCAATGTGAGGTGAGCTGTCTGAGGGGCAGCGGCTGGTCATAAACAAGTCCACATCTCCTGGCCCTGAGAAAGTTTACAGCTCGCTGGAGCTGGCCTCGAATGGCATTAGCTGGGAAATTCACTTTATCTTTGGGAATTTCACACTGTTGGGACTCCCTAGGTAGGTTAGAATTCATGAGGAGCTGCCATGGTATGATCCAAGCCTCAGGGAGAGCAGGGTCTGTGACTGACTGCAGGTCCGTTTAACTTGCTTTTTTGGATCAAAGCTGATTCAACCCCCTTGACAAAGCCACCCTCCCACATACCCAATTTACATCTTTTCTAGATTGTTTTATCCGCTATATATCTCACAAATTCTTCACCTTTTGTGCTTTGCTGCCCAAACTTCCACTTTTTCCAGAATTTTGCTGTTTGTGAGCCAATTATTTTCATTCTCTCTGTTGGATCATTCGACTTCTGTGCAAACAGACTCTAGTACTCTTCATTTAAAAAAAAAAATTAACTTTCTCCAAAGACTATCCCCAGGTTTCCATAAGTGTGGTCTTCCTGCACACAGCATGCCTTCTTGCTCCCAATCATTTACTTTTTTTTAAAACATACGATCTCTCTGGGTAGAACAGACTGCCCCTCCAACTCAGAGTCTGCCTGCCCCAGCCTCCCAAGCGCTGGGATTACAGGCGTGAGTATCAAGAGCTGCCTCCAATCATTCATTTCCATACTGTTTTGAGTAGAGTCATCCAAATTTATATTTTAAATGATAGCAAACCATATGCACCATCTTTGAACTTGCTTTTTTGGTTTTGTTTCTCTTGAGGTTGGAGTATGTTTTTGCTTTGTTTTTGAGACAAAGACTCAACCAGTCCTGGTCGACCTGGAATTGCCTGTATAGTTAAAGATATCCTTGAACTGTTTAGGGGTGTGTGTGCATGTACATACACGTGGAATTCAGAGAATAACTTCAGAGAGCCAATTTTCTCCTTCTACCTTGTGAGTCTCTTAGGTCACCAATCCTGGCAGCAGGTTTCTTTACCCAACAAGCTATTGCGGGGACCTCACCTCAGACTCCTGATCCTCCTGCCTCTGCCCCCAGGTGCTGGGATTACAGGTGTTCTACCACAACTGGCTCTGGATCTTGATTTTTAAATTCTATATAGTTTTTGAGGTTCCTATGTTGCTACATGGTATAAATCTCGCTAACTGACTTTACTACATGATATTTAAATATGCAAGTACACCACTTGTTATCTTTCCAGAACTGGTTTTCATAATTGAAGTCATCCCAGGGTTGGTTTTATTTTATTTTGTTTTTTTTCCTATTTACTGTGTTAATTCGTAAGACTTTCTCTCAGGTGAATAGCTAGCATTGTTGGGTCATACAGTGAGTGATTTCATTGCTGTTTGTTTTGTTTTTCAAGACAGGGTTTCTCTGTGTAGCTCTGGCTGTTCTGGATCTCACTCTGGCCTCAGACTCCTAGGGATCCGCCTGCCTCTGCCTCCTGAGTACTGGAACTTTAGGCGTGCACCCCCACCCCCACATATGAATGGATTTTTAAAGAGATAAAGCCACATCCTGAATTTTTGTCTCTCAACTGGCTCTTCCACCAGCTGCATTGAAGCTTTCCTGTCTTCTCATGGCTAGACTTCTTAATTTTTGTCAACTTGATCTGCATGAAATGACATTTTGTTCCGTTTTTATAGTTCTCTGATTACCGTTGGTTTGGAGGATCTTCCCATGCTTTTCCCTGTCTTGATTTCCTCTTTTATGAATGGTCCACACCCTTCGTACAACTTCCGGTTTGATTCTGTCACGTCTTAGGTCTTTCTGCATGTTCTGATCTGGGTCTTTGATACATTATCACACATTGCAAATATAAGCTATGGTCTCTGACTCATCTCTTAACTTGTGGGGTCATTAATTACACAGGGAATTTAATTAGGATTTAATTAATGGCTTTTCTCATTTTAACCTCTTGTGTTTTATGGTCTCTACTTACAGAAGAGAGAGGGTCCCTCCTGCGCTGACTGCCCCACCCCCACACTCAGCCCCGGCACTGTTTTTCACTTTTGGGTTTGAAATTCTTTAGGAATTTATTTTTTTTCCAGTGTGTGAAGTAATTATCTAACTTCATTTTTCCTCCCAGGGAACATCAGTTCCTACGTTTATTAAGCAATCCATTGTTAGCTGTCTATTACCCAAATAATTATCAAATCTTAAAGTTTTTATTGAGACTATTTCTAGGATTTCTGTCTAGTATGGTCCACTATTTTTAAAAATCCCTTTTCTAATATTTTACTATTTGAAAATGAGTTTTAATGTGTAGTAAGACAAAAATGAGTCTATCCCTTGTTCCTTTAAAAATTTTAAGTATGTATTATTTTTAATGATATGTATATGTGTGAGTCTTGAGGGGGGTATGTGCATGTGAGTACAGATGCTCTCAGAGGCCAGAGGCTTCGATATCCCAACAGCTGGAGTCACAGGTGGTTGAGAGCCATGAGTTGGTGCCTTACAGCTTGAATTGTGGTCCTGATCTTTCCCTACTGTTAGACCAGACTGGAAAAATACCTCTTGTGTTTCAGCCTCTCAGACTTTCAGCCTGGAATGTATCCTGCCGCCTTCAGGCCTGGACTAGAAGTATACCACCATTCTGAATCTCCAGCTCGGAATACACTTGGTTACAATGTTGTGTTTTGTTTATTTGTTTCTTCTAGTTCTGGGGATCTGACCTAGGGTCCCATACATGCTAAGAAAGTGCTCTCCTATAGAGCCGCTCTCCTATAAAGACACACTCCTAGACACACTCACTGTAGATCTGTAGTTGCTGGGACTTCCCCACCTCTGTGATCATACAGCTGAGTCTTACAAATCCCCAGTTCCCTTTCCACTCCGTCTGCCTCTCCTGTCTTTTCTCTTCCTGTCTCCATAACCACATTCATACCACTTACTGTTTCTCTGAAGAGCCCCAATACAGGGATGGTACCATGCACCATTATATTTAGAAACACATGTTTGAGATATTAACAATAAAATGATGTCTGATGTTTGCCTCAAAATCATACCGAGGTGAAAAACGGAAAAAGATATAAATGAAACCAAATTGTCTATCTACTGATCACTGCAACATCTGAGAAATGGAAACAGAACTATGCTGCTCTCTCTAGTTTTGAATATGATTCGATATTTCTTTAATTAAGAATTTAAAGTGGGGGCTGGAGAGACGGCTCAGAGGTTAAGAGCACTGCTTTCTCTTCCAAAGGTCCTGAGTTCAATTCCCAGCAACCACAGGGTAGCTCACAACCATCTGTAATGAGATCTGGTGCCCTCTTCTGGCCTGCAGGGATATGTGCAGACAGAACACTGTATACATAATAAATAAATAAATCTTTAAAAAAAAAAAAAGATGATGAAGTCACATGGCATGTACTCTTTTTAAAAAAAAAGAATTTAAGGTGAAAGGAAAGAATTGCCTCCATTGGGTAAAAAGCAAATGGAGGTAATTGAGGGGTTATTTTTATTAGTAACAACTTTTGTAGACTCACTTGACTTGTATACGTAGGTTAAAAAATAATACATCTTAAAATTTGTGACTGAAGAAGAGCTACAGAACCTGATGCTTCAAGACAAAATTCAGATTCCTTTCAAACACCAGTGACTCCTGTTCTTCAGCACCGTACTGGAATCTCAGCTGTAACAATAGGATAAGAAAAAGAAACGAGATAAATTGAGACTAGATAACCAGATTAATGTTGTTGCAGACAATACCACACGCCTAGATAAGTTGCACACTACAGAAAACCTACAATATAGAGATAAAAACAAGATGCCACCCCGGGCTGTTCCCGTTTACTGGCACTAACAGCCAGTCTATAGGAGACGCAGCAGAACACAGAGATGTGCGTAAGGACCGCAGAAACTGTCAGGTAGATTGAATCAAATCACCACGGGGCGGGGGGCGGGGGGGTGTCTGGAGTGGGGCTGGGGGGGCTTTCATAAAGAAAGACTGGAGCATTGTTGAAGGATGTCAGACCCAGTTAAAAATCATACATAATGCTACTTCTTCCCCCAAATTCAGTGTTTCTGACCTAAGTTCAACAGAGATTTTTGTGGAATTGGGCAGAATGCCAAAAATTGTGATTTTCAAAATTCTGAAAAACAGCTTGAGAAGAAAAACAAGAGAGCAAGGGCCGGAGAGGTGGCTCAGTGGTTAGCAGGACATACTTTTATTCCAGGAAGGATCAGCCTCTGTGTTCTGTAGGCCTTCAACTGACTAGGTGTGCTACCCTCAGTCGGCAAGGAAAATCTGCATTATTCAGCCTACTGTAATGTGTAACTGTTAATCTTCCCCCCTAAAAACATCCTCATGGATAAATTCAGAATGTTGGACTAGATATCTGGACAACTGATGACCATTCATGCTGATATATATATATATATAATTAACCACCACAGGCTAGTGAGATGGTTCAGTTGGTAAAGGTGCTTATTACAGAGACCCAAGGACCCCAGTTTGGTCCCCACATCCCACAGTTGAAGGATAAAACCAAATGCTGAAAATTGTCCTCTGACGTCTACAGGTACACCATCACATGTGTGTGCCTGTACTCACACACACACATACCATACACACACTATACAATAATAGAATAATAAAAACTAGTCATCAGAGCTTCTGAAACGATTAATAATTCATTCTCTTAACAAATATCTGCCTAGTCACAATAGTCTACTGTCTTAAAATTTCTAACGGTCGGAGTCCAAATTCCAGTAAGTGCAGTGCTTGTCTGCCTTTGTGTTCACGCCTATCCTTTCGTAGTTTCTGTGCCCACCAGTTTTGGTCCTGAAGAAACCACATTGTACAATGCTGTGGGTATTCCCATCATCTATGCACTACCTTTATTCTCTTCTTATAAAACTGTGTTTAATTTTTTTATTTGAAAGTTTCATACACGCATATAATGAATTTTAGGTTGTTTTCACCACCCCTATAACTCTCTCTTATTCTCTCCTTCCTCACCACTGAAATCCTTCCCCTCTAACTTTGATATCTCTCTCTCTCTCTCTCTCTCTCTCTCTCTCTCTCTCTCTCTCTCTCTCGTGTGTGTGTGTGTGTGTGTGTGTGTGTGTGTGTGTGTGAGAGAGAGAGAGAGAGAGAGAGAGAGAGACCCGTTGAATTTCATTACGGTTGCTCGTGTGAGCATGGAAGGGAGATCATTTACTGGAGGATCAACTCTCCAGTGGCTACAGCATTGAAGAGAAGGGAATCTCTCCTTCAACACCCATTGCAGTCATCCCTCAGGGAAGGGTGTGGCCTTGTGTGGTATTGTGTTCCCCCAAATATTGTGCACACTAATAAACTTATCTGGGGTCAGAGACAGAGCAGCCACAATATTAAACATAAAGGATAGGTAGTGGTAGCACACGCCTTTAATCCTAGCATTCCAGAGGCAGAAATCCATGTGTTCAAGGATATAACCAAGCATGGTGACTCATCACACCTTTAATCCCAGTAAGCAAGCCTTTAATCCCAGGGAGTGGTGGTAGAAAGCAGAAAGGTATATAAGGTGTGAGGACCAGAAACTAGAAGCATTTGGCTGATTAAGCTTTTAGCTAGTTAAACTTTAGGCTTTCGAGCAGCAGTTCAGCTGAGACCCATTCTGGAAGAAGACTCAGCGGCCTCCAGTTTGAGGAAACAAGACCAGCTGAGGATCCAGCAAGATGAGATCGCTGTGGCTTGTTCTGGCTCTCTGATCTTCCAGTGTTCACCCCAATAACCGGCCTCAGGTTTGATTTTATTAATAAGAACTTATAAGATTCATGCTACAGCCTCGTGAACCTCTCCCATCCATGATAAAATGTTGATTGTTGATGGGCCCTGTCTTGTGCAGGTTGCCACTGCCACAGTGAGTTCATGAGTACAACTCATCAGTTAGGAGTCCCTTCATTAACTACCGTCTGCTGTGATAAAAAATTTTCCTGATGAACACCGAGAGCAGTACTATTCTCAACACATACATACAAGCATACTATGTAGTTGGAGGTTTTTTGTCCCAATTGCCTGCTCCCAAGTAACTGACATGGAGGCTTAATATTACTTATAAATGCTTGGCTGATAGCTCAGGCTTGTTACTAGCTAACTCTTACATTTAAATTAACCCATATTTCTTATCTATACTTGGCCACATGGCTCATAAACAAACACCTCATTTTCTACATGTCCTTGGCAGCTGGCTGGTGTCTCCCCTGTCTCCATCCTTCTTCATCCCAACATCCTCAGTTTGATTGTCTCACCTAACTTGATCCTGCCTTGCTATAGGCCAATGAACTTCATTATTAACCAATGAGAGTAATACATATTCACAGTGTACAGAAGGATTATTTCACAGCATACTTAACACACATACGTGTGTGTGTGTGTGTGTGTGTGTGTGTGTAAGAGAAGGTAGTTTGCCAGCATGTCCAATTGGCAAAACAATAGCAATAAATTTCCCCACAGCCTATGAGCTCCCCAGTCATAGGCTCTTGACTAGTATTATATTAACAGGCATGAATCACCTTCTATGAATCAGACCTCAAATCCATCCCAGTTGGTTGTCCCCATAATACTTATGACCCCACTGCACCAATGGGCACATCTTGCCTGGTGGGTCATTATTATAGTTCACAGAACTCACAACTGGGTAAGACAGTTGACTCCCTCACATGTCTACACTCCACTCCCAAGAGTTCACATACCAAAGCTTCCAGCTCATGCGTGGCTTGATTTCTCTATGGCCTGTGACTAAAGTGTGTAGGGTGTTCAGCAACAGGGTCTTGCCATCTAGTTCTGGTAGGCAATCAAGACCAATGGTGGTAGCCTGTTTGGGGGTCCCCTGGGACCTCCCTGACCAACCACTAGTAAGGAGGTATCCTACACTTGGCAATGGAATTTTTGCTTAATAATCTATGTCTTCTGGGAACATTGTCAATTCAGTTTTTTAAAAATATTTTTTTTAATTAAAAACTTTTAGGAATTTATTTGTGTTTAGTGCAAAGTCTGACATCTGGCCACACGGCTCTGAAATGTGTAGCTGAAATGTGAGAGATGTAGGTGAAGGAACCTAGTGTCCGACAGCAGGTAGTTAGCAAGTATGGCCAGAGATAAACACCAACCTTGCTGGGTCCTGCCCTGCCCAGGTCACAGCTCTGATGAAGAGTGAATGCTGAACAGTTTCTATGGGGTTGGCACAGCCTTCTTGGGTATTTACATCTTTGATCAGGCTTCTTAGAACCAGAGGTCATTCTGTTAGGCTCGAATCACACTACCCAGTCAACTTCCTTTGTGGCTCAGTTGAAACTTCCTGTAAAGTAATGAACAACTCACAATGAAGGATCAGCTCATTGTACCCATCAGATCTCCAGTAAGAGATCCGCCCTGGCCCATACCCTGGGGGGCATGTGGGAAGCCAAGGTAAGACGATCTCTGTGAGTTCCAGGCCAGCGAAGGCTACATACTTAGACCCTGTCTCACACAAACAATCAAGCAGACAGGGATCTCTAGTAAGTTCCTCTGGCATTTGAGATGTTGGGGCAGTTTAGGGAAAATTGAGGGAATGTAAGAACGGGAGAATAGCTCCTCACCCTGAAATCCGGTTGAAGGCTCATTAGGAAAAATCGAGAATTCCAGGAAAATTAACAACTGTTTTAGCCAAGCGTCCTCCCTCCCCAGCCTTAAACCTGCCATTTTCTAGGAATCCCATGGGAAACCACACTGGCCAGGAAAGGCTGCGTTAGGTACTAAACTACTTTGCAAAGCCAGTGGCGTCTGCGTTCCCTTTATCGGATTATAGCCCCATCCAAGGTATCTCAGGCGCCACTCCACTTACCTCGACTTTCAAAGGAGAGGAAAATAAAGGGTTTCATAGCAACCTTTGAGATGTAACATGAGAGCCACCAAAACGGTTTCTATGGTTCATGCTAAGGCAATAATTCATTCCAGCTCTCTCTGAAGGAAACCATAACCACATTTGGGTATGGTTTATTCTTTCAGACTCTCTCTTAGAAAAGCCCACAACCATGCTCTGAGGTTCTAATTTCTTTAGTGCCCCCCCCCCCGCCCCCGCCCCATGTTTAAGCCTATGTTACATTACTTGTAACAAAAATCTCCAAATTGCTTCATCATACCGGCTAGTCCCCAAATTCTTTTCAGTACTGAAGCTGCAAATCCCAGTTTGGAGTGAGTTTCCATCCCTAAAAGATTGGGGAATTCTTCAGGCTGCTGAGGGTGACAGCATGGAGCTGGGACTCCGCTCCCTCACCACAAAGAGCTGTGACTCACAGGAGACAGAGACACAGCATAGGTTTCTAGTTTCCAGAAGATCTGTCTCCTACCTAGACAGCAGACTTGACTGAGGTGCTGTGCCCGGTAGAGAAGCCTCAGGCAGGGAGAGGGCTGGGTGAGGTGCAGAGCTGCTGAGCCCAGGAGGTGGTGGGCGAGGGCCCAGGTGACTGTAGAGGTCTCCACTCTGTTCAAACTCAGTGCTCCCTCCTTCATCCAGAATGCACTCTCAGGGGGCTGGAGAGGTGACTCAGTAGTTAAGAGCACTGGCTGGTCTTTCGGAGGACCTGGGTTCAATTCCCAGCACCCACATGGCAGCTCATCCGTAATTCCAGTTCCAGACTATCTGAAGCCCTCTTTCTGGCCTTCTCAGGCACCACGCACACACACGTGCACAGGCATACCTCCAGGCAAAACACTCATACACATAAAAAGTAAAAAGAAATTAAAAAAAAAAAAAAAAACGAGAATGCAGTCTCAAAACTCACTTTTTGTTTTGTTTTTCTGAGACAGGGTTTCTCTGTGTAGCTTTGGAGCCTATCCTGAAATTTGCTTTGTAGACCAGGCTGGCCTCGAACTCACAGAGATCCACCTGGCTCTGCCTCCCAAGTGCTGGGATTAAAGGCGTGTGCCACCACTGCCTGGCCTCAAAACTCATTCTTAAGAAAAAGGGAGTTTGTTCCCAAGCCTGCTTGCTTAGACATGAAGTTATTTTTCTTTCCACTGCCTGAGTCTCACCTCAGCCATGTTCCCAATACACTCATGCTTGAGCTGCTTGTCAAGTTTTATGGCTGGTTTAGGAGGAGGGCTAGAGGATAATCTCCAGTAGTGACCATCCATTGCATTTATCTCTGCTTCAATGCCTTGCCATGCTAATAAATGCAGGCAGTCTATTCATTTGTGTGCTGTGTGTGAAATAACCAAATAGACTATGTATCTCCAGCCTACCACAGACCAGCTCACAGTGACTCAAGTGTTTGTTGGAAGGATGGATGGAGGAAAGATAAGAAAAACCATTGGTCTTGAAGTCAGGAAACCTGAGTTCTCTTCTTGTACTACTGATAACTCTTAGTGAAGTTGCCTTGTCACCCTGGCCTTAGTTTTTTCTCTTAGGGAAATGAAATGGTTGGATGGTTGAACTCTAAGATCCCTGTAGTATCTCTGTTAAGATTCTGTGATGGCACAATCCAAAATATCCTGAACCATGCTAAGATGTTAAGGCTAAATATTATCCCCAGAAGATGATACTTATTTTTAAAACAGCCTTCTAGAAAAACAGCCCATAGCCCAAAGGAATGACTCTAATTCTAGATTCAGTACTAGCAAGGGAAGTCATAGAATGGATTAGTTTCTTGGTCAGAGTCCAATCCCCATGCCAGTCAACAGCCAGGATCAGCCACCATTGTGACAGAAGATGCCTAAATGTTACACAACGGACATCAGCAGCAGAGTGACAGATCGGTGAGGGAAGAAGTAATGTCGCTCAGATGCCTCCACCCCAGCACATACCTCTGCCTCCTTCTCAGGGTCTAGTCTACATACAAGTCTGGTTTTGAACATATTTCTGCTGACTATTTAGTCGTAAGGAATGCCGTTGTATAAAACCCAAAGCAGAGTTCAAAGGGAATTGTGGGTCAACTTCCACAGGGATGTTTCGATAAAAAGAAAGAAGAGACCCGAGGCAGAGGATGAAGGTGGATGTGAGTGAATCGGGATGCTGGAGAGAAACTCAGATTAGAGTTTATTTGGTATCTATCTGGCCCAACATTGCTCCAAATTCTCATTGCAGCCCTGGGGAATAAATATTGTATTATTATTATTATCTCTTTCCACCCCGCTTTCATGCTAGTGAGGAGACCAATGGTCAGACAGGTTTGCCCATGTCTCCCACAGCCAGGAAGTGGGGAGGCCAGGGTTCCAAATCCTTCCACAGAAGATCTCAGAACTCATCTTTCTGCCATAATAGCTGCTTCTTGGTACTTGGAAAAGGGGACATAAAAAGTTGGTAGCATCTTCAAGATCCACTTAATGAAGATAATAATACTGATAATAATGACTTTTTACAAAATTTTCAGTTGGAAATCACTTTGATCACATTATCTCATTTATTTAGTTATTATATAGAGATATAAGCCATTTTCACTAAGATACATAATGTCCTTTAGCATACTTGCCATTTCTTGCAAATGATTTTTACCATATTCTTTTCAAGTATATATTTTAGTCCTAATTCAAAAGAATTATTGAGGTTCAGGAGAAGGTAACTGATAGGGCAATATCCCACAGGATGAAGATTGCTCTGTGGAAAACATTCTTTGGGGGTCTCCATAAGCACTAAGTAATTTGACATTCTGAGAAGCCCAGTGAAGACCATACTACTTCTCAGCTTTGCATTGCTGGCCGTCTTTTTCAGTTTCCCAGAGCGGGTGCATGGGAAGCAGACAGTCACGAAGCTTGGAATCGGGAAAATTCCTCAGCCCTCAGATCTCAGAGGATCCCGAGAATCCCCTAGGGTGCTCTGGGCCTTCCCCCGCAGGTAGAGGGAAGGCTGCGTGAGTGGGGCTTTGGGAATGTGGACATTTTAAACTTTCCGTGACCCCTAAACAGATATGAGTAGGATATTTGATAACTTGAAGGCCACAGTGAACGATGGCCATGTGTCCTCGGCTTTGTGAGACATACTGAATTTCAAAAGGGCTTATTGTAAATTTATATCACGCATCAGTTTGGGGTTCAGAAAATATAGACACTATGCCAACACTGCTGCTACAAAATACACGTGGCAGGGATCTCACACTGTGTAGCTGTTACACATCTGGGTCCAGCAGGGCAAATAGGGGCTGGTGGCCTAGAAACCGTGTTAGAATCAAACTTTCCTAAGTGTTAATGACTGGATCCATTGGTGGCTGTTTCCCCAGGCTTAGTACACAAGGTTCTGGATATTAGTGGCTTCCTTCCAATCTCCCAGACAGTGTCCCAGATGGAAAAGAAGCTCACCAAGGAAGAGAAAGGTGAAGCCACTGTGTGCATCTCCAAGTGGCATAATTTGATGGTACCTGAATCCTCTTCCAGCATAGACCCAGGGCCAACTCAACCAGGTTCTTCAGGAGGGTAACAGCAGTGAGCTGGAAGAAGCTGCCACCAGAAGTGTGGGAGGGCACAGATCAGATGCCCCCGGTGCCCAGGGACTTCATAATGGATCCTATCATGAGTGGCGGTGGTCAGGATGGCTTTAAAAATCCCAACAGAGACCTGAACATCTTCTAGGCAGGGGCAGCTTTCCTGCTGCATAGAAAGCGAAGCTTTCCTCTGACAAGAGAAACTTCCAGGAGGGAGCCACTAGGTGATGATGAGGAACCACAAAGAAGTAACCTCAGAAGATATCCAGAAGGATAACACAGGTCCACAACACATATAAAAGAGTCACCCTGTGAAAAGAAACTTCAATTCCTGCTGGTAGACGGTCTGAGCCTGAGAGGGTCTAGTCCCTACCTTCTTTCTGTATTGTGTTATATTTTGGTTTTTAGAGACAAGGTCAGCTCAGGCTGGCCTCAAACTCACTATGAGTAAAAAGATGACTTTAGATGTCTGCCCTTCCTGTCTCTACCTCTGAAACACTAGGGTTACAGGCATTCGTCATGACTTGTGGCTTGAGAGTGGGAGAGGATTTATATGCAACTGGTTGATTTAATGCAGTCAGTGCCCAAGAAAACGTCAGCTACTTGCAGCACCTCATCTTAGGCAGAGGATGAGTTAAACAGATTCCAGTCTCTAAGCACTTCAAGGCTTAGTTGAAGGTATTTATTTCTATACAGCAAGTCTCCCACAGGCACTGATTTAGAAAGATCCTTCTATTTAAGTTTCCCCTTACCTCTTAAGGTGCATTCTTCTGGAGTTGTCCAGACACAGTGCCCAGGTGTTGGCTTCCGGTTATTTTTTCATTGTCCTGCCCTCTTTCTCTTGCTTGAGTCATTGGGATGTAATGGGAAGCAGGCAAACTGTTTCCTTATCCATAAAATGGGGACATTTGATACCCACTTTCATGTCACTGAAGAGATTGTGTGTACTTGGTGCCTAACAGGACATGGTACCCAGCAAGTGCTCAGTGAGATGCATGGCAGGATACACTGCCACAGGTCGCCTCTGCAGCGCCTCCTGTCTCTGGCTCCCCATGTCTGTTCAAAAGCAAGTATCACATAGGAAATTAGTACCTGAAATTATTTCCAGTGTTTGTACTATCTTTTGGGTATTCTGTTCTGGAGGGTAAATGGGGCAGAAATGGGAAAGACTTTTTTTTCCCCCAATAGTCTAAGTATCATCATTAGTGTTAAACTTTATTGGCTATAAAATTCGTTCCTTGACAATCTCCAGGTGGATAGTGATGTCTTTTCTCTTTTGAATGCTGTGTTGGTTAGTTCTATGTCAACTTCACACAAGCTAGAGTCATCTGAGGAAGTGGGACTCTCAATTGAGAAAATGCCCCCACCAGACTGGCCTGTGGACAAGCTGGTGAGGCATTTTCTTAATTGATTTTTGATGTGGAAGGGCCCAGGTGGGTGTTATAAGGAAGCAGACAGAGCAAGCCACGGGGAACAAGCCAGCAAGCAGCATACCTCCATGGTCTCTACTCCAGCATCTACCTCCAGGTTCCTGCTTTGAGTTCCCGCTCTGATTTCCCTTCATGGAGTAATATGGTCAATTGGGATATGTAAGCCAAATAAACCGTACCCACTCTAAGTTGCTTTTGGTCATGGTCTTTATCATTGCATAGAAATATAACCAAGACCAATGTATTTATTTCAGTACAAAATTACCTACCAGATACTTGCTAGAAGAAAATCTCAGAGAAGACAAAATACAGATGGATTAATGTAAGAACAACTCAACTCTTTTATTTATTAGGTCCTGATCACATTAAAATATTCTGCTTCTTGTGCCAAGAGTACTGACCCACACCTGTGATCCTGGCACCTCGGAAATGGAGACAGGAAGATCAGGGGTTCCACATCAGCCTTGGCTGTGCTAGACCCTGTCTCACAAATCAAACAAACAACACAACAACAATGCAAAACAGAAACAAACAAACAAACAAAAACAGGTACAAAACCCAAAAACATGCTGAGACCAAATCTAATAGGCAACCTCTTTCAAATGCATAAGAGAATCTCATGATTGAATATTTTGTTTGTTCATTTTTTTTTTTTTTAAGAAAAGACAAAACTGGTTTCTAAACGTCAATGTAGGAATAGCTCAGTGGTAGAGTACTTTCCTGGTATTCAAAAGGCCCTGAGTTTGAACTGGAGAGAGAGAAAGAGAGTGAGTGAGTGTCAACAGGGGCTATGTGTGTTTGACCCTCCATCACAGCTCTTGGTTTCATGTACATCAAGTGTCTCTTAGGAGTACTATCTCACCCTCTGAAGATGCCTGTGCATATTTATTTCCTGTTGGCTGTTTTCTTTCAATCTAGCCCTGGACATTTTTTTTTCCCTTTCACCCAAATCAAGCAACCTCCTTCTGAAGTCTCAGAGCCCCATGCAGTTGATGCAGATTCTGGTGGGACACTCCGGCAGAGATAGTCTGTCCTTGCTCTGAAAGGACAGCTGCATTTCTTGCCCAGGTCACCTACCTGGTTCCAGCAGCCTGGACTGAGATGACCGGCCCCAGGCAACCTGCCTCTGGCTGCTCTTAGCCTCCTCTGCAGCACCTGCCCTCCGGAGTTTCACTTCCTGTTCATTGCTGTGTTTGTAATCTGGCTCAAAATTTGCCACCTGCAACCCCTCCCAAGGCCCCCTGACTTCTGCCCTGAGCTCTGCCTCCCTGCTTCGCACAGACTGCTCCATGAGAAGATGACATCCATGTACGGGATTCAGCAAAGCAGAGGAACCAAAGACAACAGAAGGACATACCAGTGAATGTAGCCAGTGTTGCAACGAGAAAATCTAGAAAGATCTTGAAATTTCAGCATTCATTTAGCTCTTGAATTATATTCAGGGACAGCAGATCATCCGTCCTCTAGAGCTTGGGGCCTCTGCCTGGATCAGTGAAAAAGTTGGTTTGGATTACATTCTTTTTGGACTCATCTATTAGTATTAGGCTTTTTCTTAGTTTTATTTCTGTTACTGTGATAAAAATCCTGACATAAAACAAGTACAGGGTAGCAGGTTTATTTTAGCTCACAGTTCCGGGTTGTTGTCCACCACTGCAGGCAGGTCACAGCAGCAGGAGCTTAAGACAGCTGCTCACATCACCAGTAAATAGAATGAATGGTCACAGCTGTCCGTTCATTCACAGAGGAGAGAAAAACAAATGCATGCATGCTCGCTTGCTCGCTTAGGCTCAGCTTGATTCTCCACTTACAGTTCAGGACCCTCTGTCTAGGGAATGGTGCCACCTGCGGTAGCCTGGTCTTCCCACATCAGTTCATTTGCTTAACACCATTATCTACAGACAGCCAACCTAATGTAGCCATCCCTCATGGAAACTCTTTCTTTGGGTGATTCCAAGTTGTGTCAACCTGACAATTAAAGCTAACCACCACATCTACCATGTTCTAAAATAAAAATGTTGACTGTCATAAAAAAAAAGCATATCTATGATGTGGGTGGACGTGTGGCATCTGCCCTACCCTTCCCTTGCTAGTACCTTCTGCCTTTGTCTCACTCCAGGCCCACAACCTGGATATATCTGCTTCCCGTGCCTTTCTCAAGTCTGTCCTTCTGCAATGTGCCTCCAGAATAATTTCTCAGGACCTCACAGCCATCATGTCCATTTCCTGTCTTTTTTTTTTTTTTTTTTTTTTTTTTTTTTTTGAGACAAGGCGTCACTCTGGCTTCCTCCTGCCTCTGGCTCCTGAGTCCCGGGATTAAAGGTGTGCAACACCACACCCAGAAGTTTCCTGTCTTTTCTTTTTTGAATTGTCTCTACCTGCATTTTAAGCTCCCTAGAGACATGAACCAGATGCATTTTTCTATTTCCTGTGTCTCAGTGATTCTCAAACTTTGGTACAAAGATTTGAAATGTAACTCCTTGGCTTTCCCTTCAGAGATAGCCTAGAGATGTGGGGCAGGGCTGAGGCTCAGGGACCTGCCTTTTACATCCCAAACACAAACCACAGAAAAGGGTGGTGCTGTTGGCCTATAGATCACGGATTGAGAAATCACACAGCCACGTACATACGATTTAGTTTTCATATGCAAGTAAACTAAAAAGGGTCCTGCCTACAATTCCTTGTGTAGCCCAGTGTGGCCTCAAACTCATGGTAATACTCCTGCCTCAGCCTCCCAAACACTGAGATTACAGTTATAAGGCAGGATTTCTGGTTTCCCAACATGTTTGTTTTGGTCTCATTTAGAGGAACATTTCTTAATTTGTGTGTGTGTGTGTGTGTGTGTGTGTGTGTGTGTGTGTGTGTGTGTGTGTATTGGTTGTCAGCCTCCAAATGGGTGATTTAGGCTAAAAATCCAGATTAACAACTTTTCTTGAATAACAACAAAAACTGCATTAGTAACTTCAGATTGGTAAATCCCTTCCCCAAGGACACAGTGTGCTGAAGCTCATCAGTCATCATCACTCTGTGAGGGATGTGACCTCCCAAGCACCTCAAAGTCCCCAGGACTCACTCTCATCTCCTTGTCCCACTGAGCATTTGTCCTCCAGTTGCTATGGAGATGAGTCATTTATCCACTCGGCTTCACTCATTAATGCTACGAACATGGCCCTGCTGCCCTGGAGTTTGTAAACCCCGTAACAGCACATTTACCATCACACAGAGCCAGACAAGGAGTCGCCAAACTATGTTCCCCACCTCCTCCACTCTTAACCTTGGCCTAGCAATACAGAATACCCCGGGGTGTCATGAAGTCACCCAACCTCCCCAAGAATATCATGGTCACCTCTGGAAAGTGGTAAGATGACTAATACAAAGAAAATTATATTCTTTTAAAATGATGTTATAGGGCTGTCAGAAGAAGGCATGTCAAGGAGAATCCACTCAGACACGAGTGGGCAGTGTCCTGGTGTAAAAAGATCTGAGCGTAGCCTTTCTCTGCCTGTTTCACAGCCACTGATAACGCCTTTTGACTGATTATGTGCTCACCAAACAACTTCCTGGTTACACATTCCATTCCAGGAGGTGGGTGTCTTGGAAAGCAATGATGACTATTCTGGTCTTTGGACAGCTGTGGCCGTTCATTGCCCACTTGTACAGCGGCTTCCTGGCATGCATGTTTCTGATGATGTTATGTTAGGGCAGGCTCCACAGAGCCCAAACTAATAGTAAAACGGAGCTCCTGACCTTGTAGCACTGCAAGACTTGAGCAAGACTTGAAGAGTGACATCCTCACTAAGAGACAATCTAGGATGCTGTGGCCTCCACCTCCAGACATGGTCTGCAGTCAGAGACGGTGAGTCTTGTTTCTGCTCTGAACTTCACTGTCCCTGAGCGTAGATGTCTCTGTACTTTGCATGGCGCCTGACACACAGAAGCACTCTGGAAACATGAAGGGTCTTAAGTGCAAACACTGAAGCAGAAGCCGGGTGACCAGACATCACCCCTGCCCTGTTGAGGGCCTATGCCGTTTCATTTCATCAGTCCCTTTCCTTCCCCTGTGCCACATCTAGATTCCTGAGGCTGCCAGGGAGAACCGGCAAAAGCAAGTGGAGACCAGCGCTAGCAGTCAGCCAGTGAACAGTTGCTGAAGTGAGGACCACTGTCATTTCCCATCATGCATCTGCCAGCTTCCTGGTGGCTCAGGGCCACTCTTCTTAGATCCCTGGCTACCAGGAGAGGGGGAAGCTATGGGGGAAGAAGGAACAACTGTGTTGTGGGATGTTCTGTATGTCAAATGTGTTGCTCTGATTAGTTAATAAATAAAACACATCCTTTCCCGTTTCTCAGGCAATAGTATATCCTTCTGAGGTCTTTGATGTAGTTAAAGACTAGAGATGGTTATAATTTTCCTTAGTTATGATAAAAGATAAGTTAGATATGAAACCTTAGACTCACAAATATAAGATAGATAGGATATCTTCTTTAATTTTGCCAAATAGACTAGTTATTATAAATAGACTAGATACTATAAATGTAATTCTTGCTTGATAACTGTTTTCTTATCTGTAATTTTACTATGTAAAAGTTAAAACCTTCCTTTAAAAAAAAAAGAAAAGGGGAAGTGCTGTGGGATGTTCTGTATGCCAAATGTGTTGCTCTGATTGGTTAATAAATAAAACACTGATTGGCCAGTAGCCAGCCAGGAAGTATAGGTGGGACTAACAGAGAAGAGAATTGAGAGAACAGGAAGGCAGAGAGAGAGACACTGCCAGCCGCCGCCATGACAAGCGAGATGTAAGATACCAGTAAGCCATGAACCATGTGGCAAAGTATAGATTAATAGAAATGGGTTAATTTAAGATATAAGAACAGTTAACAAGAAGCCTGAGCCATTAGGCCAAACAGTTTAAATAATACAAGCATCTGTGTGTTTATTTTATAAGTGGGCTGTTGGACTGCCGGGGCTTAGCAGGACCCAGAGAGAAAACTCTCTAACTACACAACCAGGTTATCAGCTAGCTCTGAGGCAGCAGGGTTGAATTAGCACAGGGCACAGAGGGGCTGGTGGGTCTGCTGTGTAGGGATCTTGCCAACTCAGAGACATGCAGAAAAGGTCAGCCCTGACCCAATGTTAAAATGGGTTACACAACCATTATTCAATTGGGTCAAGTAAAGGAGTTCCAGGAGAGGAGAGTTTTCCATTCTTTGCTAGCAGTCATGGATGGCAAGTGAGCAGACCCCCCCTCCTCACCCTCACCCCCACCCCGTTACTTTTGGGCCCCACCCTCTCCTGACAGCCAGCCAGCTCTCAGATCCATCTAGTTCTCTTTGAGGCCTACAACGAGGTCCCCAGGTTTACACTGGTTTTATTTCTCCCAGAGAATGTCAAAAAGAATCGTGTACACCCACCACCTAGACTGAGCATTGTTTCCGTTTTCCTGTATCAAATCTGTTTTATGCTAACTAATCTCAGGTGTTTCCATTTTCCTATATTAATTGTTTTATGCTAACTAATCTCAGGTGTTTCCATTTTCCTATATCAAATCTGTTTTTTGCTAACTAATCTCAGATGTTTCCATTTTCCTATATTAATTGTTTTATGCTAACTAATCTCAGTCACCATAAAGAAACGGAGCCTGAGCAATAAGGACATTTTGTCATCTTACCTAAATGCCATTTTCCCTACAAAGCCCCAGACTATTATCACACCTAAGAAGATGAGCAATTGTTCCTTAATGTCATCTAAGACTCAATCTATGTTCAGTTTCACCCAGTGTCCTAACAATGGGTTTGTAGGCCTGGTCAGTGTTCTGCAAAGCCTTTTCTTTTTATATTTTCCTCCTTGAGAGCGCAGCTCATGTCTAGTGCTGGCTGGCTTCAAACTCGATACCCTTGCCTTCACGTCTCACGTGCTAGGGTTACAGGTGTGCATCACCACTCCTGACTTTCTGTGGAAGCCTGAGGCTGAGGGGAGGGCTTAGGGCTCCAGGCCTTGCTTTAGCTGGAGCTGTTTTCATTATTAGGGACAGAAAGTTTGTTTTCTGTTAAATTTGTTTGAAACTTATTTCCACGAGATAAGAGTTGTCTCGTGTTTTCAAAGAGAATACCTGGATGTGCCCCTAGATCCGAGGGATAAATCTGTTAATGGTGGGGTAATGGGAGTGGGCATGGAGGACTTCAGGGAGAATGGGATGGCTGTAACAGGACAGATGTTATTTCCCAATGGCATGAGCCTAGTCTCACAAAGCAGACTCTCCCAAGCACTTTGCACCAGTACTGCCACGTCTAATGTGTTGCTTTTTCCCCTTGTAGGCCCCTAGATCCCAGTCTGTGGAGCCCTTCAGATCCCTTCCTCATTTATGGGCCAGTTGACACAGGTTGAGACCACTGGTTCTGAACTCCCCACCCCTGCCTGGTTTTCCAGTCCACTTCCTCAAGTCAGCTTTAAAGAACCTGACCCAGGGGAAGTGGTCTTCCAAGACCCTACTCATTACAGTTCAGCATTGCCAAAATAGGTATTAGCCAGGCTCAGCAAGCGTGGGACCTTTCTGCAACAAAGCAAGAATTCTGTCCCTGTTGACCTGGTAAAAGGCCACAGCAATTGTTATCCAGCATGAAAAAAGAAAAATGTGGATAGAAAGAGATTCTAAGAAATTCTGACCGTGTGTGTGTGGGGGGGGGGAGGCACTTTATAATAACAGCTTTCAATAATAGCTTGAGACCTTTCTCCTTCTTCAGGAAACATGCCCAGATTAAACCACCGAAATCCTCACTGAGCTCTTAGGACATTTGAAGTTATACCAGCTATCTAGTTTTCCTGTTAAAATGCAGACTCGTAAACACTGTAAAGATGGTGATGGTGACCATCTTAGGCACATACATCATGCACCTGTAAACCATTGGCTAACACAATTACCCACTAACAGGCAGAGCCCACAATGAGCAGTGAGACACTCATTGTATTTAAAATGAGAATTTCATCCTTTTCTAACAACCAGTATTTTGTCAGGCTTCAGTCGTTAACCTAGCTAATATGTGTAAGTACCTAGCGGACAGCCATTCTTTTTGGCTATATGCAGTGCGTAAGATTGGACCCTTTACCTGGGATGTTTGTAGTCTAATTGGTGACACAAACATGCACACAAGAATCATGCTACGCATAATAGTATATGCTTTGCGCAGTCTAGTCCAGCATAAGACCCCAGTCAAATAGGCCACCACTAAGTATCCATCTATATCCATTCACATACCTAGCCAGCCTTTCCCGAGGACTGACTAGATGCCCAGTGCCATTCTGAAAACCAGACAGAGTAGTGAGGCCGCCATGGTTCCTATTCCAGCACTTAACAAGCCAACCGTCTTGAAGAGTTTTCTAACATGCCCTCATCACCAAAACTGTGAGTTGGTCACAGCAATGACACTACACTTCTGTCATCCCCTCATGGCTAACATTTGACCACAGAACGTAGTGAATAGATCCTGGAGAGCTGGGTTATGTAAAATTTGCAGTGAATGTGAAATGCTGTAAATCAATAATAATAATGGGTTTCATGTAGGCCAGGCTAGCCTTGGACTTGCTATGCACTGTCTCCACCTCCCAAGTCCTGGGATTACAGGTGTGTACCCACCATGATCAGTTTTGTGGGGTGCTTGGGATTGAATCCAGGGGCTTCATGCATGATAGGCAAGCACTCTTCCAACTGAGCTGCATCCCTAAGCTCATCATAATGAAAATTTAACACAGAGAAATCTGAAGACATTAACGACTTTTGCTCACTCTTCAAAATGCAGCTCAAATGCTATGATGTCTTCATCATTATTCAAATGGGTTTAGTCTTTTTCTTATCTCTAAGTCTATCTACATCACTTGGTGAAGACAGGTTGATAAAAAAAAAAACAATTACAATAATTACCAGTTTCACCTTAGACAAGCAGTTGAGTGTTAGTGGAAGGGGAGAGAGAGTCTCATGGCCTATCCAGAAAGAGAGTTCCTTCCTTTTTCTTGAATGTAGAGAGGATAGAAAACACATGTGTCCAGTAGGATTTATTCTGATAGAACTACAGAGGGGCAAGTGAAAATTTACAAGTTACACCTCCATGTAAATCCATGACTGTTCTCCTACCCTCTTGTTCTATAAAATGTAAGAATAAAGTATTCTGGGCCTTTGGGAGAGAGACATGGTTTAGCTGGAGACCACTGAAGACTTGAAGGTCAGGGATACCTACCATAGTGAGGTCAGGAGACTTACAGGCTGTCCTCACTCTGCACTATCCATGATGAGGGGACTGGCAGTAGTTGTTAGAATCAGCTCTCAGGTATAGGGACCGCTCCACCTCAAAGGAATCTATTAGTAGGGATTAGAGGGGTAATTAACAAGGATCTAGGTACCTGGGAGAAAGGATGGTGATGAGGGCGTGTTATGACCGTGAGTTGAGAGTTTCAGGGTGTAATCCTCCAAGTCAGGGACAGGACAGCCTTTAGAAAGAAGAGAGAAACAGCGGGATCCCACTCTTGAGATTGGCATTACCAGATAACCCAGGCAGGAACCCAGTCTTGAGAGGTAAGGAGGAGGCTCAGACATTGCAACTGCAGAGGAGGATGTACCATGACAGGGATTCTAGAGCCCAGACTCCATAGGAAAAAGGAACAAGGCTCAGACCTCAGTTAACCGGGCCCACAAACTAAGCCTTACCCTACACCCTACAAGACAAGGCTGTTGGATGACGCCGTTTAAAGAAACCTAGGAGATTATACACGAGAGGGTTTAGGACAGCCTGATGCACGCACGGCAGGCTCTAAAATGGTTGTTTCCATAGTAACGGTAACTGTGGTGGGTAAGCAGAGTAGGGAACGCAAGCAGAGGTAGGTCACGGATGATGCGGAAGTATGAAAGGCCTGATATCTCCTGGAATTAAAGTATTTGTGAGTCGGCACTGTAATTGAAGTCAACATACCACAGTCTTATTTTTGCTGAATGTGAGGCATATAGTCTTCTTCAAATCAATTAGATTCTTGCCTCAGTCTCCTCATCTGTCACCTGGAGGTGTTCAGAATCACTGTGCACTCCTCCCAAAGGGCCTGTGACAGCTTCATCAAATCCAGGGTCTGTAACTGTCATCCACATGGTCCTGTACTTGATGAAGGTTGACCCAGTTTAAGGATCAAGATTTGCCACTAACACTGGCCTGAGGCTGAATGGATCATTCTTGAATTTCCTTGCCTGAAGGAGGGTGAAGTCCAGTCTTAGGGCCACACTGAGGTTGCCAATGCCGTTTAAGTGACCTCGGCGAAGTGACCACTGTTTGGGTCATAAATCCTCTCCAAACGATCTGGCTGTGACCACCAGACAGCTGAAACTCTCTCTTGAAGGCAATCTTTGGGTTAAAGGATGTCAGGGCTCTCTGACGTCGTTGGGTATCTAGGTTTCAGATCTGTTTGTGAGCTGGAGAAGATGATGACACAGGTTTGGGATTTTAACCTGACACCAAACCTCTGGGCCTTCTTCTAGCATCCATGCTCAACTAACTGGAAAATTTGAAAGTAAATACATTTTGAAGGGGCAGGTGTGGGGCTCCTGTTGCTCTCTCTTGACCCTCAGCTACCGAAGAATGAGGTCATCACTGTGTTGCCTTTAGAACCGAATGGAAAATTTCATCCTCACTTTCTTCCTAGCCATTTGTGTGGCAAGGATGGTGGTAGGGAAAGGCTCTAATATTATTTATTTATTTATTTTGGGTGTTTTGAGACAGGGTCTCTCTACATAGCCCCTGGATGCCCTGGAAAGCAAGGCTGGCCTGGGACTCACGGACATTTGTCTGTCTCTGCCTTCCGAGTGCTGGGATTAAAGGCATGCAGCATCGTGCTCAGAATTCAAATTATTTATGGATTGATTTTATGGGTGTGGGTGTTTTGCCCGCATGTATGTCTGTGCACTACATCCATGCCTGGTGCTCTCAGAGGCCAGGAGAAGAGCATCAGATCCCCTGAACTAGAGTCACAGATGTGGGTCCTGGGAGTTGAACTGGGGATCTCTAAGGAACTAAAGCTCTTAACTGCTAAGCCATCTCTTTGGCCCCACCTAAAATTATTTTTAAACTGCCGAGTTTAAAATGCTCCTTTGGAAAAACACATTCTGGCTGCCCACCCACAGCATTAGCTGTAGCCCTTAGCAGGGAAGCACAATGTTTGCTTTATGCAGATATCTGAAGTGGGAGCCATGGTGACCAGGTGCATCTGCTGGCTATGTCCCAGGACTTGGGCCAGCCATTACAGCGATACTGAGCCAAATGAACATTTTATAACCCACCAAAGCACTTTTCTAACTTTAATTCAACTTATCTGGTGGAGCTGATATTTGAGCTGAAGGGCTTTAAAGAGAAGGTACCAACTGTCCTGACTGCTGGGGATTCCCAGAGATGTGGGCGTCTCAATTAAGCCAGACCCATCTGCACTAACTGTGACAGTATTCATCCTACCACACAGCATCCCAGTTTCCTATTGTTGCTGTCAGCACAATGTGACCAAGTGGAGGGACAGGACCGCACAAGCCCTGCTACCAAACCTCAGCCTGTGCTGGGGTCCCTAGAGGGCTCACTAAAGTGCTTTGGGTCCACCTCGGAGCCTATGATTCGGCAGATCTGGGTAGGAGCTGAGATGTAGCACATCCCTACATCAGATTGCTGCTTCTGGACCAAAGACTATTTTTAAGAACCATTGCCTTAGAGTAGGAGCTCAAATTAGTTCACAAAGTTAAGGCCAACCTGGGCTATACAAGACCCTATTTCACCAAACAAATAAGCATACACGTCTATATATGGATGTGTACTTTTACAAAGTAAAAGAAAAAAGAAATCGCTGCTCTAAATCACCTAAATTGGAATCACCTTAGAATTAAAAAGAACAAAAGAGCAAAAGCATGTGAGTGTTTAAAGGGACTGAAGCTCATTTGTTAAGAGCAGTGGCTGCTCTTCCAGAGGGCCCAAGTTCAATTCCAAGCATCCACATGGTAGCTCACTAGGACAGACTGAATATATAGCTATCACATGTGTGCCTTCCCCTGTCTCTGAAAGTTGGGCACAGCTCCAAGTTCTGTTTCCATTCCCTGGTGAGCTTTGAAGCCTTTCCCTGCCAATGTAGAGCAAAGTCTGAGACCGCCGCCGCTCTAAGGTTCTGCTCCCATTGTATTCAGAAAGTGAGCTGAATGTATTTCTTAACGATCAGTCATTTGACATTCAACGTGAGTCTGTCAGACTCCTATGTTCCAGGCACGATGCTGTGCTGTGCTAACTAAAAGACACATGAGATTATGAGATCTCTCCCTCTACCTCAGAGCTTCCTGAGTAAGCGAGAACAACGTAAAGAATAAACACTAAAGCAATTTACCATTAGAAACTGTGAAGTCTTGTATGGTGGCTTGCACCTGTAATTCCAGTCCCGAGGAGGCAGAGGTGACGCAGGAGGATTGAGAGCAGCCTGAGAGCAGCCTGAACTATACAGTGTGACTGTGTGTCAAGAAATAAATAAATAATAGACGTGCGGGACAAAAAGATCAAGCAGCCAGGGATCAAAGAGAACACGGAGCAGCAGAGGAGGGGTGGGGAGGGGGAGAGGTGAAAGGGGTGGGGGTTGAGGGGCAGGCACTTAGAAAGCTATTTTTCGCAGAGAAGTCACTGAGGGTGTCTTAATGGTGACATTTAATGACATTTGAAAACTTCGTAGTCAGCTGCCCTGGATGGAGGGAGAAAAACACACCGAGGAAAAGAGATGGTTCTAAGGACCGTAGAAAAAGAGATGTTCCTGGAGGACCAAAGAGAGAGCAGGTGAGGGAAGGTCACTGGCGGGAGGGTTTCCTGGGCCCAGCTGGGGTTTTAGTTGGATTCTAAATGTAAAGGAAGCCAGTGAGAGAACACAACATTTCTTTTTATGTTCCTGCATCTCTTTAACTGACATTCAAGCTCATATTTATGGGGGTACAGTGTGATATCTTTTTTAAAAATAATTTATTTTTGTATTTTATGTGCATTAATGTTTTGCCTACATGTAGATCTGTATAAGGGTGCCAGATCCCGTGGACTCGGAGCTACAGACAGTTGTGAGCTGCCATGTGGGTGCTGGGAATTGAACCCAGGTCCTCTGGATGAGCAACCAGTGCTCTTAACCTCTGAGCCATCTCTCCAGCCCCCCAGTGTGGTATCTTAATATATGCATACATGTCACGATCTTATTAGGATAACTAGCATTCTCATCGTCTCTAACGTTTTTCACTTCTTTCTGTTAGCAGCACTCACACTCCCTTTTTCTGGCCACCTTGAAGTATACAGTAACTTGTTTTTTAGCTGAAGTCATCCAGCTATGGAGACCTGGAACTTCTACCATTTACATTTAATAGTGTCCCCTGTCCCCTCCCCTCCCTCTGCCCTCCCCAGTTTTCCATTGTCTTTGCTCTACCTTCTCCTTCCACGAGATTTAAAATCTTAGCTTCCTTTGTCAATACTGAAAATAGAAACATTCACCCTGCTGCAAAAGGGAGAGGAGACTGCGAGCAGGTCCAGGTCCCCCCAGGACTGCCAGAGAGAGAGACTGTCTTCCCCGCCGGTTGCTGAGAATGACTCCTGGGGGCTGTGTGGGTGACATTGTGTGCAGCCGGAGCTATGAGGACCAGTCACCAGGGATGAACGCAGCGGCTGAGGTCGCAACTCTTTTGTGCAAACTCACCAGCTATCAGGTTACAGACGAGAGTTTTAACACCTGCACCTCTTTGGCGGGGTGGACATGGGCTGGGGGCCTGTTCTGATGAGGAACAGGCTTTGCAGTTCTCTGCGAGATGAGCTGCAAACGCCAAGGCTAGCAGCCAAGCCGGGGGAGTCCGAAGCCAGGCTCTGGGGCCTCAGGGACTTGGGAGCCCCAGGTGCACAGCCATCTGCGGGGAATCTATTGCCCAGATGGAGGGTCAGATTAAAGTGATGGCAGTGAGTGGCCAGAGCTGGAGGTGGGAGGACAGCGGTGAGGACAGTCTGGGGGAAGCCTGTCCTCAGTGGGCAGGTGTGAACTCCGTTAGGGCAGAAGAACTTCTTGTTACTGAAAAACACTGCAGAATACATTTAAACAGAACTAACCTCCCCTGAAGAGTACGGCCCAGGACTCTCACCTTGTCCTGAACTGCCTGGTGGGAGAAGAGGAAGGGGGCTTTGACTCACAGTTTCATAGGAATACAGAAGGCCAGAGGAGGGACACAGGACTTCCTCCAGCCTAGAATGAAGCTGTTAGATCAGACACTGCCCCCTTAAAGTTAGATCAGACAACACCCCAAGAAAACAGCTAGGCCAGAACACCTTGTCTGGTACCTGAGGGGGAAAATGGAAATGGAAATGAGGCTAGTCCGGAAAAAAAATGGGTCCAATAATCATGTTCTCAATACTGAATGCTCACTGATCACCACCTATGTGTGCCAAGTACTTGAACAGGTGTTGAGAACAAAAAAATATCCTGGCCCATGGAAGAGAAGGGTATTGGCTCTCCTGGAACTGGAGTTACAGGCAGCCGTGAACTGGTGTGGGTAGTGGACACCAGCTCAGGTCCTCTGGAAGAGCATTATGCACTCTTCACTGATCCATCTCTCTAGACCTGGGAAAAGACTTAATGAATTCACCGAAGTAGGCCTAGCTGTCACTGGGCACTCCTTGATCTTGATCTGTTTTTGTTGTTGTTTCTTTCTTTCTTTCTTTCTTTCTTTCTTTCTTTCTTTCTTTCTTTCTTTCTTTCTTTCTTTCTTTCTTTCTTTCTTTCTTTCTTTCTTTCTTTCTTTCTTTCTGTTTTGTTTTTCGAGACAGGGTTTCTCTGTGTAGCTTTGTACCTTTCCTGGAACTTGCTTTGGAGACCAGGCTGGCCTCAAACTCAAAGAGATCCTCCTGCCTCTGCCTCCCAAGTGCTGGGATGAAAGGCGTGCACCACCACCACCCGGCAACTGTTGTTTTTTTCAAGACAGGGTTTCTCTGTGTAGTTTTGGTGCCTGTCCTGGATCTCGCTCTGTAGACCAGGCTGGCCTTGAAAATACAAAGATCCGCCTGCCTCTGCCTCCTGAGTGCTGGGATTAAAGGTGTGCGCCATGACCGCCCACCTTCCCCTTGATCTGTTTTAAAACATGAACGTTTCTTCCACGATGACTATGAAGAAGACTCACTGAAGTGACAGAAGCTTGGGAAGGAAAAAGTGAGGTGAGGCTCGTGGTAAATGATACAGAGAGAGAGAAACAGCCAGATTCCATAGTTTCTGCCAAGGGAGGCAGGATTTACATTTGGAGAGATAGTTCATGTCTGGAAAGTCAGATTCTGTACTTGAAGGATGACGTTCCATGTTCAGAGGACAAAGCTCCAAGCCCCCACACCTGTATAGAGGGTTAGTGGAAGACCAGATTATAAACCTAAACAGTGAAAACAGTACTTAGAAAGTTCAGAATGAATAGGGGAGTATTAGGTTTTGTACCTGGATGTTGAGATTCCTCGCCAGTTTCCAGCCTTGGAGAACAGGTTCTATACCTTACGTTTTTAAAAATATCTGTTTCCAGGGGCTGGAGAGATGGCTCGGTGGCTAAGAGCACTTTCTGCTCTCGCAGAGGACCCTAGTTTGGTTCCCAGCACTCATATGGCAGTTCACAATGATCTAACTTCAGTTCTGGGGGATCTGGTATCCTCTTCTGGTCTCCATGGGCACCAAGCATGCATATGGTGCATATACATTCATGCAGTCAAACACGCATACACATAAAATGAAAGCAAATACTTGAAAAGAATCTACTACTCATTTCCTAAGCCCACTTTCTTCAAAACAGATTTGTCTCATTGCCCATTTGTGGTCGAAGAGTAATACTGTCTCATTGTCTTCATGTCTCCCTCCCAACTGCAGTTCTCCGTTCTACTAAACATAGTAAACAGGCGAACGAGTGGCCTGGAGTGCCCTGTGGATGGAATTGTGAAGCACTGCACAAGAATATCATAACCTCCAGAGTAACAATGGACGATTCAACATGCTGTAGTTACAGAAGCCTCCTTCACCTAAGACGCTGAAGTTCCTGTCTGTCTTCTCCATAGTCCGTATAAGGCTGATACGCAGAAGTGACATTGTTTGGAGATGTCCTGAGGTCATCTCTCCTGAGGAGTAAAGTGATAGGTGTGGTGGCAAGTTTGGCTTAGTGATCTGCCACTGTCTAGTTATCATCAAAGAGTGTATCCAGACTACGGGAGGGATCTGAGAGAGAAGAGAATCGCTAAAACAGCAAATTCAGCAGATCTCACTTCATCAGGTGACAAAATGGCCTCCGCCTCCCTCTGCCCTTCCCTTTATTCCTTTTCTCCTTTATCTGTCTATATATCTTAGAATCAAGATATTAGCGTTTTGTCAATTAAAAGAGAAGGTATGTTAAAATAAAACAAAACAAACAACTAGCAGCATGCCATAAACCTTCATCCATGCTTACTCGTGCCTGGGTTGAATATTTCGCATTATCTCAAGGAGAAGATGAGAAGTCCCCCATTTACCTCCAATACACCAGTGCTGTAGCTTCATGTGAGGAAAATCTACTGCAGCTAGCTAGTGGTTCTTGATAGCCCCTGAAAGGTTATTCAGATTTGTAAAGGAGCATCTTCATTTCATTCAGCCAAAAGATTATTTATTTTTATGGTGCCGGGGATGGAACTCGGGACCTTATTCATACTAGAAAAAAATGCTCTACCATTATGCCATCTCCCTGTTCTTTTAAATATTACTGACACCATAAGACCATTTTTGTTTTTATATGGGCATACCCTCCCGCTTTTCATAACAACCTTTTCTCATTCCATGTAGTCTTTAGATTGAGACTAACCTTATAACCTTATAGACTTATAGCATATTGTGACTCAGTGCAAACTGTGCACTTAATAATTACTGTATCTTTTGTGAGCACCACACTGGCCAGTGGCTCAATGCTTTCTTCTTTCACTGTTTGTTTCCATAAGGTATATTAAATCTCCCAATTAACAGTGGGATATTTACTTACGCAGAATAAAGTGTTCCTAAATGTAACCTAATAGGCAGTGACTTGGACACTTTAGAAAACTAGCCTTGGTAATTTTGTTTGAGGAGTGCATATATAAAAATGTTATAGCTATGGACACTCACACCTCTAATGGCGGCACCTGGGAGGCTGAGGGAAGACTGGAGGATAGAGTTCCGGGTTAGCCTGAGCTACACAGCAAGACTATTTTTTTTTTTAAAAAAAGAGATTTATTTGTTTTTTTAAAAAGCCAAATAACGACTATATAAAAGGATATGAGGTCATTTGCATAATTGCTCAGGGAGAGAACCAGAGCACCAAGCCCGGAGAGTGCAAAGCTCCTGTGACTGGATGTGTAAGCCCTGTGCACACAAGGATGCCATGTCAAACTCTGTCTCTGCAGCCTCTGGAAGCCAGATGTCCTCCTTCATCTGTGCTCTCACCTGAACAGGTTCTACTCAGGGACTCAGTTTCCTGACCATGGCTTCCGCATGGAAATCAAATCTGAAGCACAGTTTGGAGGAATCAAGGGAAGCTGGGAAAAACTGGCTTCTCTTTTCAAAAGGCAGACTCACTCGGTGGGCGAGTCCCAAGCATAGAAAAATATCCAAAGCATCTAAGCAGCTAAGCAAGAATGATACACACTACGCAAAATATATGAAGCATGATTTTAAATATGGATATTTTGTTTAACTCAATACACATCAAAAATTATACTAAAATGTTGATTTTGCTATACTTTATTATAACATTGAACCGGTTTTATATTTTCTCCCATTTAACAAGTAATGCTTGGTCCTTAGTTTATTTTAAACCAGTTGCAGAAAAAGATGATCAGTTAATAAATATATCTTAAATAAATGTACTCTGTAGTGTTGTGGGTTGATGTATTGATATGCATATGGAAATTTGTGGTGCACTATGAAAGAAGCTATTTCTAAGGCTTGGAATTTAATTATTTAATTTGTGACATAGATGGCTGGAATGGCATTTGACAGTCCCAGATCCACCCAGCTGCCTGAGACTCTGCTATCAGTCATCCTCACTTCATCTTGGCCTGCTCACTGTTTGAATGGAATGGGGACCTGACCACTCGAGGTAAGGTTGAGGAGAAGAAGGTTTTAGTGTAGATGAGGGATCGTACAGCCAGAGGCATCTGGAAGAATCCAGAGCAGGGGGAGAATGGAATACCCTGGACATGGCCAGTAGACTGAACCGGGCCATGATAGGGGAGAGAGAGAGTGAGAGGAAGAGAAGAGAGAGGAGAGGAGGGGAGAGGACCAAGAGAGCACATACATGCCTGGGATGGCAGGGTTGTGTAGGAATCAGAAGCTGGGGGAAGCAAAGCTCAGGAAGAGGTTTAGGGTATGGGGCAGGTTGCCAAGAGCTGAGAGGAGCCACAGGTACTGAGTGAGCCTAGAGGCCAGCATGCACTCTGGTATGCTAATAAGCACCCCAGTTAGACATTTGCACTGAGTTTCAGGACTGATGCTGTTGAAATTGCACCGTGCGCTTGAACTGATTAATGAATGGGTGAGATGGAGTGAGTGACCGGAGCCCTTTGCAGCCTTTCGAGAAGAAAACCAAACAAGCCTAAGCTTAGAGCGTAGCAGAATTTGCTTAGGTGTATGTGTGAGAGCCTGAGTTTCAACCCTAGGACCACAGGAGGGAAAGGTATAACACTGATCTAGTCAGGCAGTGATGGTGCATGCCTTTAAGTTACAGCACTCCGGCAGCAGAGGCAGGTGGATCTCTGAGTTCAAGGCCAGCCTGGTCTACAGAGGGAGTTCCAGGACAGCCAGGGCTACACAAAGAACCCTCAAAAACAACAACAACCTCAAAAACCAAAACCCAAAACAAAACAACAACAATAACAAAACTGATCTAAACTAGGAAACCAGAGGCCTCCCCTGAGCAAGGCACCCTCATCGGTTCTAGGGTCCCATTAGGCTGAAGCTGGAACCTTGAACCTGGGTGAAAGATCAAGTGTAAGGCTCGAGTGGACCCAACAATACCCTCTCCCAAGAAGACTGGCTTCTCATTTACTGGGAGTGGGGACTCTTCATACCCACAAGGCGTTATTTGCTGAAAAGTGCTTATAAATAGCAACCTGAAACCTTTTTATCTTATTTGTTCATTTAGAAACAAAACAGTTGAGGCCTTCTTATCTTAATGCATGTGGTATTCCGGTTGTAACCAGCTTTTAGTTTAAAGAAGTGACAGCAGGCTGGGAGTGTCCCCTCTGCTTTCACCCAGCCCATAAAATGGAGATGCGGGACTAGATTAAATACTAAAACCAGAAGCTAATCCCTTAGCAGCCCTGTGCAAATGAGAGTTGGAGGCTCCTGCTACTGAATAAACACCCTTTTGAGGCAATGAAGGATCACGACTTAGCTGCTACTCTACCTCGAAAGGTCCCTAACCGAGAACAGCTAGTGCTGTGGTGTTGCAGATGGTGCCTGGAGCAGCTTACAGGGCATCACTGAGTCCATTCACCAAGTCATGCGTTCAGTGTGGGTCACATCTGCTCTATGGGTAGAATACCTGTGCCTTGAGTCTCCCCATCATCCTCAAGTTGCCCATCCCAAGTGTTGCTCAAGGCTCTATGATACCCTACGTGCTATCCTAACCCATGGCATTCTTGCCAGCTCCTTCAGCTCCTACTTCTCAGCTGAACCAATCATGTTAACACTTTCTTATATGCTGTCCTGCCTTGTTAATCACTTTATGTATGTATGTATGTGTTGCCCTCCTTTGAGGGAATTAGTATATTGCTGCCGAATCATGCTATGATTGTTTTGTTCAGTTTTGTTACCTTGTACACTGATAATGGGTAACTGTCATTTCCACAGGAGCCTCATAGAATATTCCAGAATGGAATAATTGGCATCTTAGACTTGGAAGGGCTTCATGAGATGGGAGTAGCAGGAATCTTGGTTCTTGCTTGAGGCAGAGTGTGAGGTCTAACTTAGAAAGTGTGTAACTTAGTGGGGAGGACTCCAAAGAAAAAAAGCTGTGTCTTTGTAAATACGAGGTTGGGAGGGGTTCTCCATCCAGGAAGATGACAAGCTAGTGTCAGACAAGCTAGTGAATGTCAAGAAGACAAGATGGCTGCTCGCTGTCTTCTGGCTGAGGAACTACTGGCTAACTATCCCAACATTTTCTATGCAGTCCAAAGAATTCTTCAGTGTTACCTCAGGACCGGAAGCTTGCTCTTTGGAACCTGACAGTGCGTATACTTTGCATTTCTCTTTTTGATCTCTCACTGGAAAATCTAAGACTATGCTGAAAGGACCCAAGGAAAAGTGCTCTGCAAACTTGACCCTCGCCTTTCATAGAAGACCTAGCATTGACTGATGAGCACCGAACTCTCTGTGAGCATGAGCTCTTATTAGCATGAAGGACCTGGATGTGTCCCTTTGGTGAGTAATCTTCCTTCGAATTTCCTCCTTTCCTTTGTTAGGGGCTGTTGGTCTGACTTGCTCTTGGTCAGAGCTGCATTTGGCTTGATAATCAAGCCGATGTCCCAGTAAAAGCCTAGCAGTATTCATCTGGGTCCAGTATTGTTTCTACCATTTATGGACCCAAACATCTGGATCCAGTAACCAATAGTACCTAGACTGACTCCTCATGGCAGTCTTTGGGGGTCAATGGTCAATGAGCGATTTGTGAAAGATTTTTGAACACTACAGAGTGCATTATAATTGAAAGTGTTAGTGTTAGTATGGATAAAATATTTATTTTCCTTAGCATGGTAGGAATTTTAATTTTGTGTAGGTATTAAATCCAGAGCCTCACACGTGCAAGGTAAGCACTAACTTTATTCCATTTTATTTTTGTTGCATGAATTGTTGGTTAGTTCCTTCTAGCTAGCCTCTTAGGTTCCTATCCCCCCACTACCAGGTTACAAGTAGATCTGAGCACCAGCATATAATAATCCACATCTGTTCTTACTCAGAGGATTCAGGCAGGTCCAGGCTCATCAGGGGCATGGGCAGGATCTGGGTATAGGGTATAGGCCCACCAGGGAGCTATATATGGCAAACAGAGAGACCTATGGAAGGGCATAGAATTGACACATGGGGTGCTGCATTGCACCCCCTTATCTCCCAAGAACCAAGATTAAGAGTAGCTAACACGATTTTTAGCTGTCTATCTATAAAGAAGGGACAAATCACTAGGACCCTAATACAACACTAGAAATATAACTTAGAAAAGTGGTTTTATGAGAAATTCTCTCACAGAGACAAAATGGGATTGGAAGAAATACTTTGCTAACACTTCAGTACTGAGTATGGGGAAGCAGGCACATGGAAGGCTAAGGCAGAGGATTCCCAAGCTTCAGGCCAGCTTAGGCTACATAGAGAGACCTTATTGAAGAAGGAGTAAGAAAAAAGTAGGTGGAAGAAGAGGAGGAAGAGAGAAAGGGGCATTCATGGAGGGGTGAGGCCCTATGGAACATTCTCAGTTAACAATTAATAGTTCTTCCAAGAAGCATGGTCCCATGAACTAGAGAGTTGCTGTCTTGGAAAAGGGCCTGGGAATTTGGAAATAAAGCTAAATGTCTGTGTGTTTTGGAAGCTTTACATCAATTGTCCTTGCTGTTCTTTTACTAGGTAAGAGAATGATCTCCCCGAGAAGAGAGAATTAGGATGTACTAGTTGGTGTTGGGGGTAGAAAGGAAGAGATGTTTGTCCTCTGTCAATCACATCGGAAATAATACCACTAAGATGGGTTTGTGATCTTCTTCTTGGACAAGCACCTCCACCAGTGGATGAATGTGTAAACTCACAGCTGCACTCACTGGCCATGCTTTGAAGTCATGTCCCCAGTCATCTGGAAAACTTACATTTACCCTCTAAGGCTCAGAATAAATCCCATTCTTCTGGAAGGTTTCTTTGACCTCCTAAGTCTGAATTATGTGTCACTCATTGGTGCTCTGACAGACCCTGTAATCGTCTTTACATATAAATTACATGTAATTTACATGTATGTTGTCATTGCCTGGTTATATGGCCAGGGTCTTTGCTGGGCTATGAGTGCCAGAGGGTATGAACTATGTTGTGGAATAATCTTTTTGTAAAGTGTCAAGATGTGTCATTTTGGTTGGTTTAATAAAAAGCTGAATGGTCAATAGCTGGGCATGATTTTCAGGCACACAGGATGCTGGAAAGAGGGGGGGGGGAGTTGCCAGTCAGAGAGGAAGCAGCATGGGTAGTATAGAGTAAAGGTAATAAAGCCACAAGACAAAAAGTAGATTGATAAAAATGGGCTAATTTGAGTTGTAAGAGCTAATTAGTAACAAGCCTGAGCTATCGGCTGAACTTTTATAGTTAATAGTAAGTCTCTGTGTTGTGATTTGGGGGATGGTTGGTGGGACAGAGAAAGACTAGCTACAGGACTATGTCTGCAGTCCACTGTTGTATCTTGGTGCTGAACTCCTAAGACACTAAGCACATAATCAAAACTCACTTGATATTTGTTGTTTGAAAAAAAGAAGGAAGGGCAGTGCTGCCACGGTTAGAAAAGCCAGGCGGGGACACTTTAATTAGAGTGGAGTGTCACCTGCTGCAGCCAAGTGCTGATGTAGAGGCCTAAAGAAAAGACAGTAACTTGTGGATGTTCAGGACAATAGTGACACGAGACAGCCTGGTAGTTTAGGAGCAGACAGAACACCCTCAGGGTCAAGAGCAGTGTAGACGCATGAATGTGAATAAAGATATCAGCTATACAAAACCCTAGAAATGTTACCTTCTCTCTTCGAGCAATAGTTCAAGGGATGGGGAGGGGGAGTTTCTTTCCCAACTCTATCCTCAATCTGATATTCCTGGAGACGTACCAGTTACACCTGGCCATACCACGCGCAGCCTTTTGCTGTGTCCCTAATGTCACTCACCTACATGGTCTCAGTAATTGTATTCCTGGTTGCTCCCTTCTGTTACACAGAGTCATTTGAGAATCCAGTGAAAACTCTGAACCTCCCCACAGAGGGGTCACATGGGTGTATTCTACATAACATTGCTGGAGCAATGGCTCAATGAGGTTAAGAACACTTGCTGCACAATGTTGAGGACTAGAATCTGGATCCCAGCATCTGTGGAAAGGCTGTGAATGGTCCCATGTATATCTATATCCCATGCTCTAGGGGGTCAGGGCAGAGACAGAATTGCTAGGGCCTGTAGACTTCCAGCCTGGCTTGGAAAACACAAGCCCCAAGTTCCGGAAAAGAGACTGCCTCAAAGGAATAAATGGAGAGTGATAAAAGACAGTTAGCATCCCCTTCTGGTCTCAAAGTTCACACATGGGCACAGGCACTGGCACACACATGTGGGCATACACTCATGAACATACACACAAATAAAATAAGTAAATAACGGAGTCAGCAAAAAATGTACATACAATATACATACCCCATAAAGTTCATCTACAGACTTCAGTTTCATCCTTACCCACTGCAAATGGATCTCCATAGTGCCACCAGGATGAACGTGAAAAACAAATTCAGGATTTTTACTGTCTTCAGGAAAAACTGATACAGTGCAATAGACATCAATTACATACTACCTGGCCCGCCTTTTCCTTCAGATGTGGCAAAGAGAAACCAGAACCTGTCCTCCCATTCATGTGTCCTTCAATTTTGTCCCCAGTCTTCTCTGCCTGTGGGACACTTATGGGAACTGACTCAGGCCGTATTTATTACTTTTCTATTGCTGTGATGAAACATCGTGAACAAGGCAGCTTATGAAACAAAGGATTTCACTGGACTTAGAGTTTCAAAGGGCTAGAGTCCATGGCGGTGGAGCGACACCGTGGCAGCAGGACCCGCTGAGAGCTCCCATCTCCTGCTGCAGGCAGGAGGCAGAGAAACACTCTGGGAATGGCACACATCGTTTGAAACCTCAGAGCCTGGCCCCAGTGGCACACCTCCTCTAACAAGGCCGCACCTCCTAATCCTTCCCAAACAGTTTTAACAGCTGGGGACGGGTCTATTCAAGCACATGAGCCTATGGGGTCAATTCTCATTCAAACCACCACCTTCCATTCCCTGACCCCCAAAGGCTTGTGACCATATCGTAATGCAAAATGTATTTATTTAGTCCAACTTCAAAAGTCCCCACAGCGGGCGTTGGTGGCGCATGCCTTTAATCCCAGCACTTGGGAGGCAGAGCCAGGCGGATCTCTGTGAGTTCGAGGCCAGCCTGGACTACCAAGTGAGTCCCAGGAAAAAAAACAAACAAACAAAAAAAAAAAACAAAAAAAAAAACCAAAAACAAAAATAAAACCTCCAATACTTATTAAATAAAAAAAAAAAGTCCCCACAGTCTTTCACATCTCTATAGTCTCTTTACAGTCCAAAGTCCAAGTCTCTTTTGAGACTGAAGGCAATTTCATAATCGTAACCCCCTGTAAAACCCAAAAGCAAATTACGTATTTCCAACATACGGTGCCACAGGATATGCATTACCATTCTAAAACGGTGAGGAAATACTGGACCCAAGCAAGACCAACACCCAGCCAGGCAAATTCCAAATCTAGAGCTCCATGTCCAATGTCGAAGGGCTTAGATTGGCTCTGACCTTCCAGCTTTGCTGCCCGGAAGACACATCTCTCTCTTGGACTGCCTCCACTCCCTGCTGCAGCTCTCCTTGGCAGATGTCACGTGACTGGATATCTGCCATGTGATCACATCCTGGAGTCTCTGGCACAACTCAGGCTTCCTGCAATGGCCTCTCAGGGCCTTCGTGCAGGGACTGCCACGCCAAGCTTTGTTTGGCCTCAGCAGCTCTCTTTAACGACATGGGAAGATTTCACAAACCTTTTACTGGTGGATTCTTCGTGACTCAAAAGCCAGAACCACATGGACATGCTGCCAAGCTTGGTTGCCCACTTTGGGTCACGGCTGGCCTCCTTGAATCCCTGTGCAGAGGCTCTGCTTTGCTGTTGCTTTTCAGGAGCAGAAAACTCCTCAAGCCTTTGCCCTTCACGTCTTGGAAGTTTAGCTAGGTGGCACCTGAGGGCACCCTTCCATTATCCCAATGCAGATCCAGCCTCACGTTGATCTCTTTATCTGTTACAGTACAGACCTTGGCTATGGTGTTCTTTTTCTCTTCAAACTGTGAATTTTATATTTCTTTTGCTCTACATGCTCATCTTCACTGTAGACATTCATAAGAGTGATTGCTCATAACCATGCAACAGAGCCAATGTTAGACTGTTGTGAACTCTCCACCATCAAAGAAATCAGTTCATTACTTTTCAATTCAATTTCAGGCAAATTCTTAGGACAATGGCAGAAGACAGCTATTGTCTTTGATGTGATACCCCAAGCATTGTCTTTAGCTTAGTTGCTGATATTGTTCCCCTCTGAAATCTTTAGATCCGGGCCTTCAGTCCACATTGCTCTCAGCAATACTGTCTTCCAAGTTCCTACTATGAGGACCCATTAAGCATTAGGCAGTATTTACAGGGTTCAGATGCTTTTCTAATCCAAAGTCCTTCACATTCATCAAAACCCATCACCATCAGGTTCTTCAGCAGCAATAGTCCATTCTTCAGTATCAGCTCCTGTATTCATTTCTTTTTTACTGCTTCAACACAGTACCATGACCAAGGCAACACAGAAAAGGAAGAACTTAATTAGGCTATGGTTCCAGAGAGTTAGAGTTTATGATGGCACAGCTAAGGCAGCTGGAGCAGCAGCTGAGAACTATATCTCATCCCCAAACAGGAAGCAGAGAGAAGTAACCCAAAATGACACATATCTTTTTGAAACCTCAAAGCCTACCCCTAGCGACATGCTTCCTTCATCAAGGCCATACCTCCTAATCCTCCCAAACATCTACTGGGGACCAAGTATTTTAAATGCCCAAGATTTATGGAGGACATCTCATTCAAACCACTACGTAGGCCTTGAGCATCTATAACCTGGAAGCTTGAGGAAATTATCATTCCCTGGGACACTTTGATCAAAGGGGCTTGTACCAGCTCACTTTGGAGTCCTTAGTCTGCTTATCCCTCCTTCCTATTTCATCTTCTCAGTTTCTTGATACAGTTCTCTAGACACTTTACAAGACAAACTGTTTGAATGCGAGCCCTTGTCTCAGGTTTTGCACTAGGGGGAGACAAAAGGCAGAAGGTGTTATTGTGCTGTGGAACAATCCTTTTCTACACTATGAATATGTATTACTCTCATCTGCTAATAAAAAGCTAATTGGCCAATAGCTTGGCAGGAAGAGATTGAGCACAAGAGTCAGACTAGGAGAATTCTGGGAAGAGGAAGAAAGGGGTCAGAGAGTCACCCGCAAACTCAGAGAAGCAAGATGCAAGATGAGAATATCATACTGAGAAAAGGTATCAAGCCACATGGCTAAATATAGATAAGAATTATGGGTTAATTTAAGCATAAGAGTTAGCTAGTAAAAAGCCTGAGCTATTGGCCGAGCATTTATAAGTAATATTAAGCCTCCAAGTCAATTATTTGAGAAGTGGCTGCTGAGAATTTGGGAACAGGCAGGTGGGAAAGAAACATCCAATTACACTGTTATATAACTATTTTATCTGATTTGAAACAGTACCAACAAGAAGGTTCTTAAGACCCAGGAAGTAGCCAGGTGTGGTGGCACATGCCTCTAATCCCAGCACTCAGGAGGCAGAGGCAGGCAGATCTCTGTGAGTTCAAGGCCAGCCTGGTCTACAAAGTTCTAGGACAGCCAGGGCTGTTACAAAGAAATCCTGTCTCGAAAAACAAAACAAAACAAAACAAAACAAAAAAAAAAAAACAGTAAAAGACCCAGGTAGTAAACAAAACTTAGAAAACTCAAGAAATAAATGAAACTCTCAATGCTCAGGAGACTTGAGAAACAGAAGATGCACACGGCCCTACCCAAAGTTATACAAACAGTCATAATTTCTGAGAAGAGACTCTTCAACCCCCGGAGGCGTCTCCAAGTTGTACAGGAAGCTCCAGGGATGCAGCCGGGATGGGGTTTTCATCGATGAAGCTGCCTTTGAGTTATCCACTCTCCTGTAAGTAACCTTTACCCATACCTCTGTAAGTAAATTCAGTGAACTCACTAGTTCACCACGGTAGACTTGGCTAGACTCTTTTCTTTGATCTGTTGTCAGTGTCCTATCTGGAACAGGCAGACCTTTGTTCCTATTTCCTCAACAAGTCACAGTACAACTGGTTCCTGAACAGAGACTGACAGAACCAAAGAAGAGCTGGGGAGGAGTGTTCATATAGCCCCTGTGATGGGTCCTGGGACATATAACTGAGGATGACTGTATGAGAGTTTAACATCCATCAGAGCAATCTCGATATGGCGGTCTCCAAGATGGTGTACCTCCTGTAGTGCCTGTTGCTTGCCTCCCCTGACCCAATGGGTACCAGAACGTGCAGCCAAGGCCAAACCATCTGAAAGGCAAAGACTTTATGACCTGAGGCAATACACGAGAAATCAATCCCCAGTAGACTGGCTCAGAGGAGCCATTGAGGACACTTGATTCTTATGGGCTGAGGTCTCTATGAATATTAGGAACTGAAACATCAGAGGAAGGACAGGCATCACTGAGACACCTGCACATGATTAATGCCCAGTTGACCCGTCCATACAGGACTGTGTCCACAGGATTGCTAAGAAAGAGGTTGATTCAGTGGGGACCCCAGGACTGGTATAAAGCTTTAATGGCTTCCATGAGACTCCTGGTGGGACATGCTCTTTACAATGTAGGAGAGGCTCCAGAAGCTCTAAATTGTTTAGAGCTAAATTGTTAGATTTAAACAATTTAGAGCTTCTAAAGGGTGTGAGTCAGGGTCATGAAGTGGAAAAGCAATCAAGAGAGGATAAGAGAAGGATAAACCAGACAATGGGGTTTCTTGGTCGTTCAAATGGAAACATGGCAAGGGGCGTTGAACTAGAGTTCCTAGGGGGAAATAAAACAGAACCTGTCAGTGTTCTATTGCTGCGAAGAGACACCACGACCACAGCAACTCTCATAAAGGAAAGCATTTAATCGGGGCTGGCTTACAGTTCAGAGGTTTAGTTCATTATCGACATGGTAGAAGATGGCGGTGTGCAGGCAGACATGGTGCTGGAGAAGGAGCTGAGAGTTCTTCATCTGGATCTACAGGCAGCAGGAAGGAGAGTGAGATTCCCGCCCCCCCCCCAGGTTTTTGTAGGTATGTCTAACCTACAATCCATGGGTTGTATGTATCTCAGGATAGCTATGAATGTGACACAACACATTTGTAAACACAATCCATATCACAATGACCAAAGGTTGGACGTCCCTTATCATTGTAGAGGCAGAAAGAGGGACCTCAGCCAGCTAGGGCCTAGCTGGTTCCCTGTAAAGTCAGGCGTCGGGGCTGGCCTTTGGGGAGTAGAGTCACTGCAGAGCTCAATGGAGAAGAAAAAGAAAGAAGGCTGTCTTCATGTTTCACCTGGGGTGGACTGACTCACTCCCTGTGCCTGAGGCTTCTGTCCTGGGCAGGATGTTCACTTGATCCAGCCTCCAGGACTCAACCAGAGGTTACAAGCTGGGGCATCTGTTCCTGTTCCAGTCTCCAAGACTCCACATTTCAGCTACAGAAGGCAGTCTGTCCCTGCAGCTGCTTCCAGCCTCCAAGACCCACTGCTCCAGAGACCTGTGGCTCCAGGCTTCCATACAGACTTCCAGCCTCAGAGACCTGTTCCAACGGTGACCTACAGACTTGTACTGCAAGGGACTCCTCTCGGTTGGCACCCCAAAGTCCGCACAGAGCTGCATTACCGGCAACCTCTTTTTGGCACCCTACTAAGGGTCTCAGAACTTTTGCTTTTCCCTTTAAATTGTTACTTCCAAGTGACAATAAAGCCTTCCTTGTGTTCCCTTAGCTGTCTGCCCACTCCATCCTTGGAGGGAGGGCAGGAAAAGAGCTAGATTAGAGACAGGAGATGGCTTCCACTGACTACCTCGCTTTCAGCAGCGGGTATGGTTAATGGAAAGGCAAGGGCCATGGTGCTGGCCTGGAGCCTGTCAGAACCAAAAAGCAAGCCCCAGTGAGCTGCAGGCTCAGCAGGAAAGAGTTCGGCTCTGGCTCCCCTTTGGGTCTGAGCCTGGCCCAGCAGAACAAGCTGATCCCACAGAGACTACTGGAGGTGGAAAGAAACATTAAGTGACATTATAGTAGCAGCAACAACCTAGCATAAGGAAGCAATATGGGTCATTAAAGATGACTATGGATTAGAGAGGGCTAGATGGGGTAACACCTGCCATCCACATCAGTGTATTCAGTGTTGCTCTTTTGACGAATCATCCATACAAGTGATATATTGTTTTATGCTGTGTTGGATCTTGTTTTTTTGTTTTTAGCATCCCCTTAGCTATCCAAATCGATCAGCTCTTGCTGGGAGCAGACAGAAGCGAAGCTTCAGCGATCTGCCAACCCTCTGAAAAAGGTTTCTGTATGTGATAATAATCCTTGAGTGTCTTACAGATTTGTAAAAGTATCTGGAAAATGGTTAAGACAGTGGTTAGAGTTTAAATAAAGGCACCGCGTGTGGAGAGAGAGGATACTGCTAAAAGCCATCAGGTTATTGGGTTAAAAATCCCAGTATCAGGCATAGTCTACCTCTCTATGGGTTGCTGACTAGGAGAACACCCAAAGCCCCACAAACTACCAAGGCCATTGTCACTGCTTCCGGTTATATGCCAGAACTAGATGGGAAGACCCGATGCTTCAGACACCACACACTTTAGCTACGCTGTTGGTACTGCTCCTTCAAGTTACACTGTAGGGCCCCTCTTCAAGAAGAATGCCAGCGAGAATCCCCTTCCCCAGTGTGTGTTACTCAGTCTTCCTTTGGGGGTCCCACAGTCCTTCGCTTCCCTCTTTGCAATGGTTTTGCTGTGGCTTTAATATTCCCCACCTGTGTGATCTCAGCACTTGGTTGGAGGAGGCAGGAGGATCAAGAAGTTCGAGGCAGGTGAATGGCTACATAGAGAGTTTGAGATCAAGCCTGGGCTACATGAGATCCTGTATCATAAATTAAAAAAAGAAAAGAAAAGAAACTTAATCCCCATAGTTATGTTGAAAAAGGAGATTTGAGAGTTAATTAACATTGGGTAAAGGTGCCCCCAAGGGCATTAGTTATCCCCTTCTTTTTAAATTAAATTTTAATAAAGTTAGTATATGAAGTAATGAGTTTTGGTATGATGTTTTCATACATGAGTCATTCATTATACTTTGTTCTCACTTGAACTAGCATGCCTGCTGTGTCTCATCATGTGATGCTGTCCACCGTATCATGATGCAGCAAGAGTGCCCTCCCCAGATGCAGAGCAGATGCCCATGCCAAGCTCTCGGGCATCCCAGCCTTCAGAAAGATCAGCCACATAAACTTCTCTTTTTTTATAAATTACTCATGCTCAAGTATTTTGTCATAGCAAAATAGCTAACAGCCAGTGGAGAAGGATAATAAAGCCTACCTTGTATAGTTGTCAGAATAAGAAATTGTACAGAGTACCTATTTTGCAATAAACACAACAATGACTTGAGGTCCACACATATAAACAGTCTTAGAAGTCCACAGGGGTGGTCTGCCATGGATAAACCATTTAGTGGGACTTATAAGATAGCTCAAGGGGTAAAAGTGATTGCTGCCAAGACAGATGACTTGAGTTTGAGCCCCAAAACCCACATGGTGGAGAGAGAGCCAACCCCCACAAATTGTCCTCTAACCTCCAAAATCATGCTGTGGTATACTTGCAAACACACATGCACAAAGACATACACACTCATAAACAAATGTAAAAAAAATTAACTACAACCAATAAACACATAAAATATATTCTTAGCTTACGCACAGGAACACAAATGAAGACACAATGACAGAAATGGAAACTAGGTCCCTATTGCCCCTATCTTGCCTCTTCTACAAAACCAACTCAAAGTGAACCAAAGGCTGCAACATAAAACCTAGACCTTTGAAAACGCTAGAGGGAAACATGTCAAGATATTGGCATAGGCAACCATTTCCTGAGTAGGAGGACAGCAACAGCTCAGGAAATAAAAGCAGAGGAAAGGTCAGTGGGACTGCATCAAATTAAAAAGTTTCTGCACAGCAAAGGAAACAAGAGAGGAGCAGACCTGCAGAAGGGGAGGGGCTTCACTAGCTATTCGTGCAATGGAGGATCAGTATCCAATGTACATAAAGAGCTCAAAGAGGTGAACAGCAACATAACAAGCAATCCAAAGGAGAAACAGGCAAATGATCTGAAAATACTTCAAAAGAAATGCCACACAAACATATGGCAAAGGCTCCCAGGGTCTATAGCTACTAAAGGCAAAAATGCAAAACAAAAATTCACAGATATTTGTGGTAGAATATCATCTTATGGGGTGTTACTTTTGTTTATGTTGCATTTGTTTAACTCTGTGAAGCTGTGTTGCTGTGCCTGTCTAAAACACCTGGTGGTCTAATAAAGAACTGAACGGCTAATAGCATGGCAGGAGAAAGGATAGGCGGGCCTGGCAGGCAGAGAGAACAGATAGAAGGAGAAATCTGGGAGGAACAAGGAAGCAGCCAGAGAAGGAGGGGGACTCGAGGGGCCAGCCACCCAGCTATACAGCATGCCACGGAGTAAGAAACAAAGAAAGGTATATAGGAATAGAAAAGGAAAAGCCCAGAGGCAGTAGGTAGACAGGATAATTTAAAGTTAAGAAAAGCTGGCAAGAAACAAGCCAAGCTAAGGCTGGGCATTTATAATTAAGAATAAGCCTTGGTGTGTGATTTACTTGTGAGCTGGGTGGTGGGCCCCCCAAAGGAGCAAAGCCAACAACAGATATTTGCCCCGCCTCCCCAACTTAGAACCATTATCATCAAGTAAACCAAAACCAGCCAAAGGTGGTGACTCATGCCTGTAATCCCAGCACCTGGATGGTTGAGGAATGAGAATTGCTGTGAGTTTGGGGTTAGTCTTAACTGCATAGTGAGATCTTGTCTCAAAAACCAAAATAAGTTCTAGAAAGATGGCTCAGAGGCGAAGAGCACTTGGTGTTCTTGCAGAGGACCTGATTTGGTTCCCAGCACCCACATGGTAGCTCACAACTGCATATAACACCAACCCCAATGCCCTTTTCTGGCTTCCAGGGGCACCTGCCAGCATGTGGTGCACCTCTGTGTACTCAGTCATACACATAAAATATATCCTTTGAAAAATGAAAATGATGAAACCCACTACATGTGCTAACTTTAAAGAATTAATTAAAAATAAACGGAGAAAGGAGAGGAAAAAAAGAGAAAATGCCGGGAAGGATTAGATAAAAAAGAAACACTTACATACTGTTAGTAGGAATGAAAATTAGTGAAGTCCCTATGGGAATCAGTGTGGGGGTTCTTCAAAAAGCCAAATAACATATAATCTAGCCATTCTGGGCATATACACAATGAAATGAAATCAGCATAGGAAAGAGATCCTTGAACATCCATGTTAATTGCAGCACTATTCATAATAGCTAGATAAGGAACTGCCTAAGCACAGATGAATAGATAAATGAATGCACACTCACACATGTACACTCACACATGCACACAAACACACACACACACGTTCACAAACTCACACACACACACACACACACACACACTCACACTGGTGGTGGAAAGCTTTACTTAACCATGATTCATAAACTCAGTGAAATACAAAGTAAAGAGATGTGGCATGGAAGGATCCCCAAGACATATTTTAAGTTGAAAAATAAATAGAACAATATTGCAAAATGATACCCAGTTTTTCATAGAAAGATATCAATGTATACAAGTATTGAAACATTTATGATAGCCCATTAGAATATATAACTTAAATAAGTATTGTCAGGGGATGCCTAAGGATTCACTGCTCAAGAGACCACCCAACTATTTGGGCATTACTCCCTCCACACAGCAAGTTCCATCTAAGTCAATGACCCAAGTGTTTCACGTTAAATATCTTCACAATCCCTCACAAAGTCTAGTATATGATAGATACTAAAATTTAAAAATTCTAGGCTGGGTGTGGTGGAGCACACCTTTAATCCCAGCACTCAGGAGGCAGAGGCAAGTGGATTTCTGAGAGTTTGAGGCTAGCCTGGTCTACATAATGAGACCCTGTTTCAAAAATATTCTTTTTCAAAAAGGCTGGTAGAAGGGGAGAAGGGAGAGGTGAAGAAATGGACTCTGTAGGCTCTCTTACCACCTGGTGTCACATTAAAGCAGAGGACAGAGGTGTGTGTGTGTGAGGGGGGGAACCTTGCCGCTCTCTCTTTCTGTTAACAACGCTTTAGTGGGAACACTATTACCAGGAACAAAACCTTCCTCAACCGTTCAGTATCTGGCTGAACAGCAGGGGGCAGCAGAACCGAGCTTGGGTTTGTAGGGTCCGCGAGGGAAGCAGCTTTTGAGTCAAGGCTTCCATCTGAAAAAAATCTTAACACAAGAATAAAAATAGAACAATGAGGAGCTGGTGCCATGAGCTCCAGCCACCGCAGATCCTGATGTCACTCACTGTCTGCCATCTGCAGAGCCTTGTCCTTCAAGGGAGGAAAAAACGGTCCCGGGCTCTGTGTGTCCCTGTCCTAGCTTTGCTCAGGGCGCAGAAGGCAGCTGGTTCTCCACGAAAGGGGCTCTGGGCAAGGTGGGGCCGGATGAAGAAAAGGTTTTTAGAAGGAGACTTTGTAGGCAGTAAAAAGAAATGAAATGCTGATACCCAAACCTCAAAACGCCATGCTAAGTCAAAGAAGGTAGTCACAGGAGACCACAAAGTACACGGCACTATTAAAAGAGATGTTCAGAACAGGCAAAACCAGAGACAGCATGGGATTAGTGGTTGTCTAGGGCAGAGGAGGGGTGGCTGTGTCAGAACTTCTAATGAACACAGAGTTTCTTGAGAGGATGAAAGGATCCGAAAATTTTACTATGTTAGTGGTTGTAAAAGTCTGTGACTCTGCTAACAACCACTGAGTTTTACATTTGAAACATGTAAATATCATACAATTTATAACATGTAAACAATACATGTTTAATACAATATTATTATTATTATTATTATTATTATTATTATTATTATTATTATTAATTATTGTTTTTCGAGACAGGGTTTCTCTGTGTAGCTTTGTGCCTTTCCTGGATCTCACTCTGTAGACCAGGCTGGCCTCGAACTCACAAAGATCCGCCTGCCTCTACCTCTGGAGTGCTGGGATTAAAGGTGTGTGCCACCACTGCCCAGCCACAATATATTATTATACAATTGATAGTATGTAAATTATTTAAATGAAGATAGAGAGATGGATCACAGATCTGGCTTCAAATCTCACTTCTTCCTCTTACTACCTATGGACCTTCAGTTTCTTTTCTATATCTACATCTCAAAATCAAGCAGTTTAACGAAGGCTGTGAAAACGCCAGCCCATAGTGAACATGGCACTTGTGTCATTTTGCTTTCCTAGTATACATGTCCTTACAAGCAAGATGACATTTTATCTCTAAGCCCAGCTGTGTCATGTTTTGCTCTTGGTACGACTATAAATGTCTCCACTGACCTCCCTCCCCACCCCAAATCTATTTTCAATCCACAACCTTGCTTATTACGCAATATTGGGAAGTGCCCGAGAACAGAAGGTTAAGAGCGTGTTGTGTCGGGAAGATCGGAGTAGGAGGGAATCCCTCCCCTTGGCTGCCAGAAGAACAAGACATCGTCACCGGAAGAAGCATCTCCGCAGCGCCAGCACGTACAAGCACTGGGCAACAGGAGCATGGTCCCCAGCAGAGCCAAAGTTCTCATAGTGGAGGGTTAGAAGTGTTATCATCAAAAACGTTTTCAGGAACTGGAATATTAGAAGAAAAAGCCAACACGTGCTGTTCAATATTGTTCCCTTAAAGTCACGTGGATTTCTGTACCACCCCTGTGAACCGTTGAGTGACTCCCAAGTTGGACTGGAGAGATAGCTCTGCAGCTGAAGAGCACTGGCTGCTTATCCAGGGGCCCTGGGTTCAACATCCAGTGCTGTGGGATGCCTTTCTGTTTGCTGTGAATATGTGTTGCTCTGATTGGTTGATAAATAAAAGCTGCATTGGCCTATGGCAGGGCAGGATAGGGTTAGGTGGTACGTTCGAACTGAAGACGAGACAAAGAAGGGTGGAGTTAGAAGAGATACCACCAGACCGGTAACACCACGGCCACGTGGCACCATATAGATTAATAGAAATGGGTTAAGTTATAAGAGCTAGCTAGCAAGAAGCCTGACCCATAGGCCCTACAGTTTATAATTAAGATAAGCCTCTGAGTGATTATTTACAAGTGGCTGTGGGACTGTGGGGCCAGGGGACCGCAGGGCTGGTGGACAGACAAACTTCTGCCTACATTTCAGCGCTCACAACTATCTGTAATTACAGATCCAGGAGATCTTTCTCTGGTTTCAAAGGTTACCAGGCATGCAAGTGGTCCACAGGCATACAGCCAAAATACCATACACATACACATAAAGTAAAATAACAAACAAACAAAAAATGTTTTAAGACATCAATGTTTTTTTCAAGGAAAAGAAAAAGATATCTGACTATCTTAATCCATTACCAGCTGTTTCCCTGGTAATTCTAGTGTAAATTTCATCATTTAAAAAAATGTTGGTATAATCATATTACTCAATAACTCCAAACTTGAACTGTCTCTCTTTAATCTATTCCGTCACTGGATTCCTTCTTGGGATTGTTTGGTATTGCCACATTCGAAGTGTACAGCCTTCGGTGCCTTTTGTTTTAACAGCTACCCTACAAAATTGGATGGCCCTTGATCTATTCTGCCTTTACCCACAGAGCCATCCCTCTGGTCTAGTGGTGGGGATATTATAGTCAACAAAACAGATTCTCTACTCTCATGGCGTTTACTTCATGGTGGGAGGGGTCTAACAACAACCGATGTATGCCTATTGCTGTGGACTGAGTTTTGATGCCCGCAATATGTCGGAACTCTGCCAGTGTGATAGTCATTAGGGATGGGACCTTTGGAAGGTAATTAAATTTAGTGACAGCATGAAGATGGAGTCCTCATGATAAGCTGTGCCCTTTTAAGATGAAGGAGGGAGATGGCAAAAGTTGCATGCAGACAACACAAGGCCAAGCAAAGCGGCCAGCATCTTACTGGGACCAAAGCTGTCCTCACCTTGTCCTGGGACTTAGGATTTGGAACCATGAGAAGTAAGTGTATCATTTAAGTCCTCCAGCCTGGGGTATTTTGCTATAGCGGTCTGAATAGACTGGCGCAGGTCAGTATGTAAATGTGCATTTAAACGGGAATCCTACAAAAGCTATATATGGTGGTTTGGTTTGGATATGGTTTGCTCTCGCCAAGACTCAAATTGAAATTTGGTGCCCATGTGAGAGGAGGACCCTGTAAGAGATTAATGTGTTCCTCACGAAACTGGATTTGTTCTCAGAAGAGCAGGTGTAACAACAGCCATTCTCCTCTACTCTTGCATATATGCCTGCCGGCCACTCCCAGAGGCACTCCTGCCACGTGATGCCATCTGCCACGCGGTACCATGGCCGCAGGCTCTTCTCAGGTGCAGGTGTTGGGTCCCGAGCCTCCCTGCACCTAGAATAAACCTCTTTCTTTTATAAGGCTTGGTCTTCGGTATTGGTATTCTGTTATAGCCAAGAGTGGACTAAGATTGCTGATCTTGCTGATGGAAAGACTCCTGTACTACACTGTGGTGAGAAACCTACCCTGGGGAAGCCTCACAACTCTCTGCTTAGACTCTGGCATCTGTAAAATAAGTCACTTGTAAGAGGGTCCCTGAAATACTTGGTTCTGCCCATCTTATGGGCATAACTATTTGCCTAGGAGAATTACACATGGGATAACTATTTGCCTAGGAGAATTACACATGCAAGTGTGCTCGAACTTAAGGTGTTTGGTAGAGCATCCTAATCATTCTGATTCAATTTTTCAAATCGAGAAGTATGCCCTTAAATTAGGATCTGGTAGCCGGACGGTGGTGGCGCACGCCTTTAATCCCAGCACTCGGGAGGCAGAGCCAGGTGGATCGCTGTGAGTTCGAGGCCAGCCTGGGCTACCAAGTGAGCTCCAGGAAAGGCACAAAGCTACGCAGAGAAACCCTGTCTCGAAAAACCAAAAAAAAAAAAAAAAAAAAAAAAATTAGGATCTGGCTTCCTAGTTAACAGTGTTTCCTTCCGGGAAAAGAAGCAGTGTGTGTCGGACAGAATAGTTCCTTCTCATCAATTCTGCTTCCTTCTTCCTTAGCTTATCACTGGCGCTCCTGTACAGTTCTTTGGAGCTACTTTCCTTCCAAGTAGCAGCACAGAGAATAGAGCCCATGGCTTCCCAGGGGTTCTTTAGATATGGCTGGCATCTGACTGATACACTATGATTTCACTATTCTTTGATTTTCTCAGAAGAACTGTAGCAAGTATCGCAGCACAAAATAAGCATTTAAAAGTTATTCAGACATTCTGTAAAATTAGATTTCTGCTTCTCTCAGCTCTGAAAGCTTTTGCTGAGTGTCTTAGATGCAAAAAGGATTATCCAAGCTCTTCTTATGTTGGACTCTCTGAAACAATGGCAGCATCCAGTGATTTGGCCACAGAAGCATCTTATTTTCAGCCTTTGCTCCCTGGGGACCATCCACTAGGGACTATGCTAAGGGAAATGATGTTCTGCCAGTGACTCCCTGGTGCAGACTGGGAGAACCTCAAGGAATTCAGAGTACAGCACACCATGAATCTGCCAGTAGCTTGTGATGGCAGACTTTTTTTTCCCTGATGATGAGACTAAAAGAATCCTCATATAACTGGCAGGTAGATTCCCTTCACTTCTGAACAGTCTGTTCTAGGGAACACTATTAACAAAAAGGAAACATAAATGAGATATTAAAATATAAAAACATGTCCAATCTCATGCTTAGGATAAGTGCAAATTTTAAAAAAATCCTAAGAGGATACTCAGTACATTGACAATAATTCTAAAAGTGAGTAACCCCTCTGTTGATAATTTTACATAAAAGTAATGGGAGTTTACTTTGATGTATGAAAGGCAACTTGATAACATATATCAAATTTTATAATACAAAAGGTTTTCAAGGGGGTGGTAATGGTACACACCTTAAATCCCAGCACTCTGGAGACAGAGGCAGGTGGATCTCTGAGTTCAAGTCCAGCCTGGTTTACAGAGTGAGTTCTGGGCTACACAGAGAAACCTTGTCTTGAAAACCAAACCAAACCAAATCAAGCAAACAAGCAGCAAGGTTTCAGTAATTCCACTTCTAGGTATTTATTCCACTGATATTCCAAACATATTTAAAGACCTACTGGAAAAATTTCCATTGCTATATTATTTATAAGGACAAAAGAATAGAAACGTGGGTGGCAGAGTGGCATGTTTGGGAGATGGAAGTAGGAGAACCAGGTGTTCGAGGCCAGCCTCAGCTACATAGTGAGTTTAAACTTTGGTGTCTGATCCTAAGGTTTTCATGACGTCAAAGTCGAGTAGGAGACCCACAGGTCATTATTCCATCATAGATGACAAACATCCTCTTCCCCTTCCTCTTTCTCTTCTTCTCAAGACACAGTCTCGATATGTACCCCTGACTGACCTAGAACTCCCTATGTAGACCAGGCTGGCCTCAAACTCACAGGGATCTGCCTGCCTCTGACTGCTGGGATTAAAGGCATGTGCGCACCACACTCATCGACGACAAACTTCTTTACATTCTCGGGAAATTTTCTCCTTTCCTGCCCCTTCTGATTTCAAAGCCATGGATAACATCCCCTTTCAGTGAGTTCAGATGTTATCCAAAGATGACATGATCATTCTGCAGGAAGTGCTTTGAGGCGAGAAATTACTACACACGTACCCGCATAGATCAAAGAAGAAGGGAAGATACGGGATGAAGACAAAGTAATTAATAATTCAATAAATTTTTCCACTACAGAGATGGAGCGATGAAGATGTGTTATTTCAACGTTCGCACTCCCCTCCTACACCGAGCTTTTCTCTTTAAGTCTTAGGACTCCTGTGTTATGGAATGTTGGTAGCAGATTTGGACTGAGACACGAGACAGTTAACATCTCCAATTTGAGTGCAGGGGCCAACAGAGGCCACCGACAGGAGCGGGAAACACGGGTCATCTCTCTTTGCACAGTAACAGGCTTCATGTAGAATCAGGCAAGTTCCTGGCCCCTGTTCAGCTAACCAACCCCTCAGCACAGAAAGGAACGCAAGACTGCAACCAAGGAAGGAAGTGTTAGAATCTGAGGGCCCGGAATCAAAGAAAACATATTTAAATGGAAACCAGGTTGCTACCAGTACTCGGGGATGGCTAGAGCAGGCAGGGAAAGGGCGATGGGTGATCTAAGCATAGGATCTTGTAGCTAAAGGAGCTTGCTAAGAGCCCTGCCCCTAAATTCCATCTGCCACCAAAGGAAAGCAGAAAGGAAATCTGTAATGAGAGCCAAACCGGGGGGAACGAGTCCCAGATGGGTGTGCCTCTTGTGTACTTGATACTTGTGACCTGCTCAGCAAGTTCGTGTTTCACTATTCCTTGGGCTACTGTCTATTTCAACGACTAGGAAACATTTGATCTCAAGTGGTTCAGAAACTCAGTCTCCTGCCTGCGTTTGTCTAGGCCTAGAAGAAAGGAATAGCTGGGCCAGTCAGTTTGCTGACAGATGCTCTTGGTCAGCGATTCCTGGTCCTTTGCTCCACCTAGTGGATTCTCAGGCTGGAAGAAGCTTCAAAAGAGACCTGTGATGAGAAAAGTGGACTTGTATTGGAAACTCTAAATGTTTGTCAGTTTCTTTATCAATAATACTCAATTAATTCTGTCTCCACTGTGTTCTTGTTCACAATGATTAAATTTTCACTGAAGCTAAATTTGTACCTGTGAGTCAGCAGAATCTCTCTCTCTCTCTCTCTCTCTCTCTCTCTCTCTCTCTCTCTCTTTTCTTTTTCTTTTTTTTCAGAGCCAAGGTTTCTCTGTATAACAGTTCTGGCTGTTCTGGAACTCGCTCTGTAGACCAGGCTGGCCTTGAACTCACAGAGACCCTCCTGCCTTTGCTTCCTAAGTTCTGGGATCAAAGGCATCACCACCACTGCCATCTATCAACAGAATCTAATGTTATTCTTTTTTTCTTAATATAGAAATAACATTATATAATTAGGAGCCCCATGTAAGCACAGAGAAGCATATTTTTTTTTGTTTTTCAAGACAGGGTTTCTCTGTGTAGCTTTGCGCCTTTCCTGAAACTCACTTGGTAGCCCAGGCTGGCCTCGAACTCACAGAGATCCGCCTGGCTCTGCCTCCCGAGTGCTGGGATTAAAGGCGTGCGCCACCACCGCCCGGCTTTTTTTTTTTTTTTTTAATATTTTCTCTTTACCTAGTCTCTGATTTTTTTTAAAATTTTTGTCATATATATATCAGAGAAGCATATTTCATTCATAATTCTAACTTCTGATGGCCAAACCCAATCAAAGATCCATGGGGTCATTTAATTGAATAATGGCCTACATAATTAGTACTTCAGTGGCTTTCTTTGAACAATAATTGGTCAAATAGTCATAGGACTATTGTTCAAGAAGTTTCACACTTGGTTATATAGAGATTCATGACAGAGCTAAGAATTTCAGGTTCAGAAGGATCCTGAACAGCTGACTCACAGATCCAAATGTAGAGATGGAAATTATTGTCAGTGCAGGCTTAGGGCATTAGTGTCTCCAATATAAATTCAGCAGTCTATACTTACTTGCTAGTCTACCATGCCTCTGTCACCAGCATCATAGCTATATCAAGTCATCATTCTCTATTCTCTGTTTATATTAGATACTTAAACTTTATTATGGGTTGAATTTAATTGTTGCTGTTTGAGACAAGGCCTCATGTAGCCCAGGTTGGCCTCAAACTCACTATGTAGCCAAGGACATCTTTGAAGTCCAGACTCTTCTGTCTTCACCTCTGTAGTGTTGAGAGTGCCACTGAGCATCACTGTGTCTGGCCTCTGGGTTTAATTTTGTCCCCATTGATATCCATATGTTAAAGTCTTAACGCTCAGGATTTGAGACTATGGCCTTGTTTGGGGATAAATGCTGGTGTCCTTATAAAAAGGGGGAACTGGAGACAGAGCGGCACGGAGGGAGAACACCATGTGAAAATGGCCATCTCCAAGCCAAGGAGAGAAGCCAGGAACAGACTCTTCTGGCAAAGCTATCAGAAAGCACCAGCTTGCCAACCTCCTCAGCTTGTCCTTCCAGCCTCTAGGACTTTGAGTCAACACATTTCTGTCGTCTAAGTCCCCTGCAAACGGATGTCATTAACTCTGCCAGATGAATAAGACGTTCTCTGCAAAAAATTAAATGAATCTGTGGAATGCTAGAGTTGGGAAGCGTCTCAGAAAACATATTGCTTAACCCCTTTGTTTTGAAATAATGTCCAAGGCCACACAGTGATTAGGGCTTAGTCACCTTTCGGCTCAGCCTTCAGTCTATCAGTGTTCCATTACACTTTACCAACTCACTCAAAGATTGACAAAATCTGCCAGTGATGGTGAATACATCCAGACTTTGTTGGCATCTTTGGGGAGAGCCTCCCCAAAGGGTCTTTGACCCTCCTAAATATTAGCAAATAGAAACATATGCTATGTAGGAAGATTAATTGCTAGCTGGTTGCCAGAGAGAAGATTAATATGCAGTAGAACAGCAAAAACAGGTAACTTGACCTCCGGCTGGGCCTACACCATCATCAGGTGAAGATCCGGCTCCAGCGGGAAGCCTGCCCCCATCCCACCGAGGATGATTCAGCAGAGCATCTTATCACCGACGAGTCAGAAGCTCAGGTTCATTTGAACAGAGTAGGGGCAAAAGGATACAGCGTCTGAGTAATGTTTTATAATGGGTGTGGACGCTCGTTAGACTAGTAAGCACGCTCTTGATTAAAGTACACGACACAAGTAATTGCTAGAGATTCCAAACCAGCTATCATCTGGGATCATAGAGTTCTAATACCAGACAAAGAGCCCAGCTTCAGCTCTGCAGCAGAGGCCTTTAAAAGTCTCAGGGATAATTGGCACCAAACCCAGGAACTGCCAAAAGGAAAAATGCACTGGTATAATTTGACCATCAATTACACTTGATTCACAGTCCCAGACTGGGTAGGATTGGAAACATCTACACATTTATACACTTGAGATACGGCTTCTCTGTCACCAAGAACTCAGTTTTGTATGAATACTGGTACATGCAGTGATGGTTCTTTTCCCTTTATTGATCACTAAGCAATATTAATTTGGGCAGAGAATAAACTTCATGGCAGGGTGTTAAGTGATTACTTTTCATTTAATCTTTTAGCCCCTCACAGAAACACTGACTGCTCTCTTCCTGGGATATGGAAGGTGCACCCACAGTTTATAATTAAGACAAAAGAGTCCTGACCACTGTTTTACTTCATAAAGTGTTACCATTGCCATCTCTCTGGGTATTTAAGAAAAATAAACCTCTCTCTGAGAATATGAATTACTTGTAAGTGTATATACTCCTGCTTTTTCCAGCAGGAATGGTCCCTTGTTCCGTAAGGGCAAAGGACTAAATATAGCTGTGGTAGACAGATGCAGCAACAATTCCTCCTGTACCGTGTGACTTTGGGCAATATGACTTAGCCACAGCTCCCATACAGAGAAGGAGTCAATTTTTTCCTCCCCTTGAATCAAGGCCATGCTTAGGATTGACTTTGACCAACAGAAGGAGACAGAAGTGATGCTGTGTGACTGGCAGATTTAGTTCACATTTTTAACCTTAGAAGGCAGCCACTCCATAAGACCAAAGACCAAACCCTCATGCTAGATTGCTGAAGTGATGGGAAGGTGAGCATGGAAGAAAGGGCTCAGCAATTTAGGGCATCCCATCTTGTGAGTGAAATCATCTGGGGACTGCTAGCCCAGCACTATTGAGAGCTGAATACAACCACACACATAAGGCCAGCTGAGATCTGCAGAATCACTCAGCCTAATTAAGTTTGGGGGATGTTTATTTTATTTTATTTTGTTTTGTTTTTCGAGACAGGGTTTCTTTGTGTAACAGCTCTGGCTGTCTTGGAACTTGCTCTTTGAACTCACAGAGATCCGCCTGCCTCTACCTCCCCTAGTGTGGGGATTAAAGGCGTGAGCCACCACCGCCTCACTTTGGGGGATGTTTATTACACAGCAATTGATAACTGAAAGATCAGTGTATTTAAGGCTTGCAGCTTCTGAATGGGCAAGTACTAGGCATGGCCTCTAGAAATAAGAAGCCACCCACAACTTTTAAAAAAAGATTCCTCTATTATTTATTTTATTTAAGTTATGTGTATTTGCTTATGTGAGTTTAGTTGTACCCCATGCATGGGGTGTCCGTACATGCCACATTCCCTGGAATTGGAGATGCAGGCCATTGTGAGCCTCTAAGTGGGTGCTAGGAACCAAACTTGGGTCCTCCAAAAGAGCAGTAATTTCTCTTAACCATTAAACTATCTCTCCATTACTACCACTACTTTATAATTACTGCTTTTTTTTAGGGTCTTGTATAGCTGAAGATGACCTTGAACTCCTGATCATCCTTCCTCCACCTCCCAAGTTCTGGGAGTATAGGTGTGAACCACCATGCACTTTTTTTTTTTTCCCTAACAGAGTCTCCTAGAGGCCAAGCCTCCAACTTTTTATATATCTGAGCCTGTTCTTGAATTCCTGATTCCATTGTTTCCACCCAAGTGCTGGAATTGTAGGTGTGCATTACCTTGCATGGCAAATCTACCATATCACCTTAGTCATGATCTGGGGATCTGGAAGTAACTATGTTTCATAGTCATAGGATGGAGTCATTTCAGATTAGCAAAATGGGTGATCAGTGTGTAGTTACCATCCTTTCCCCCACTGAAGTTGGTTCTGGAATCAAGATTGTGCAAATGCACATGTGCATGTAGCTGGCAAAAAGTAAATTATAGCCAAACTGCTAGCTGCAAGGGAGTCTAGGAAATAAAACAACTTCTATTTGTTTTTCAAGACAGAGTTTATTTGTGTAGACCTGGCTGTCCTGGAACTAGCTCTCTACAGAACTAGTTGGCCTTGAAGTCACAGAGCCCCATCTGCCTCTGCCTCCTTTGTGCTGGGATTAAAGGCGAGTGACACCACCATTCAGCTAAAATAGCTTTTCAAACTGTGTTACAGAAAGGTACCAAAGAATTTTTCCCTTCCGTAATATTTAAAAATAATGTTCATATAAAAATAAGCTCATTAAATATGGGCTAAATGGCTTAACTAATGCTTGATAAATAAAAGGCACAATTGAGAGATGGTGACCTCAAGTTAGGCCAGAGTACAACATTCTGTATGCCTAGAATCCTGTGTTTCTGTCATTTATTTCACTTTGTGAATATACCCTTGTGTGTTTAGAATGCTTTCAGATTCAAGATTATTTCAGCTTAATAGTTTCCACTGTTTCTACTACGATTGAACCATCTTAAAACAAACATGCTCAGTCTGTTTGTTAGCAGTAAATTTTCATTAGAAATGAGTTTGGGAGGGTGGACAGAAGCTCCCAAAGGCCAAACTCTTAATCATTCCGGCCTCCCGTGGCTCTTGCCGTCACCTCTCTTTGCAGGCTTGTTCTTGAAGATACTGACAGCTTGATTTCTCTGGGTAATGTCGTACAAAGGAAATTAGCTCAGTATGTCTTCTACTGAATTCCATCTGTAGCTCAATGTTCTAAGGTATTTGTGAATGTGGCTACAGAGCAATTTTGATAAGACAAGGCAATGTTCCAATATCTGAGAATACTCCTAAAAATTTTTTTTTTTATTTTTAAATTTCACTGAACACCCTGGAAATCCACCCACGCATGAGCAATCTCCTGCAATATTCAGAGTGCTTTTCAGGTGTCACAGACATAATAACAGGTGCTTCCTCTGGGGAGAAAAAAATATGGCAAGGAGAGAGAGGCAGAAAGCAAACTGTTGGGATATTCTGGGTACAACTTCCCTCAAGTGAATCATTCCCATATGCCTGCTTTTGCCGTGGGCCCCTTGGCAAAGGAAGTGATTTGTGTGAACGGAGGCGGAGAGATACATTCTGGTGGCAAACTTAAGTAGAGCCCATCCTTGGCAAATCCAATTGGTTGTTAGCTATTTGTCAAGCCACTCTGCCGTAAATACCAAAACGCAAGGTTTGAACATAGAGTTGATACCTGCTTTTGTTCTTCTTATAATATATGTATAACCTTGCATGAAAATAAAGTAATACTTGTGTAAGGCAAGATGGCTTCTGAAATTATGCATAAGTACATTTAAATATAAGCTTATAAGAAAATAGAGACTAGGGACACTTGCCAAAGGTGGTCATTTGATTCACTTTATGAGAAATGCACATAGCTTCAAGCACAGGCATTTACCCTATTGTGAACATTTGTTATTTGGAAGATGAAAGTCTGAACTAGTGAAAAGGACTTCATTTATAGATGGACATATAGCAAACCTGGGAATTAGGAATTCTTCTCCCCCCATAATGTGTAAGATTAGCTTTCTTATCAGTTGTGGGTAAAACAAGCCTTTCTTGCTAAAAAGCTAGATACTGTTGTTCTCATCTCTAAACCAAAATCACCGAGGGATAACGGGGAAACATATGTACAGGAAGATTGCTAATGGAAAACTTGACCTATTTGAGAGGAACAATGACACTGGCAACAGAAGGAAACATAGTTGTAAGCTCATTAATTAGGGCCACTCTAAATTGGACAGTGGTGTCATTTTTTTTTTAAAGATATCTCTCTGCCTCAGTTTGTTTATTTCGTATTTTTTGATGGCAAGGATGATTGGAACTATCTGTTAGGGATTACGTGTAAAGAAAGCACTTTGAATGACAGCTGGCACCAGTAAACATTTGATAAACTGTCTTCCTTCCCCTCAAATCACAGGAGACCCGGGACTTTGTTTATCTAATCCTGTATTTCTAGCATCTTTTTTTTTTTTTTTTTGTGTGTGTGTGTGTGTGTGTGTGTGTACAAGGAGGTCCATAGACATTTCTTGAATTGATTAATTAAAGTAACTGCATTTTGGAAGTCAGAGAAAATGTCTTTAGACTGGGGATGTAGCTCAGGGGTAGAATGCTTGTCTAGCGTACAATGTGCCTCCAAGAATTTGATTCCTAGTTTCAGGGATGGGGAATGAAAAAAAAGAAAAAAGAAAAAGAAAGAGCATTTCCCTGGAAAATTTGTCCTAGGTGTCATAGCTGGGGAAAAAAACAAATAGATTTCAGTATGGGGTCACTTAGGGAGCTAAGAGAGATCCCTAGACAAAAATGAGAAAACTCAAACCTAGTGTAGTCTTTTAATTCTTTAAGTGTTTGGACTAAGACTTTCTTCTTAGCTTAGCCCGGCATAGTGGTGCACATTTGTAATCTCAGCATTTGATCAATTGAGGCAGGAGGATTGCTTCAAGTTCAATGCCAACCTGTGTTAAATAGTGACTCCTTAGGAGGAGGGGAGGAGACATTCTTAATTTATAAAATGGAAATGAAATGATGACTCCAAAAGGATTCTGAGAATTAAAGACTTATGTGACAATTCTCAGTAAAATATAAAAACATGGTACTGTTAATTTTTACATCAGTGAGTTTGTACACTGAGTAACAATAAAATCATTCTTTAGTGTTGGAAGAAAGAACCTTTAGCTAAAGATTTAAGCACTAAAAATATTCAACCCCAGAGGTACCACAGACATAGACTAATTTTTTCCATCTGTGCAGTTTAGGGTAGATTTGGCATACACTCAATACCAGGAAAGAAAGAAACTATGGTTTAATCTGCTTTTAGAGGAGAGAGAGAGAGGGAGGGAGGGAGGGGGGACAGAAAAGGAAAATATTTCCTTTTATGAGCATGAATGTTAAAATATAGAGCCTTCATCAAGCAATTCAGTACTGAAGCAAGAACATGCAATCCATTTCCTCCCAACCTCTGCAAGCTACAGTTAGTTGTTTTCTATATCATGGTTTATATATTATGGTCACTGCCTTCTTACCAAAGGGAAGTAAATATATAGAAATGTAAATATAGATTATTCTTAATCAGTCCCATGTGACTCAGAGGTCAAAAGATCAGTCCCTAGTAGGATAATCTCCATCAAATACTAACATTTAAGGACCTGTTTTATTTTTTTTTTTAGAGCCAGGGGTTATTAAAAACATTATAGCTTTAAGATTGGGTCCCACTCAAGATGCCTCAACAGAGCCTGGGGTTGAGAAACTGGTTTGAGGAAAAGATAAAGTGGCAGAAAAATCCACAGCAAGTGAGTTGATGACCCACTGTCATTTCCTTGAAGGTCAGGAATGGAGAGGTGGGAGGGAAAAAGAGGCAGTGCCCCTGAAGACCAGAGGCTCTCTGAAAGACAAGAGATTGGGGAGCTTCAAGATGTACATGGGTTTAGAGGGTGAAGAAATACCATTTCCACAGTCATGTTAAGCCCCTCAAGGAAAGAACATTAGAAAACTCAACTTGGTTATACTTTAAAAGAACTATTGTCCTGAATCTGGTCATTTTATTCCCAAAACTTCAATAACTACATTGTTTCTGGGTGAAGCTTAAACTAGACAATGACAAACTGTGCTTCATCTTGAATTCATCCTTAATATTTCCTTACAGGGTATGGGGACCACTTATAATTTCCCAAGTAAGCAAGATAATTTTATCTCCTCACCCATTTCTTCCTATGTTCTCTGTCCTGAACGCTCACCCCAGCTGGCAAACTCCTGTGCACAGAGCCTGTCAGGTATTGGTTCTTCTTTCAGAGTTTCTCAGCGCCCACTCTTTGCTCTCACTCGGGATGACAGTGCTTTGTCTGGGGCCACAGCACTTTAAGCATGCCTTTGTTAAGTCACTTGCTGCTGGGAATTCGAGCCTTTCCCCAACCCCTGAGTTCTCCCAAGTCAAGTGCGAACAGATTATTTTGCAGACCTTGCCACATGACAGGAGACTAATACAAATTGCTGAATAGAATAATTCATTAAGAGAATTAAAAGACAACAAGTGCATAGATGATTTTAAACCTATGAATTATGCCAGGACCAGAAAGCAAATGCTTATCTACACACATACATGATTCTGCTTTGGTCTTTCCAGACGATGTAATTGCTTTGATTTTTTTTTTTTTTTTGCTGTTTCTTTTAAATTTGACAATTTATTAATATATGATTTTCTTGAAGGCATTTACTTAGTAAAACATGTGACCATTCATAAATATTTGCTTAAATGTTCATAGTAGCTTTGTTCATAGCAGCAAAACAAAAATAAAAATAGAAAAAAAAAAAAAACCCAGAATCAGCACCCTATCCATCAATTGATGAAAGGAACAGTCTATGACAAAGGTAGACAGATGGTTATTTGGTGCAAGAGCATGGAGCACACTTAAAAACATAATGCTAAATTAAAGGAAGTAGCTGGTCTGGTTTTCAGGGGCTGAGCAAAAGGGAAATAGCTTGATTGCTCAAGAGCATAAGAAGCATAAAACACAATCCTGCAGGGAGGGGTGCCCTGGAAGAAGGGGCACTTTGGAGGGAGAGGTGCTCTGTAACTTTATTGTTGTGGATACATTTTACTTGTATTTGTTAAAATTTACTGAACCCATAAATATTATAATTGGGGAGTTTTATTTATGAAAAATCATATATTAATAAAATATCTTAAATAATAGTATTACTTGATGTACATATACGTGAAGTCTATGTGTGGCCAGTTTTGTAGTTTATAACTATTGCCCTATGAAAATAACATGAACTTGTATTTCTGCATTTGCCCTTTTTCAGCTATGAATCAC